>NW_027210892.1:0-406612 GCF_029030835.1 Brachyistius frenatus
GTATTACTGCGCCTCTTCCTCAGAAAGGGGAGCTTGTTGTCAACAAAAAATGAAGCACGACTCCACAAGGAACAAATGATCATGTCAAGTATTGACTTCAATGTCTCATTATGTTAAATAACAGACATATTTTGAATTCTAGTTTTTATTTTATTTTGCTCTCCAATTAGTGATCTACGCATTTTGAACATCAGCAACATTCAATGTATTGTGATGTATATTAGTTGAGGTTTGCTCTGCACATTTGAAGCATTTGAAATTTACCATTTAGTGCAGAAAAGAAAATGTTCTTTTGAAAAGGTTTGTTGAAAAGCTTTGGATTTTGTTCTCTTTCATGCAATATCAGCATTCTTAGTCAGTCACGTCCTGTCATGTGATGCAGGTCACTACTCGTGGTTGTTTGTAGATAGTAACAAGATGTTTTATACTCGCGCAACCAAATCATCCACCTCTGTAGCATCAGTGCTGAAAAGTGTGCATATATTGTGTGAACAATTTGTATAAAGGCTGATGATTTGTCAGTCAGTTTGAAAAGTAAACATCTGCAAATTTGAAGTTGTCACTTATCTCTGCTGCAAGCTATATTAGCTGCTACTAGCATGACGCAGACAAATATCCAAGCAAACTCACGGCTGAAGATTTGACAAAAAAAAAAAAATGAAATAACAAGGACGTCTTCTCTTGTTCTGCTGCATTGGTTCTTCGGTGATTGCGTCCACTGAGATGTTGTAGGAGTGTAATCCAGAATCGGCAAACTCTCTTAACTGTTTGTACTATATCACATTAGAAGATGGAAAAGCAACCACTCCTTATAATTAAGAAGCTGCAGCCAGGGAATCATTTGGAGAAAATAGTGGTTTAAAGGAGTAGCTTTCACATTTGTTGTTGATTTAATTCCAGTTTCTTTAAAAATCAATGAAACCTTCCAGCACCACATTAACACTGCACTAGTTCTGCCATTAAACATTTTTAGGACCTTTTCATGTCACTCAAACCAGAAGTGGATTCATTTTTGTGTTCAGGTTTGGCATATTATTCCTTCTGTGCTGGGGGATTTACTGTATAATTACCTAAAAACAGCAACAGATGCACATTGGTGCCCATCCTGCAGGGTAAAGTCGTTGTCAGTCATGTTGGGTTGTATTTCATGTGACCTGTGCTGTTTTCTGTGCACAGATTCCCCTGATTTTAAGGCCTTAAAGGCAGCGCCTCCTCTCAGGCACATGAAGTAAAATCACCAAGACTAAATCTTGGAGAAGCTTTGCCTGAAGCACGAACTCTGGGAACACGTGGTCTTTACCCTTTTGTTCCATAAACTACCAGCTGGTTGCCTCCCATTTGTCCTGATCACCTCTGAGATGTTTCCTCCACTTGTTTGGAGGCCACCTGTGGAACATTCAGTACGAAGGACTGCACTCAATATGTGCACCACATACACGAATCAGTGTTCAGAATAAACACCTGACAGATTTAGTTGATTTTTTTTTTGTAGTAACATCTGAACCTTGCATTGAAGCAACATCACAACATGGTAAACAACATCATATTACTGAGGATATTTAATCCTGCAAAAGGCTCGCCTGCTGCTGATTTACCAAAACTGCACATCTTGCAAAAGAAAAATGATCTTAGCACGTACAGGATAACAACAACTTACTGTGTGTTTTAATTATAGACCGTGTATAAAAGTGGAGGTATCTTCTGGGTCTGAAAAGTGAGGCCGATGCAAAAATGCCCTATGGTACGCTACCACCAGGGGCTACTAGGTGGTTGGTAGTATCCGACTCTAGCGACTCCGTTCAGCTTCTCATGAAATGCAAAGTCAAAAGATTTTTTCCACAAGTCAAAATGGTGTCTTGTTAGTAGCTTAATGACATTCCATCTGAAAATATTTCCAGAGTTAATTATTTGATATTGGGCTTCAAAAAGTGGTGTGTTTGGGGGCGTGTCTGTTTAATTGACAGGCCTGTTGATGCAGTCAGGTTTCCACTATAGTCGAGTGTGCATCGTCCAAAAATGGTCATTTCTGGCTACAAAAGAGATACCGATCTCGATGGTTCAGAGCGGCAGCTCGCCTCATAAATGTGTGACGTCTTGGTTGGTTGCTGCCTGGTTTTAATCAACACGTAACTTGTTGTGTTAATCAGCAGCTGTCAGTACATGCAGTTTTTTTTTTTTAAATCTCTGCACCGCCACCATTTGATGGTGGACTTGATGCTGGTCTGTTTGTGTACAAGAGGTCAATTTTAACAAAAAGTAAAGTGATGAATTTGTAAGAAATATTCTAACCCATGTACCCTGCGTCCCTCATTCCCCCAAGCCTGTCTTCATCTGGTCTTAGACGATTGAAAGTGGACATTTTTTTATATTCTTTTGTGCTGTTAATTTGCTCCAGGCAGATATCATACTCTAAACTATTAGCTGAGCAGAAGGCACACATTCATGTCGGGATACTGAGCTGGAAAAGCATACATATGTTTATCCTTTAAGTTTTGTACTTTGTTTGTACCACAGAAAAATGCACACACACAATTATTTTTTTATTAGATCATTTTAAAAGGTAAAATGTCATTTCAGCTGTGTTTCACTCTGACCAGCAGGAGGGCTATTTATTTCTTTTGTATGGTGACTATAGTATGTAACTCAGTAAGGTGGCACAAACAGGAGTTTGTGTAGCATTATGTTCAGTAGAGAGAGTAGACTAGAGTTCCTGTTTTTATTAATAAGTGACTGTGGAGAAAAAAGTCATTAAATATCCAAAATATAATGCTGTTTCCAAATTTTAAAATGTAGTTAATAGTGTTTAAACAAAAAGTTAAAAATGCAGCTTAAAAACGTAAAGTTTTGCTTCTGTCTTCCAGGCACTACCAGCTCCTCTCTCCAGACGCAGCATGCATTAATGGTCGAGTTTTCCTGAAAGGAATACAGGTAAGTACAACTGGTAATTCACTTTTTATACCTGTTATTCCAACCACAGCATCGACACTGATCATTTGCGTTGTGTTTTGGGATTACTTGCTGACTTGCTGTTCTCTTTTTGTAAATTTTGGTTTACCTAAAACAAGTTTTCTTAATCACTACTGGTGATCCATATTCTTTCTGTAAAGATGGATTTAGGAAGGTGTGACATCACCCATCGGTTTGCACTGAGGCGGTTCAGTTTATGTCGGTGCCGTCTTTCCTCTTCTCCTTAATTTAGTGGCTGAGACTATTATTACCAAATATCTGGTATTGTCAGGTCCTTATTCCATGTGTACATCTATTAGAGATGTGTTGTGTAGATTCTCCAGAGTAATAGAGGCATTGTTTCTGAAAAGGGATGTTACAGTTGAGTTTTTCTAAATATCATTTTTTACCCAGTTTGGTATGCTTTCAGTACATCAGAGCAATCAAATAAGTGCATTAAACAACATGTCATTTCGTTTGAAAAAAAATGACCATAAAATGTCCATAATCAATATAATAACAGTGAAGGCACTCATGCTGCGTAGTATCAACAACACGAAGCCAAATCCCAGTACATGGCTGGACCGTGTTTTGAGGTTGGGCAGTGTTGGTGTATGACTGTCGAGAGTAAACCATTGCGATGGATGATGATGCAGGAGTGTTTTAAGCTTTTCACTTAAGCGCACACGCATTTTTAACTGTACTGTTTAATGCTTCAATAATACATTTTAAATGTGATCTTTCTTGTCAGTTTCCATACACATTATTAATTTCTTAACACATTACGTCAATGCTTGAAGATTCAAATAGTACCCAGTATTTGCCACATGTAGACTTCACTTCAGCGGGCTGCCAACGGGTATTAACGGCTGGTTAAATATATTTGGACAGAAGTTTAATTTCTTTAAAGTCTGAGAGAACGATGTGATAAGTTAAAGAGAGGAGAAACTCCCGTCGCTCTCCTTCAGCTGTGTCTGCTCCACGCCATGAGTGTAGCGCAGCTGAAGGGAGGAGCTAGGGGCGGGGCTTGTTCTTAGTGAAACACACAGAGATCAGAGGACAGAAACCAGTCCGACCTGAACACTGAGCTGAAATGAGATGGGTCCTCATAAATTGAGTAAATAACATAAATACAATATTTTTGGCACAGTTGCACTATAAATCAAATGTCTGTCACTGAGTGGGTGAGGGATGGAAGTTACACCACAGGACAGCTGAATACCGCAACTCCCATTTCAAACTAAAAGCCTCTAGTTTCACACGTGATCCAACCATGCTGACAAAATTTCACATCAAATGTCTAATGGGAAAAAATAAAGTGATGACATTTAATATCCAACAGGTTAAAGGTCAACTTCACTGTGGCATCATAATATTCTGTTAAAACATTTTTGGCAATTATTTAATAGCATAACTGAAACTAAAGGGGAAATTGTGACCATATATCATATTTGGTGGGATACTGCACACGCACGGACCACATTGCAATCCGATCTGCTCAGGCCACATTCGGAGGTGGTCTGGGACGCATGTGGCCACATTCTCTTTGCACTGTGCACGCAATGCGTCCTCAATGCGTCCTCAATGCGTCCTCAATGCGTCCTGAGCCACATTGGCAGACGACCTACTTAAAGCCAAATTCAGCTTATGATGCTACATTCCTGTTTGTATCTGAACTGTTCTCCGACATGTCACCATCACGTTACAGCAGGTTCATCAGTTTTGAATGTTTTTTTTCCCCCTCCATTTAATCTTTTACCTGAACACCTGCTCTGCTTGTTGTTGTTGTTGTTATTGTTATCAGAAAAAAATCTTCTGTGTGATTCAGCCAAACGCAGCTGACCTGTGCAGAAAGCAGATTTACTGCAAACTTGCGCGATAAAGCAGCAGCAGCAGTTGTGTGCTGCTGTGTCTGACTTGTTTCACTGAAGCCTTCTCTGGCTTCATCTTTTTTCTTTTAGTTTAACTCATCAGACCCACAGATGTGGAGGAGCCACTGCCCCTTTTATTTATCCACAGCAGCCGAGACATGTTGGAACAATCAAATAATCCGACCCGAAACCAATCAGGTTCAGGTTGTGACTGAGCCATGAACTCACTGAACTGTGTTCAGACATTTACAAACGTGAAATGCATCACAGTGCATTAAAATGAGGCTGACTGAGCAAAGGTGTTTCATTTTAGTTCATTGCCTGTTGCCTAAACTAATCTTCTCCTGTTTCTGTTTTTGTGCTTATTTACTTGTATATTTTTGTTGTGTGCGTGCTCATTTGCATACAGAGCAGGAAAGGTCACTGGAGACGCATGTTATTGCCCGGTGGGAACAGACAGCTGAGGCCTGGGACGCCCACGTGGTGCGTGCGTTACGTGGTGCGTGCGTTACCTGTTGCTGCGTGGTGCGTTTTCATTTCAGTGTCCATATTAACAGATTCAAGCCGCCACACCGCTTGCGTGAAACGTGCATCTCATGTGTGCGGTGCGTCATCTAGAGACCAGTCCCGACCCCTGTTTTTAATCTTTGCCCCAGCTCAAATATACAGGGAAACCATCTGTGATCACATGTGCACTTTAAAATCACAGCAGAAACCCAGTGGAGGCTGTAAATACATCATGGTGACACGTTACCAGGGACAGGGCAGTGTTTTCATGCTGCTCTCTTCCTTTCTCCCGCCCTGCATCGCTCCTCCCCAGCTCGTCCAAATATGAAAGCTGAATGTCACAACATTTTCTACAACTCAACTCAAGCAAATCAGAGATTCTTTTAAATTGTCCACCACACTTAACCAAACAAATCCACCCATCTGCTGGCCCGCTTGTAGAATTCATTACACCTGTCGCAAAAAATCTTGGGGTTTGGTTTGATAGCAATTTGAATTTCGAACACCATATCACAAAGCTTGAGCAGTCCTGTTTCTATCACCTTCGAAATATCTCCAAAATCTATCCTATTTTAACATTTCATGATGCTGAGACATCATACACACCTTCATCTCCTCATGCCCACACTACTGCACCAGCCTCTTCACCTGCCTCAGTCAAAAATCCATCAGTCAAATTCAAACTGTACACAACTCGGATGCCAGACTTTTAACTAAAACCAGGAAAAGGGACCAAATCTTGCCCATTTAAGCCTCCCAGTATGTTTTAGAAATTATTTTAAGATTTTACTGTTGACTTTTAAGACACTTCATGGCCTCTCCCCCTCCTATTTAGCTGACCGGATTGTCTCATATAAACCTGCCTGTCTTGAGATCCTCAGACAAAAAACTTGTATCTGTTCCGGAGACGCGTCTTAAAACTAACGGTGACGAAGCATTTTCAGTCAGCGCCTCCAAGTTATGGAACGAGCTGCCTGAGGAAATAAGGTCTGCAGAGTCAGTGACAACTTTTAAGTCTCTTCTTAAATCATACTTTTATCTGAGAGCCTTTGCTGATTTTAGTTGATTTTAGTGATCAATTCTTAATTCTTATATACCCAGTTTGAATTTGTTTTTAATTTGTTTTTATGATCGTTTTATACGCTCATTGTGTTGTGAAGACTTGTTAGAATTCACTTGTTGTTTTGTTTTAATGGTTTATTTTGTGTGAAGCACTTTGTAACTGAAGTTTAGAAAAGTGCTATACAAATAAAGTTTTTTATTATTATTATTATTATTATTATGACGGTGCCATCTGGTTAGCATGCTAGTTTCAGTAGCTAGCTCTGCAACACAATACTTGGATGTCTCTGACATAACATCAACAATACTATTTCTACACATACTGTGGATAGGCGGGGTCCATTTTGAAATGTTTTAAACAAAGCATTTTATAGATTGCTGTTGCTGAAAAAAATGTTGACCATAAAAAGTATCGAAAAGGGGGTAGATTTCATGACAATATTGGGTTTTGTTTGTAACAGGACTTTATTGGGCATATAGACTTGTGAAACGTTATAACTTAGGGTTGAGCCCTGCATCATCAGCAAAAATTACTTACGGATTAATACTTTACATATGGCCTAAATAATACTCTTGCTCATTTTAAATAGCATTTGATTTGTCATACAAATACATTGTTTGATATTTTACCTTAAATGTTGATGTGTCAATTCCTTGTGCTGTTTGTAGAGATACCACAGAATGAGAAAGTATTCGGCCCAAATTCTAATTAATTTTGCAAAAGTTTCTCAAGACAAGTTTCATGATAGTTTATTGCGTACTGCAGATTATATTTTTTTTGCTGGGTATGATTGGCAATTTTATCCATGTATAATTATGTCTGTAAGAGAGGAGTGTGCAAAAAGTGAAGTGGTTACTCTGCCGCTCATTTGCCATTAATGTTTGATCCTGGGTCTATTTAAACAGGATTATCAAGTGCTATTGGATAGATGCAATGCTGTACATACTGCATGGTGTTATTTGCAATGCTAAATGCTTGTAGAATAAGTGAGTTCTTCTGGCATTTTTAATGAGAAATACATTTGATGTTTTCTCTTTCAGATATCTACCGACTTTCAGCTATGGAAGAAGACTTTACAATACCTCACGATTCTGCCAAAAACTGCAACATATCAGTTGTAGAGGATGAAAAAGAAAAGGTAAAAGACTTTGTGTATACGCATTTCAGAGAAGTAATGGATGGGTCACTCTTCAATCATGCTGAAGAATCCTCTTTAAAGGAACATGGGAGTTCTACTAAGAAAGATAAACAAACTCTGAATAAAGCTCATTGTAAAATTCAGCAGGGGGCCGTCTTCTCTGGAAAAATTCTGAGTTTTGGATGCTCGGTGTGTAAAGATAATTTCACGTTTAGCCCCAATGATCTGCTTAAACATTTCCGAGCAGTTCACAAAGGAACCCTTCCTACGTACCCTTGTGACTTGTGTGATTTTGTCACAAATGAGTTCCCTGCTCTTCAGCGCCACCGGATTGAGCACAGGAATACTCTGGTTACATGTGAACTCTGCAACGATGACGCTCAATACTCTTTGCTTTTGCTTACCAGACACTACATCATGTGTCACAGTCTGAATGGACAGTTTAACTGTGACTGGTGTGAGTTTACAACTGTGGATGCGGGGACATTTGTCCAGCACATCCATCATCATAATGAGAGTCATTGGAAGTGTTCAAAATGCAGACACATTAGCCTGAACGAAGAGGATCACCAGAAGCATATGAAGGCTCACTCGGATACGTTCCCCTTCACGTGTCAGATCTGTGGATATGGTGCAGCGAGGATCGAGAACCTTAAAAAACACAAAGCAGCGGTTCACAAAGACTTGACCGAGAGGAGGAATGCATGGAAGGCTCTGGAAGACAACGACACACCAGCAAATTCATCTGCAAGCTTAAAACAGTCGCTTAAAAAGAGCGGCGAATCCCATGAGGCTCAGAGGATATCCAAACTAAACTGTTTTTCGGGGAGTTTACAAAACCAAAATGGCAGACTAATCAAACCAGAGATATCCTTAGAGGAGGCCCACTTATTTATGGATGGGACTGTAGCAAAAAAGGATAACAAAAGTTGGAGCAAAGGTTCTCATAACACAGAACAGTCATCACCAGTCATGTTACAGGAATGTGACAACACTTCAAGCTCAGATGTTGGAAGTCACACCAACGCTAACGGACTGACTGTTTTGATGGTTAAAAACAAAATCTCTCTTCCCCCCAACTGTACGACCAAAGTGATGGGATTCAAGATGGTTGATGGCAAAAAACATTTAGTTCTCAAAGTAATACCAACTGCAAAGCAAGACATGTTAAATCAGAACCATTCCTTGGTTGAAGGTGTGGCCTCTTCACCACCAAATCCTGTGTTGGACAAAAGCAAAGTCTCCACTGAGAATGGGCAATGCTCGGATAGCAAGAGCTCAACATCACATTGCTTCGCTGTTTCACCAAGAAGTGAATCTTGCATACAGGTGGATCAAGATGAAATTATGGCAGTAAAAGTAAAGATTGAAGAGGAGGAAACTTCCATTTGCAACCTCAGCACCACCCCACAAAGAGATGAGGTTTGGGAACAAACAAATCCTTCACTAAATAGATCTTCGACTTGTGCAGATATGTTCGATCCCATGTCAAACGATTTGGATCAAAATGGCAACCAAAGTCACTCAAATGAAACGGCCTGCCCCGAGGGAAGTCAGTTGAATAATTACTCAGTCTCAGCAACTTGTAACTTGGATGCAACCAGCGATAATAGTTCGAAAATCAGTAATACTACAACTGGTAAAGTCACCGGCTTAACCACACGTTTAAAAGTTGCTCAGGAAACCTTGTTCTCCAAAGCAGTCTTCAGAAAAACTGTTGAGAGATGTGGAGCTGTAGATATAGATGGTAATGAAAAACTCATTGACAAACACAAAAAGAACTCTGCTTTTAATACTTTGGAAAACGATGACCTACCCTCTCAGATTACTCCCGAAAAATCGGATAAGGTTAGAACTGAGCTTAAGCATAAAAATGGCAGGCAAAATGTAAAACATCTATTACCTCCATCACAGCTGTTCCCACCCACTTCAGTCAGCTGGGGGGGGAGTGCAATTGGCTCAGAAAAATGTACACAAAATTCAACAAACCAAGAAGTATTTACCTTTCACAATTATTCCAAGGAAACATTCAGCATTTCACCGACTGCAACGCAAAACTTTGAAAGTAATTGCTTGCTCTCAGCAAACAAAGAAAGTATCTGTGAATCATCACAGTTTAGCTTGACATTGGCGGAGTCTCCAGAACATTTAACAGCAAGCGCAGATGGTGACCTTGAGGTTGATGAGTGCCTAGCTGGTGTTGATGATTCTCTGACTGAAGAAAATCCTGAGTCAGTGCTCCAAGACTTCAATATTATCAAAATTGAGGAGGAGAGCATTCCTATATCCCAACCACAGTCCGAAACAAAGACCAGTTCAACTTTCTTGGGCAGTTTTGTAGAAGAACATTCAGATGCAATCATCACCCAGCAACTTAACAAGGAAAGAACAGGATCTGCAATTGCAAGCTATGATTCTGTAAAGCAAACAAAAACAACCCTGCGAATTCTTCAGTTGCCAGAGGGTAAGCAGCCAGTACTCCTGAGAGCTACTGAGAGTCGATTTGCCATGCCAGTGCAGGTCAAGGCCACTCCAGGTTTCAAACTTATAACCCATTCTGCCAATCCTCAGATCAATGTATCTTACATGAAGCCAGGGCTAGAAAGATCAAGTAACACCACTGGTGTAACTCCGACTCCAAACAGCAGGAGGGTATGTGTACCCGCAGCCAAAAGCCAGGCAAAGCCCGGAGCTACTGAGAAAGGGACAACTCTTTTTTCCTCTGTTCAACCAGGTGTTAGCACCACTTCCAATCACTACCTTATCAACAGCGCAGGTTTTAAGGGCCCTGTACTCCTTTCAAGCACACCACATAATTCACCTGCAGACAAAGCGGCAAAGCCACAGCCAACATGCTACTTAGTACAAAGGTCTGTCCCAGTTGTTCAGACGCCCAGTGCTCCCGGCCTCAGAGTGGCTAATACCCAGCTCCCACTAAACTCGCGTCCAGTTCTGGCCATGCCCGTGAGCTCTGCAGAAAAATCCAGCCCACTGCAAAGTGGTCGCCAAGCATTCTTGCTGCGATACATTTCTCCACCCAAATCAGGCCTGCTTCTGAACAACCAAGAAGCCAAGACTGGGAATCCGTGTAGCCAAACCACTGAAAGCGCTGGAAACAAAGTCATATTTAAAATTGTCACTCCCACCGGTAGCCTTCTCACAAGTGGTGCTCCCACCTCAAGCAGTCAACCTCTGTTTTTGGCCACCAGACCTCAAACCCAGTGTTTCTTGGTGTCATCAAACAAAACTAATGCAACTTCTTCAAATGGAGTAAAGAAATGGATCACCATACAAAATAGTGCACAGAAAGATTTCAAGGAATCTTGCATTTCACCATCTCAGATGAATGTAAAGTTACAATCTTGTGATGCAGAGAAACCTATTCTAGCCCCGAGGCCAATCCGGCCTCCAAGCCAAAGGAAAAGGCGCAGGAAAGCATTATTTGATGAGCTTCCAGCAGCGGCGCATAAAGCTAGAAGACTCTCAAACAAAGTACCAACTGAGAGAGAAACTACTGTGTTATGGAAGCCTGTAGCCAAAGAAGTGGAAAGGACACTAAGACTTGCTCCATTCAGTTCTGTACAGCAGATCAAATGCCCTCGTAGATACCAACCTGTCGTGGTGCTCAATCATCCAGATGCTGACATTCCTGAAGTGGCCAATATCATGAAGATAGTCAACAGGTACAAAGGTGCTGTCTCTAAGGTCTCTCTGTCTCCACAAACAATCCAAGCCCTCACCGAGCTTGGTGCTCTTGGGAAAAACTCCTCGACCAAAGGTGCATCGTCTCAGAGCGATGATCCAAGACCTCGGCCAGTTCAGAGTTCTGTCCGAGAGCGATTCCTTCTTAAACTGAAACTAAGGAAAAAGAGCAAAAAAAAGTACGAGGTAGTGGAAACTTTGTCAGGCTGTAGACATGAGCCAGTAGGGTTTGACTGCTGGTTTTGTGGTCGGCTCTTCAACAGCCAAGAAGATTGGATTGGTCACGGCCAGAGGCATCTCATGGAAGCAACAAGAGACTGGAATAAACTGTTCTGAAAGTTTTCCACCGCTTTCAAACGAGCTGATATTTTGTCCTTCTGTGGTGGAACGGTTGAAGTTGTATATTTTTAACAACCTTTCACTATATGTTCGGTTAATTTCTGTCCTTGTAAATACATATTCCTAAGTGAATCATAGTTTATCTTTTAAAAGGTGCATATTCTGGTGAATTATGTTCTACAAGCATGATTTATGTCATGCATGCACCTGTCAAATTGAACTGTGAAAATGGTACACTGTTATTAGGAGTTTTGGTAAGAGTGCCGGCTGAAAGAAGGGGGATGATATCAGCAAAGGTTGTATGCAGAGTTGGATTAAATTACTCAGGAAATTTCATATCAATCTGGTTTGTCATTTTTGCTCATAAATTAAAAAAAAAAAAAAAAAAAAAAAAAAAAGCATAGGTCTAGTTTAAGGGACTTTTGTATATTTTATTATCCTGCACAAGGACAGGAAGCTGTATTTGTATAGGTAACTAAATCTTGGAGACAAATCCAATTTTTTCCCCCTTTCTTTGTGATGGAAAACATTTTCTGGTCCAAATGATTCCTTTTTGTATGAAGTTTGAATTGAATTGGGGGTATGGTTTTACACTATTCTGTTATCAGGATTAGTTTATAGTTTCCCTGTCAGGATTTTGTCAACCTGTAGCATGCATTTGTCATAACTACAGCTGTGATCTTTCACAGTAATCACTTTTGTATGCCAGGTGTTGCACATAGAGAAATAATTTTACAAAATACCTTCGCAGAAAAAGGAAACCATGGATCTGTTCAACAGGGATGCTTCACGGCTTACCGTCAGTACTTGAGAAATACAGATCACCCCATCGCGCACCCTCCGCAAGATAATTGTTTCATGTCAGCAGCTCAGGCTATTTGCTTGTGTTCATGTTATGAATCATGTGAATCCATGTTTGATTTCTGAATTTAATGATAACTCTTGAAGGTGGCATGATTTTGCTTTCAAACCAGATATTTGAAAGTTCTTTATATGTCAAGCTCTTGGTGTAAGATGTTAACATCAAAAGAAACTTCAAAATGTGTCTCAGAAACAACATAAAAATGTCAGTGAAGTGTTGTCGGATGACAGTCAAATTTAAAATGCCTTTCCTAAACTTATAGATGCTAAAACTACTAAAATGCTTGCATTCATTTCATTTGAATGGTTAAGTGCAGTTATACCCTGTACATCAATAGTACTCAGTCCATATAAGATGTAAAAATAATTTTATATAAAATATCAAATAAAAGCATTTTATATTTGAAATATAATTCTTTTATTTTATATTTTATATTTTATAGTTATTTTCTATTGAAAACAAATCTATTTTCCAAAGCCGGACGAGATTTCATCAAATGCCTTTGTTTTGTCTGACCAGCAGAACAAAGCTTCTCCGCTTCAGGTTTACAAATTACTGTAAATTGTCAAAGAGGAAGTAATAAAGAAATGGAATCAACTACTAATAGAACCAAATTATAACTGCTTTTACATTGCATTTTTTCTTTTTAGCTCCTGTCAATGATACTTAATAACACTGCAGATATTTCACATCACGCGAGCCTGTTGGGAGGGAAGGGGGATAATGCCGGTTTAGGTATTGAGGGTTTTTTAAAGCAAAAATCAGTGCAGATAATGCAAAATATAATGACATTTTTTAAATTGTGAAAAAGGACAGCCTGATCACGTTAGAAAAGTTGACTCTTGATTCAAATCTGGTCAGTTAATGCAACAAGTAAAGGCCTGTGTGACTCTACCACCCACTCCAAAACAACTCGGTTTGGACCACTTGGACCACTACCACACCTTTCTGGGAAATGACGTTTGAACCTGTGCTGCTGCTGCTGCTGCTGCTAGTGCCGGCTAGAATATGGACAGATGTAGTTTTTATGATGGGAGGGGTTGGCTGGATCATCCCCACACCTTATAACACAAGTACACAATGCAACAGCAGACAACTTTTACACTGTACATGAATAGATGAGGGTGTATATAAACATGTGAAAGAGCATTTTTGACTTAAATTAGCTATAGAACGAAACAGAGCAGTGAACCCGGAAACCCAAGATAAAAGCAGAAACCTTTTTATCCTGTTTTTGGTTCAGTAAAGATGTTCTTGTTGAGATGACTCATTGTTGTTGTGTGTTTAGTTTCTCATGCTGTGTAGACATTAGGGCTGAGTAGGAGCCCCTGAGTTTGGACTCTGTATTAACTTTCACCTTTCATTGCATTAATGTTGTCCTGTAAATCTGCTCAATGTCACCACGTCCAGTATCCTGTACATACTTTTATTTTAATGTTACATTTAACACACTTTTTTTTTTTTTTTTTTTTTTTTTTAGTAATAGCAACAGGACATGGACTTTGTCTATTTTTTCCCCCATTGGTTTTAATGATTGTATTACATGATGACCGAATTGTGGAAATGAATGTTTTATTCCGTTCAATATGCAAAAGAGACTGAACAATGCAAGCCATGCAACTGTTTCACACTTTCATTATGGTTCTAAATAAACGGCCTTCAGTTGCTGAAGTTGGGACTTTGGCAGAGTCCACTTTTCACCAACACTTGCTAGATACTTTTTTTTTTTTTTTTTTTGTATTATCCTCAGCTGCTCCAGTCAACAACAGAACTTTTTTGAAGTTAGGTTTAATTCCCTGAATTAGTTTCTTGTAAATCTCCTATAAATCCATCATCAATAACTACCTTGCACTGATATTTTGAAGTCCCTGATTAAACCAGATCGTTTCAACTTTTAATTGGTTCATAGTTTACTTCCACAAAGTTAAATAGTTCAACGCGTTGGGAAGTAACTTCCTCACTTTGAGATGGTCAGATGTGGAGTCAGGATTCAGTTAGCCGAGCTTCGCACAAAGCCTGGATATTATTCGGTTCTTTGATGATCAGTTTCTCATTTATTCATTTCTGCTTTATGATGAGAATATGATTCCACTACTCTGCTTTGTTGTACATTTTATCCAAGGCTATTTGGACAGTACATATTTAATGCAATAACTGAATGACAGCACACTGCGTTTACTAATTTATCACCCTCTCATACTACTTGAACTGAGTGCAACCAAATGGATGGAAACACCAAATCAGCTCCAGGCCTTATTCCACGTTGACCCACATGGTTTTATTTCTGCTTCTTATTCACTGCTCTCAGGCCAAAGAACTATTTGGTTTTATCTTGAAAATTCATGTTGATGGAATTTCTGACTGTACGAATGAGTTCAGCATTGTGATAACCACACGGCACTCATACAGGGATACACTACGCGATTGGCAATTTATTTCAGTTGAATGAACCTAAAATGAAGTGAACAATAACCAATCTCCGTTACACAAAGACAGCTTGGACAGTTTATCTCCCTGCTGCTGCCCTTCAGCAGATTGGATGATGACTCCACCACACTGTGTTGCAGGTTCAACTTCTCATATGCTGAACTCGTTATGTACAGTGAAGTGCTCCTCCTGTCCAGCAGGCTCAATCTTCCCTCATGCTAAGTGCCTCAAATGTCCTTTGGCAGATTGACTATGTGTCGTGTATTCTTCTGTTCAACTTAGTGGTCCACTCTTCTCTAATAAATGTACAGACCTTCTTGAAACAATGTGCTGCTTTTCTTTTTTTGTAAATACATTTTGTTGACTTGCAAATGATGGCACAACCAGTGGTGATGACATCCACTGTCCCTCCATCTTTGTTTTACCCTGTGTACACCTGGTATTGAAGGATAATTCAAGTTTATTTCAACCATAGACTGTATGTAAGAAATGGAGGTAGAATCTGTTTTGAAGCTTTAGCCGGCGCCATCTCAGCATGCCCTTGATAATGCATACCTTTAAACCTTAATACAATTAAAATGGGTGAGTTACACACAAATTCTCCGTCCGTACAGTCGTTATGTACGGTGCTCTAGAGACCAAAACCCTTTTCTGTACTAGGCTGTAAATATGTTTATTTCTGCTGTAAAGTTAGGACCTGCAGGTGTAGGTGCCTCCACAGTGACTTCATTTTTCAACCAGGGAGTTGCCGTCTGATTTTTAACCGGTGTATTTATTATTAATGTGGGTTTTTTGGCTCCATGTGTCGTGCTAACTGTACTCTCTGTGTACGCTTCCACTGTACAGATTCTTGGCATCAGTGGTTCCCTCCAACTGTACTGTAACATATCCTCATACTTCTGACCTACTTAGTAAGCAGTTATTATATCCAGTTTCCTTAACAAGAATACTTAAGGTTATAGACTGCGAGTAACTTCCCTTAATGATAAAAGTGCGTAATAATTTAAATCCATCAAAGACCTAAATGGACTCTGTCAAAGTGATATTGAAACAGCTGAACAAAAAAGTTCAGATGTAAATTTATTAGGTCTGATTAAAAAGTTCAGAGACTGCTCCCGTTGTGCAAAAACACCAAGTAGCACCATGACGGGCACGTAACAGGAGGAAGATATCAAATCTGTGAGGAAGTATTCCAAGTTTTGTCGCTTAATCCTCATCAGCACCTGAGTTCCACACGTTTTGGGAGCCCTGAACCTGAAACTTGAGCAGATCAAAGTTTGGTGATCCGGAGCTACGATTGTGTCGTTACGGCCATGAAACTGGTGACATGCACAACATGAGAAGTCTCAAACGTTTTCATCAACCCTCATCAAAATGTGCCCTGATGGTCGTGATCCTAAAGAAACAAATGTGGAACATTTCACAGTGAGGAGGGTCAATATGGGATCCCATATTTCAATGAAACAATATTTTATTGAAGTATTTCTTACATGTGTTATGTAAAGTCAGGTTCAAATCCAAATATAGTTGGTTGAAAAGATACGGATTTTGGAAATTTACAGAATTTCATCAAAGTGGTCCTAAAGTCTTAAATTCAGCATCCCTTCATCTACAGACCCGCTGGATGAAGTACTGTATCTGGATACGGGAAAACACCTCAATACAGGCACAACACGTTTGGATGGAAATGCGATCGGACCACATTCAGAGGTGGTTCAGACTCACTGATCACATCTCACTAACTAAACGAATGTATACAGTGAGGCCACGTCCTGATGAGAAAACATCAGTCCCACAAGATTTCTTCCTTCAGGTCAGCAATGTACAATAAAGATGATGGAGCTCTCACAGCAGCACCTTTGACCTTACTTTGACCTGACTAACTAATTTGCATATTCAGATGAGATTAAATTGCTGGGAACTCTTGTAACACCAGGTGTAAATGCAAAGAGCTGTGGATCAGATGGGATTTATGGTGAAAGCTGCTTGAAATAGGTCTTTTGTCGGATTGAGGACGATGCTGAAAAGATCCACATGAGGGCAGCACATAACAAAATGTTACAGAAGGTCCTGGCTAGCTTCTATCCAGTCAAATAACGTTTCCTGTCCTGTGGCTCAGATTTATTTGGGTTTATATTAAAAACCTTTTGGTATTTCATTGTTGACATACTGTAGACGAGGTGCTGCTGAAGTGAGCTCCTGCAACAGGTTCTGTGGAGTAATTAGAGATAAGATGAGCTGGAAAATGCACGAGTACTAGTCATACATTAGTATTTTTATTTCATGGTGCACCCATTTATTAGTTACTCTGATCTCTTAGATTCGTATACAGGAAGTATGCATATGTCGGTCATAACAGCTCAAAAATCTGCTCAATAATTTCAGTAAAAGTCAAAGAGGGCATTTAATCAAGAATTTCAGTATCTAACACCTTTCACAGACCGTTACATGAACATCTACAACTTTTCTCTGAGGTCTAAGATTTACTATATATTTGATGTGTGAACTTTTTTTTTCAAGCTGTCACAACAAAGTAAAAGTTTGTATTTTTAAATAACGGGCTGAACATTATCCAAACATTGTCACATAAATTCCTTTGACAATTTCACTGTCAAAAATGATTTGTAGCATAGAACAGAAAACCTGGGAAATATTGGGCAAAATCTGTGATTCTTATTAACGTTATCCTTAACAGTTCCTCGTTATGATTTTTCTATCTTTAAGATCATGAAAATGGTTTCCAGATCCAATACAAGGCTTGGACTGGTTCTGTCTGATGTACAGACTCTAATGTAAACATGTACTTTCATTTTGTGAGTTTAAGACCTGATTATCTTCGACTTGAATGTAGCATTTTAGAAAAATTATTATGGACAGTTTATGAAATGGAATTTCTCCATTACGCACCAGAACAACAGGTGTTCACTGGACAGCAGTTCATTTAAAAATTGTCACTTTACTGTTTTTACATTTGATTGTAATCTATTCATGCACGAACACAAACATCACAAATTTGTTCCAGATTGGTTCTAATTTTATGTTCAGAAAGGTCCGAATCTTCAAATTGTCACTTTCTTGACTCTCCTTGTTTTTTGTTCTTTGAAAACTCTGCTGGGATCTTTGCACATTTCTAATATGTGCAAACTAACCTCCGATATAAACCATCTTTACCACAGTCCAGATGTTTCTTAATCAATAGTCAGGCTGATATAAAATATAAAGTTTCACCTTGTAGGCTTCATGCAGCCACAGTCCGAAGGAACAGTTTAGTTTATTCAGCCTCTGTTATAAGATAAACAGCAACAAAGTAAAGCTGCAGTTTGAGGTTGATTTGTGTCGTTTGGGTTAAAGTAACGTGATCCTTTAAACCTCATCAGTGGGTCTGTAGTTTGTAGTTTAAACTACTCGTGTGGGTTAGTCTGAGCCAGCTGCTGTGTCCTGTAGAGGTTACTCCATCTCAGGTTTAACTGAAACCAGCTGTGGACCTGGTTGAACCAGAGTTTGAATTAAATGTGAATCAGCTGCACTTACATGGCACCTTTCTACCTCAGCAGAACGTGGACATGACCTGGGATTGAACCAGCAACCGATTGGTTAAATGTAGACGTCACAGATACAAATAATCAGTTGTATTGTCCAACGAACTGCATTTTAAAGTTTTACTTTCAACTAATATTGTGTAATTGACGGAGTATTGATTGTACAGCAGGTTGACAAGAGTAGTGACTGTGCTATGATATAATATTTAGAACAATCTTCTTAGCAGTAATTAACCAGTCAACAAACACAAGTGCAGATACACATGTTCTGTCAGAATACGGCGAGTTTATTTATGCAGCACCATTCAGACATATGACAGCTCAAGGTGCTTTACAGAGCCACGAACTACATTAGAAATCGTGTATGAAGAAGACATTAAAGTTGCATTTAACAGACAATTAAAAAAAAACCAAAGCAATTCAAAGGGCTTTATAAAGACATAGAAAAACAATCCAATAAAATTGTTGTTATCGATTTGATTTGCTGGAAAGCTTCAGAAAATTCCACCAAGCACATTTTGAGCCGTGATTTAGATGAAATTACAGTTTTAGCAAAACTAAACTATTCAGGTAGCTTCTTCCACAGGTGGGGAGCAATTTAAACTGCAGCTGTGTTTCAAACCCCTGCGAGTTCTGGTTTAACTGCACTGTTACAAACTACAACTAAACCAGCGAGCTGCTGGAAACACGACTCTTCTTCTGTGTAGAGAAAAGCGCAGAAATGTTGAGAGGAGAGGCAGTGCAGCGCAGAGACCGGACATTTGTGGATCAGATTTGCCGCAGTTATATGCACATTTGAATTTAAAGCCAATTTGTAGCTACACACAGCTGGGATCTATAAGTATGTGGATGTAGCATGTTGTGTAGGCAGGTGCAGGCGATTGGCCAGTGCAGCAGAAAGACAGCCAGGTCTGCAGGCTTCTGTAGGGCTTCGAAATAGGTCATGTTCACATCAGGGACGTCTGCATAATTTTTCTGACTTCTCTGCTGCTGAAGTGGTTCAGGCCAGTGGCCCGTGGCTGTGGAGAAGAGCACTGTGTGGGGGATGGGATGGATGGAGGAGACCTCTCCACGAAGCGTTATCATTGTCAGAGATGCTGAGACACAAACACTGCAGATAACTGATGGCTTTTAATCTCAATTGATGATCAGTAACAACAAGTCATGCCTTATAGATTATAGTTTAATCTCTTCTATAATATATTTAGTTACATATGTGGGAAAATAACTGAGTCAACAGCCGTACAACTCTAGCAGCAGAGTATTGACATGTATGTTACCAATGTAGACAGATCTGGTGCTACAACAAATCGACAGGATCCAAACCACAGACTGGATATAAAAGAGTTCGTAGCTTCAGGTCTGAAAAATGGTTCTGATCCAGAAGTGTCTTCAGCTGCAATACCAGCGAGTGCCACTAGAGGTCGGCTCCAAAAAGCCTCCGGCTCCATAGACTCCCATTCAACTTCTCTCATCAAATCCAAAGTGAATAAAATGTGTCCATCAGTTATCTCGGTGTTGTTAGCTAAAGTCACTCCTTCTTCTTAGTTTTCTGGAGGTCCATCTGAAAATAATCCCTCATTCATTAGAAAAGAAGATTCAAGAAGACCTGTTTTGGGGGGCGTGTCTATTTGATTGACAGGCCTGCGGTGCAGTCAGGTTACAGCTATCGGTGGGCGGGACGTAGTATCGTCAGGTTTCCGATCAGATCGGTCAGATCCACCTCTGGCTCCTCCCCCAGCTCGTCCAAATATGGTCACTTCCTGCTCCGAACCGCTCCGAACTATTAAAGATGGTGACGGACAGAATCTGAACTAGTTTCTCGGTCAGTTTTTTCCAATTGAGTTGAATCAGGTGAGCTTTAAGCTGGTGAACATGCTCCTGAGCCCTCTGATGATGTTTGAACAGAAAGTTCTCACGGTTGGCAGTGAAGCATCCAAAAGTTAATGTAAACTTAAATACGTTTAGTTGTAACCTTTGTTGTGAAGCTGCTCCACTGTTGGCTAATTCCACCTAGCATAGCTCCACCTCACTATTAACAACAGCTTCAGTTTCTTCACTGCCCATCATTTCTCGTCATTATTTATCACTGTGGTGTATCACTCCAGAGTCCACTCAGAATTTCTGTGACCCCCTAAAATGTTCATCAAGGAACATGATCAGCTAATTTCCGTGAGGTTCATTAGGTTAGTTCATAAAATATTACATAAACGGTCATTTAATCCATAGAAAAACACATTTAAGACAACTTTTAAAGATGTTCTGATGAAATAAATAAATCAGGTTGTTATTTGAGAAAGCATGAACATACCCCTCTATAGTATTCAAATGTACTCCAGTCAGCACCTGAGTCACACACATGGTTTTGTGAGCACTAATCCGGCACATCTGCGATCTCTCCATGCACCTGAAACTGGAGCAGAGAAACATCAACGTTTGTGACAAATTCATGGGGAAAAGAAAGAAGTAGCAGGGAGCCAAATCCGGATAGCAGGAGTGGTGGGGAGCAACGGTTGTGATGTTGTGGGAGGGAAACTTGTGCTGCCACCCGATGTGCATTTTTTGCTTCAGGGACGTTCAGGCCCTCAGAAACGTGAATGTCCCTCAAAACACTTCATCAGGCTCTTCGCTTGATCTCCGCAGACTTCCTGAAGCGTTTGAAGGGCCTCCGTTGCCGACATTCAGAGCCTGACGCAAAATTTGATGTGTGCTCTCTGGTCATGTCCACGGAGCACATGCACCTGGACCACTGCTCAAAAACAACAAGTGTGACTCAGGTCCTGATTCTGATGAAGTGATGAAACTGAGTCCTTCCTCATAAAGGTTGCAGTGTCTCAGTGCTCAGTGAACATCACAGTGCTGCGCTGCATTTCTTGGTTCTTGCTTCTGATCGTGGTGAAACGAAAATTCAATTCATGGGCAACAGTCGGCACGCCGTTTGCACGCTCTCTCTATATTTGTGCCATCTGTGGCTTGTTGTGTGATAAATCTGCACATTTTAGAGTTGACCGGTCGAAGGAACACCTTTGCAATGATCATGTTGTTTAATCAGCGTCTTGATGTGGGACACCTGTCAGGAGGAACTAACACTGATTTTAACAGTTGTGCATAAAAGAAGTCTTTGATCTTTGAATCCAAGTGAAAACAAAAATCATATATTTATGTTTCTGTGGACGTGTTCTGATGCGTATTGTGGATACAAATTCAAAAAAAATATGCCAAAAACATATTAAAGCAACAGAAGCAGATCTTTTAAGCAGGAAAATGATCCGAAGCGTACCAGCTGCCTGTTGAAGGAATATTTCTCTCCAGAGGAAACTCAGTTCAATTCAATTCACATCTGTTACAGAAACTAGTTGATTCCAGGCCGGTTGATGTTTGCAAGTTTGAACCAATCGCTTTGATGTGTTGTTATCGAACGAGTATAATCCATACACGTGTACTTAACTTGTTGGGGCCAGTGTATACGTCATACCAAATCTTATAACAATCTAATTGACATAAATGTAAATATAATGAATCACTTTATACATGTATGTTGTGTCATATTCAAGTGTCTGTAATTAGGCTGTGACAATATTTTCTAAAATGCTGAGGATGAGTCAAAGCACCCCTTTTCCCCCTCCTCCCACACACACACCCTCCTCTTCTTCCTCCGCCCAACACAACCCCACTGCCCTCGGAAAATATGGTCTTTAAAACATTTTTAAACACGTCATTTCAGCGTATTGCCTCTAAAAAATGTGTATCAGCTTGTAAGATATTAATTTTCAGTTTTATGTTCCCCCAGGTTACTAAATTTCTTAAATAAAAACAGAACCACAAAATAAATAAAGAACACGACCCCGGGGTGCTTAATGGCCCGAACAACAGAGAACAATGACTCATGCCGTATATCACAGGAAATGTTTATTTCAAGTGCAGACAACACACAGTGCTCAAATTGGTACTCCCTCCGTCTAACAAGTTGTCCATTTGCTTCTTTACACTGTTGAGAAAAAAATCCACAATAGAAGTGAGAAATAAAACAATGCCACAATGAAATGGTGTCACTTGGTGGCATTTCAACACGAACAAGTGATCACTGCAACCTGCCGGGGAAGACACTTAAAGCTGTCGCAACACGGGGACGCACATCACATGTACATAGTCATCAATGTCGGGCTGGAGGTTGGTGTCGTTTGATGATCACCTACATCAAACTGGGATATGTTGACACATAAGTGAACATCTTTGTTTAATCTACAATATGTAACAGAGTGATATGACCCGGTCCTCTTTGAGTTAACACTATTGTCTGTATGAAGGTCGAAAAGCAGAAAATCAAATGTAAGGATGTGTTTAACTGGGTAAAATTGAAAAGACGTGTGTTTCAAATGTGCTGCTAAATACCATGAGCCAGAGAGGGCTTTCACAGAAGAGGCCAAAGACAAAAAATCAAAATCTGGATTGAGAAGTCCGAGCGAACTGAGCCAGGATTAATCTTGACAAAATAACAATTAGTCTCACTAACTTTTTTCCAAAGCTGCATCTTCATGGCATTTCATTTGTCTCTTTTCTGAATGCATGATGGGACATTTTCAGTAGAGAAAAGAGTTTTCCCAGCAAAATTATATATATACAGAAATTTAAATATATTATTTGCATTTATATTATATAAATATAATTTTGTATTCAGTGAATACATTTGAGTGTGCAGGTAAATTTGCGAGGGTCTGAAAGAGCCCCGAGTAGGAACCTTGGAACTTGACAAGCTAATTTGTGAAGGAAAGCCATGAGATGGTTAAAAGCTCTGGCAACTTGACCTGAAATTAAGATTATTATTATCAATAATAGCGCTGGAATTGAGCTGTTTCATAATACCAACACTATCTCCAAGAGTTGAAATACACACTCATTTCTTATGAAGCTGGAGCCAAAAGGTGCTTCACTTAGCGTAGCTTAGTTTAGCATAAAGATCGAAAGATAGCTAGCTGAGTTCTATCGAAAAATACACCAACACCTGTAACGCTCACCAATAAACACACTTGTGTTGTGTTCCAAACGACATACTTCCCTTAGTGCACTAACAAATGGGTGCAAATTGTTGTTTCGCACGCTGCTGTTCTGCACTGACAGGAAATGACCTCATCATGTGAACACATCAGCCTCCAAAATATCTGCAGCTTTAATTATTTGACCCAGAAATCAACATGTTTCTGTGTCCTCTGTTTAACACTCAATAAACACACTGATTCTTCTGTCCAGCAGCAGCAGTGGAAAAGAACCACGTTGTGTTCAGGAACAGCTGCAGCTTCCTCAGACACTTTCATTTAAAAACCCTTTACTTCGGTAGCCCCGCCCCTTCCTCTACGGAGCCAAGATGGCGACCGTTTATGGCGACTTGGTGCTGGTAGTGTTCTGATGTTTCTGTACTGACAGTGTGAACACACTGATGCACTCAGAATAGAGAGTTAGTACACAAGTACATCGTTTGAAACAGCATATGTCCCGTTTAAAAGATTTGATTTAGAAACGCTAAACTGGACTAATCACCTCCTGATTCTACCTTCATTTTTGATAGTTATCCAATTGATATTCATCCTCTCATCTGACTCTCAGACAGAAAGAAAATAAATGTATTTCCTGCATAAATTGTAATTTAAACTTCACCCAGTTTTTCAAACTGAGGTGAGCAGGAAAACAAGCTTTGCCAGAACTGGGCTCTTCTGGAAGGGAACAATTAATTTAGTTTCGCTTTATGAACACGAAAATGAACCTAATTTACGTCAGTGCTATTTCTACTTCATGAAACATCTGTCTGGGGTAAACATATGGAAGTTTCTGGACTACGTGACAGGATTGCTGATGATCTTCTAAAACCTGAGTTAAAGTTTGTATGATGCTACAAACTCTGTGATGTTTCACCGAGAATATGTTGTGTGTAATTTCTCATCACAGTGAAAACTGGCACATCATTTTGGCACTATACAAAGTTTGTGCTTTGTAGCACATTGCAGTTTTTTGGAATCATTAACTCACCAAGTGAGGCTCACTACAGAACACAATAGTGCAATATTTGTCAGACAAGTCTATTTGACTCTTTTTGGCAGCATACATAAAGTGTGTCCACAGAAAATCTTCATAGACTTCATAAATGAATCTTTACCAAGTTATTCATAAAATTCTGCGAGGGTGGATCAATAATAATAAACACTTATAGCACAAACACACATCTGTATGTACCTACTCATGCACTGTTGCACACATGAAAAACACACACATGCTCACACTGATTCAGATGTGTTTTCACATGTGTAACCACTCATATTTAAAATTAGAAACATAACCTTCATAAATATAAATCTTTTCAAAATGGATCAATCCAAGTATTTAAAGGTGCAATCAGTGACATCCTACTGCCATTTTTGCATAATACTTCATCATTTGTGAACGGGGGGTGGGGGGGGTGGGGGGGTTGCAGATGTTTATGATGACTCCTTAAACTTCTCATAATGCACAGTTTCTAGAGAATCTCAGTGATCAGCTCCTGAGTGTTTAAGATCTGTTACGAAGTTGGCAACAACAAAAAAAAAACTTTCTTAAAAGTCGTTTTTGCTGGTTGTAGTCCTTCCTCCTGTTAACGAGACATTTGGAGGTTTCTATGTCAGAGTGTGCTGACCGATGCACACGCATGCGGTTCGTCATACTACATATCCTTCCTGTCCTCAGCACAGTGAGTGGACACGGCAAAGGCTTTCTACACAATTCTATATTTCCCACGGTGTTTGGATGCCACCAATGGAAAGCATGTCCGAATCAAAACTCCTTCAAAGTCCGGCTGTGACTTGTAATACATATTGTCCACGTCGCAAACATTTTTGCAAGAGGACGTCCACAGAGGGAACGAATGGTCAGGGTGGACTGGAGGAATTCTTACAGAAAGCAAAACCACTTCCTGTTTCAGTATTCATGTGGGCACACAGGAATTTATTTGGTTCTGCTTTTTATAAATTATATATTTAACTGGAAGTAAAGCCGTTGAGTGGGAAACATTGCACAGCACACTAGGACCTGAGCGAGGCCGGGTCCAAATTATATTCAGTCTCACCTACTGACATGTTGTGCTGCTTTTGAACTCTGGCTGTTGGACAGTTACTGGTGCATCATGTTGGGGCCTGTGTTGGAGTTTTTCTTTTTATTGGGATATGTTTCAGGATGACCACATTTTGGATAATGCCTAATTATACTTCAGTATGTTCACTGCCCTTTCATCGTGGGATAAAAAAAAATTCTATCGGACACTCCTAACCATTGAAGACATCCACTCTAAACCCAAAAGTACTATGTGGAGCACTGGAAAACTGAATGGAGCTTGCTACATAATGAGCATGAGAATTTGAGATCTGTTGAGAATAATCATTTTTTCTGATTTTTACTTCCTCTGAATAATAATTACTGTAAACGGTAAAGTATCACCAGCAATTGGCCAAATGCCAGTAGAAGTTGTGTTTTTTAAATCCCAGTTCCTTGCTCAAGGGCAGTAAATAAAGGTCTGAACATGTAGACTTCTGAGTAATCGACAGGCCAGAGACAATACTCTGTCTAACCATGTTGGGTTGGGAACCATTTACGCCAGAATAAATTTGTACAGGCCAAGTTGATTGGCCAGTCAATTGCCCATTTGGTAGAAAGCTCCCTATCAGCTCTATCCTAGATGAAACTTTTGGGTCTGTTCCCATTTGGACCACATCTGTTATTTTTAGAAAACTAATTCTGGCCAACTGAGTCTAGGTAACCCCTTTGGTGGTTCGTTTTGGACTCAGGTGAAAGGTTTGAAGCTGTGAAGACATTGACACAGGAGTATTCATTTTACCTGACCCACATGTCTGTGAACTGGAGCTGAAACAAACTCAAAGTGAACATACAAGGCCCCGACTGGAACCGATGGGGTTCAAACACAGTACCTTCTCGCTTTAACATAATGAGCCACTGTTACCCGGAAGATCCATACATTACTGATTGCAACTTTAAACATCATGGAGCAGAATATCAATTCAGCATTAATTCAACCTTTCTTGCCATTGAATACTCCTTATAAAAATGTATTTGTAACACACTTACTTTGTCATAAAGGGATCTGAAATATCATTGGGATATGAAAACTCAGTAAAAACTCAGCCTGTGGTTTTCAGGGCAAATCTGAAGGCAAGGGGACCCACTTACAAAGAAATGTGATCACAGGGCTGCTGGAAGGTGTGGCTGCTCCTCGTACAACAACACTATACAGTGGTTTCATTCTTCCAGGGGCCAGTCCGTATGTTTCCTGTCACATCTGAACCACACAGCCCGTCTTCTTGCAGACTCCGGTTTCGGCCGATGGCTCCTCGCCGGCTGACGGTGCCGTGCTGCCGAGGCAGGGTGTTCCTTGGGAAAACTTTCTGCTCTACCTCCACACTGAGATGATCTGTTTCTTTGTCTGCCGTCTTTGCCATGCAGCTGTACGTGTCGGCATCCTGCTGATATTGCAAGGCGAAGGGATCGGGTTTCTCGCAACAGCTTGCGCTGGACGAGTGGTCGGCCGAGCTGTACATGTGCCACTGGCAGGGGTGGACCCCGTGAGAAGGCAGGAGGAGGCTGTGACAGGAGGTGATGCTGTCGTGCATGTTGTGGGCTCGGGTGGGGCACGGAGTCATTGAGTCCTGCACGCTTTGGCAGGAGGTCTGGCGTTGCAAGCTGTGGCAGGAAGTCAGCTGCTTTTCCAAGTGAGGGCTGGGGCAGGGCAGCTGGAGGTCCGGGTGAGGGCTGTTAGAGACCAACGGCGAGCCTTCCAGGTGGTGTGCAGCATGAGGGCTGTCCAGGTGAGAGCTGTGCACACTCCCATCCATACTGGTGGAGGCCATGTGAGAGCGGTAGTCCTGAAGGCAGGGCCGCGGGCGGTTAAAGGAGCGTGACTTTGTTCTGTCAGTAAGGCAACTCTGTAGGGGAAGCGTTGGACGAGGGAGTTCATCGGGAAGTGACTGTGGCCGCGGCGAGGGCACTGGCTCAATGAGAGTGGAGATGGGGGAAGCACTAACAGGAGTCATCACGGTCACATAGCACGGACCGCTGTGATTGGGTGTTGGGCTCTGGGAAGGTGGCGTCATTTTGTTGGAAGAGCTCTGGATGAGGTGAGGAGAGAGCAGCGGCTGCTTGCCTGAGCACGGGGAGTTCAGGTGGCAGAGCGGCTGATGGAGCTCCTGCCTCCGGCTCCGTCCGTCCCCGTGCCCGTCCTCCGTCTTGGACGGGCAACAAACCCACCAACGGTGCCACACGTCATCACGTTTCGCACAGTGCTGAATGAGCAGGAAGAGTCCCAGAGTGACACAAAAAGCCCCATACAGGCAGCTAAATATCATATCCAGGAAATGTCCCAGTGATACGGCCAACGCTCCTAAAGCCCAGGTGGCGAGGAAGAGGAAGAGGGTGAAAGCGGTGGCGCGGAGCTGAGATTTAAATGAGTGCTCATTGGCCAGTATCGATACGCCCGAAGCGAACGGCTGGCAGTCCCCGGCCAGCCCCGAGGATCCCCCAACGTCACTGTGGCAGTGATGGTTTGACTCACTGGATGACAACTGCTGCTGCTCCTCGCTCAGAACCCGCAGCTCATACTTCCTCTCCGGGTGGCGCTTCAGCTGGATGTACGTGCACAAGAAATACACCGCCATGACTAACACCAGGAGACTCATCGGGGCGTAGAACCCGCCCAGGCTCGGTTCCCATGCCATCCAGCAGCTGGAAGAGACACACAGAGACATAAACATCAGATTTTTTTTTTTTTTACAATGAATTAAACCTTGATTCCTTATAAATAGTGAACACTTACTATAAAGCGTCATCCCTGCTGCCGTAGTTATCCATCCCAAACGCTGCTGTAACTCCAACGATTATGAGCGGGACTCCGTCACTTACAAGATAAAATCTGCAAAAAAAGTAAAGAATCAAGTAGAAATACTGGTGTCGAGATTTTGCAGTAGAGTAGAAAACCTGCCATTTTTCTGCCACATAAGTGTTGAATGACATCATCAGTCTGTCGGTCATCTTCTCCACCACATTGGTCAAGACTCAAACACCCCCCACCCCAACCCCCACTCACCTATGTTCTCCACAGGATGAACATGCTTATATGCTGCACTAACATGGTGAACATTATAATTATTTTACCTCCTCCACCTCAGCATGATAATATTGTCAGGATTAGCGCTTAGCCATGCTGTCTTTAGCATTTAGCGCCAAATTCAAGAGAAAAAGCGATGTGGAGCTGTGAGCATGGCGTTAGCATGGCTTTATGTTAATAAACGAGAGGCACAAGCTGGGTCTGGACCAACCATCAACCAGCAGTGATGTCATCATCCATCAATGATGTCATCATTGGTTTGTGAACGTTATGAATCCTCCAGTTCAGATTCTGTCCGTCACCATCTTTGATAGTTCGGAGCGGTTCGGAGCAGGAAGTGACCATATTTGGACGAGCTGGGGGAGGAGCCAGCGGTGGATCTGACCGATCTGATCGGAAACCTGACGATACTACGTCCCGCCCACCGATAGCTGTAACCTGACTGCACCACAGGCCTGTCAATCAAACAGACACGCCCCCAAAAACAGGTCTTCTTGAATCTTCTTTTCTAATGAATGAGGGATTATTTTCAGATGGACCTCCAGAAAACTAAGAAGAAGGAGTGACTTTAGCTAACAACACCGAGATAACTGATGGACACATTTTATTCACTTTGGATTTGATGAGAGAAGTTGAATGGGAGTCTATGGAGACGGAGGCTTTTTGGAGCCGACCTCTAGTGGCACTTGGTGGTATTGCAGCTGAAGACACTTCCCAGAAGCTATGTCCACGTTCATATACAGTCTGTGGTCTTGACTGAGTCAGAACAACTGTCTCTTCTTGTTTCCAGTCAGCATGCTAAGCTAGGCCAAACACAGCTTTGTACATAAATTATATTCAGGAGATTGATATCCATCTTCTTATAGTGCAGTGTGTTCCAAAAACAAAACAAAATTAGAATTGTTCAAATAAATGTTAGTTGAAGTAAAGAAACACTTTACAAACATGATGGGCAGTAATGATGTTAATTCTCTAAAAAGTCTATATGAGTTACAATTAGGTAGTTTGTGCTGACAGGGTAATCAATACGGGCAGCATCAAGTAGCTAAGTATTGTTGTCATCTCTCTGCAAGTGCAAGAGCACTCAAGACTGAACTGAATAAGAAACAGTTAGCTCAATACTTCAGCAAAAGAAAGAGGTCAGAGGGCATTAGCACCGCTGCTATAATCATGGCTATCTAACACGTTAACATCTATAAAGCATTCTTGCATCAAGCTGTCATGATGCTCTTGAAAACCAGGACGCTTGTTTCGTTCACACATGGCTGACTAGTCATGCCGTCATCATGTTGAACCCACAAACACCTGGTCACAGCTTACCTGAGGATGGTTGGTTTGGAGCGAGTCTGGGCCGGTCCATTCCTGTCCTGAGCCCGTAGCGGGTCTTTGGACACGTCTTTACAGATGTTCCTGGCAGTGAACGTCAACCACAGCATCGTCGACAAAGAGGCGTAGTGGAGCACGATGCCCACCTAACGCAGAGTTTAGTAAACAGAGATTATCAAAGGGGTCGAAATTAGCATGAGTGTTTCGATAGATAATCTTTTTACAACAAAATGCACCTCATTCTGTTATATTTGCATCATGCCGCTAATTAAATAGTCACAATGTCTACGGACTTAATATATGAACAGGTCCAGAGTTAGAAATGCATCACAATTTGTCCACTGAACCCTAAGACATGCTGGACTGCATCGCTGCGTGAAATAACTTTTGCACTAGTGCACCGAACTATACCCATGTTATGATTATATTTAATTCATGATTCACTTTGGCTAGAATACAGCATAACAGTGCACATACAGAGGCCTTGAAGGTAGAAGAAACAGGATCTAAAAATAAACTGCTATATTTTTTATTTTATTTTTGCTTCAGTGCTGCCTTTTGTTTCTGCGCAGCCATAAGGTTCAGTGTTTTACACAATATTATCTTTGACCTCCAATGTTCCATATTTCACCAACAAAGATGTAGCTATAGACCATGTTGGTTTGTCTGTCAGTCTTTTGTATTGGTCTCGGATGAAATCGATCGATCGATCGATCGATCTATCTATCTATCTATCTATCTATCTATCTATCTATCTATCTATCTATCTATCTATCTATCTATCTATCTATCTATCTATCTATCTATCTATCTATCTATCTATCTATCTATCTATCTATCTATCTATCTATCTATCTATCTATCTATCTATCTCGATATCTAGATATCTCTATCTCACTGGCATTTCCAGATTAGACCCAATTTTGATTTCATTTTAAGTATTGATAACTTTTAGTATTAATTACAGCTCAAGTATGTCCTCGTGTGTTGTTCTGCTAAATATTGTTCTTAATTTCTTTCATGTTTAATGGTTTTTAGTGTTTTCTAGTATATTTGATTGCTTGTGATGTGCAGTACTTTTGTTGTGTATAAATTTGCTATTTAATATAAATAAATTTGATTGTCAGATAATCTTACTTACTTATAATGTTTCCGTTAAAATGGTTTAAAGCTGCTGTTTTGCACACGTGCATTTTGTTTGTTTGCCTTTTGTTTATGGCACACAGTATTCAATTTTGAGAGTAATTTGTTTAATGATTTGTGTTTTGGATGGTTTATTTTTATTTTTACTATTTTATTATTTCATAATTTTATTCTATTTGACACGGACATCACAGGAGCATTAAATTGTAACATATTTATACACAAGGATGAGATGCACTGTTTAGTGGCTTGATATAAATGAAATGTTCAATGCATGCGTAATAATGTTTGATGATTTTACAGTATGTGCACACATACAGATCAGATCAGAACTTTGCTAAATTTGGCTGAATTATAAAAGCCAGAAGTGAGGGGGCCAAAAGAAAGAACAGTGTGACTCCCTAAAAAGAGACTTCCATCACCAGACTAAAGCTGCTTCACCTACAAGCACGAAGACTTCCTGTTCTCTCAGGAACACAGTCCAGTGCAAAACACGTCAAAGTGCTGAGAAATATCACCACAGTGAGAGAACAAGAAAAAAAAACACGTACAATCTGACACACGAAAGGTGAGTTGATCTGATTGATGCCTCCGGCAAAAACTCCAAATGTCACTCCTGTGTGAAAGAGGAAGTTGAGGAGTGTGTGCCAGCCATTCCTGCTGATGCGGATCACACTGCAAAATATGAATACATAGAATTACACAGAGAAGCATTACAAAGACGAACAGCTTCTCTTTGGTCAAAACACATTAAACAAGACGAAATGAACACAGCAGTCAGTCTCATCTTTGGCCTTAAGAAGCATTAAAGGGAAAGAGTGTACATTTGTGAGAGTGAGCTACTAGAATGAGCAACATAAACCCTTCAGCTCTGAAATATTTAAGTACAATTGCAAATCACAGAGACAGCCTTAATGTGAATGTAATGACTCGTATAAACACTTTCTACTGGCTATTCTAAATTCTTCATAAAAACCTTAAAAACAAATGTGTAATTAAAATAATTCTGCTGTATATATATATATATATATATCCTTATTTCTTATTTTTTTGCACGTTTGTCACACTTAAATGTTTCAGATCATCAAACAAATTTAAATATTAGTCAAAGATAACACAAGTAAACACAAAATGCAGTTTTTAAATGAAGATTTTTATTATTAAGGGAGAAAAACAATCCAAACCCACATGGCCCTGTGTGAAAAAGTGTTTCCCCCTAAACCTAATAACTGGTTGGGCCACCCTTTACAGCAACAACTGCAATCAAACGTTTGCGATAACTTCCAATGAGTCTTTTCCAGCTGTGGAGGAATGTTGGCCGACTCATCTTTACAGAGTTGTTGGAATTCAGCCACATTGGAGGGTTTTCCATCACCAACCTCCTTTTTAAGGTCATGCTACAGCATCTCAATAGGATTCAGGTCAGGACTTTGACGAGGCCACTCCAAAGTCTTCATTTTGTTTTTCTTCATCCATTCAGAGGTGGACTTGCTGGTGTGTTTTGGATCATTGTCCTGCTGCAGAACCCAAGTTGGCTTCAGCTTGAGGTCACGAACAGACGGCCGGACGTTCTCCTTCAGGATGTTTTAGTAGACGGTAGAATTCATGGTTCCATTTATCACAGCAAGTCTTCCAGGTCCTGAAGCAGTAAAACAGCCCCAGACCATCACACTACCACCACCATATTTTACTGTTGGTATGAGGTTCTTGTTCTGAAATGTGGTGTTACTTTTACGACAGATGTAACGGGACACACACCTTCCAAAAAGTTCAACTTTTGTCTCGTCAGTCCACAGAGTATTTTCCCAAAAGTCTTGGGGATCATCAAGATGTTTTCTGGAAAAAAATGAGACGAGCCTTAATGTTCTTTTTGCTCAGCGGTGGTTTTGGTCTTGGAACTCTGCCATGCAGCCATTTTTACCCGTCTCTTTCTTATTTCATGGAGTCATGAAGACTGACCTGAACTGAGGCAAGTGAGGCCTGCAGTTCTTTGGATGTTGTCGTGGGGTCTTTTGTGACCTCTCGGATGAGTCGTCGCTGCTCTCTCGGGGTAATTTTGGTCGGCCGGCCGCTCCTGGGAAGGTTCACCACTGTTCCATGTTTTCTCCATTTGTGGATAATGGTTCTCACTGTGGTTCTCTGGAGTCCCAAAGCTTTAGAAATGGCTTTAGAACCTTTTCCAGACTGATAGATCTCAATTACTTTCTTTCTCATTTGTTCCTGAATGTCTTTGGATCTCGGCATGATGTCTATCTTTTGAGGATCTTCTGGTCTACTTCACTTTGTCAGGCAGGTCCTAGTGAAGTGATTTCTTGATTGAGAACAGGTGTGTCAGTAATCAGGCCTGGGTGTGGCTAGAGAAATTGAACTCAGGTGTGATAAACCACAGTTAAGTTATGTTTTAACAGGAGGGGGCAAACACTTTTTCACACAGGGCCATGTGGGTTTGGATTGTTTTTCTACCTTAATAATAAAAACCTTCATTTAAAAACTGCATTTTCTGTTTACTTGTGTTATTTTTGACTGATATTTAAATTTGTTTTTTGATCTGAAACATTTAAGTGTGACAGACATGCAAAAAAATTAGAAATCAGGAAGGGGGCAAACACTTTTTCACACACCTATCATATATAGATAATGCTTGAATATCAATTAACATATATGTTGGTCTTTTTTTTTCTCTCCAGCACAAATTGCTGACTTTCAGACAGGCGGAAAGAGAGTAGTTGCCCCAAATGAAGTATGAAGTGACATCAGCTGTCAAAATAAGAGCTTTAGATGCTGTCGTCACAAAATACATCTATGGCCATAAATCAATATATTATACGTTAATTCTGACAACATTTCACACAAATATCTAATAGGACAAAATTATTATTAGTCTTTTCTATTGATTGTATAAATATTCTGTGTTGTCAGTTTTTGAAATTGTGTGAAGCATCTACATTTTAGAAGTTACAGCTTCTTGCCAGCAAGATCAACGACATCGAACAGATATGCATGTAAATTACTACTTGAATGGTTAGTGGGGGCATACAACCGTCCAGACAACCTGAAAATGGAAAGCCTTTAACGGGTCACACAATGAAGGCAGTATGGGTTGTTTGTGATTTAGCTTGTTGTTTGTTTGCTGTCGACATCATGGAAATGTTACAGAAGTTTTCAGACGATGAAAGAGAAGGTGGAAGAATTCAACAGCCGTGTTCTTGTTGTGACGATGTGAGGCCTCCGAGATGCAGCATTGGTTGTCGTCAGCTACACTACAAGAGATAAAACCATCAGTTCTCATGCCTGATGCCCCATTTTTGGACTTTCGGATCAGGTTACTATTATAAGAGTATCATGTAGTCTGAACGTAGCATTCAGACCAAAAACGGTACTCCATTGAAGCTATACAAGAGATGATGTTGTAGAGTGAAGGATATATTCAACGGTGAGTGTTCAGTCAGTCATTCCACTCATCGAGAAGTACAAATCCTGTCTGCTTTCATGACTGCACACTTTACCTGATTATAGTAGGTGTGATTGTTGGATTCTATAAGTTGATGAAGCATTTTGAAGCACGCCCAGACCTTTATGGTCACCAGCACCTCTCACAACACGCACATATGGGCATGTGGATATTGTATTGAGATCAAAAAAGCGAATCTATCCAACAATAAACATGTGTTCTTACCTGTGGTGAACAATATAAGTCATGATGGAGACCAGCAGACAGAGCAGCATGACCGCGGTGCAGGCATACACCACTGGATGCAGGTAATCCCCAGGGTATGGAGGGAAGGACAGCACTCTCTTCAGATCCTGCAAAACCACAAGTTTACAATGTTTTGTCTGAGAAAGTAATGTGACAAGACAGGGATTATGCAGCCAAGAGATGAGGAAGAGAGCTGAACTCTTTCTTAGCTCAGATCTTGGGGTTCCATTCACCGCACGACTCCAGGACTGGCTCTTTATTTGGCTCAAGAACATGCCGTTAACTTTCATACACAAATCACATTAATGCCCAACTCATGTCACTTATGGTGCCTACTATGAACATTCGAACAACCGCTAGGAATTCTGGGAAAAAACTTTACTAGCCCAACGCTACATTGCCCCCACCAAGGTGGTTAGCTGTCCCCAGCAACCTATATGTCCATAACAAAGTCTCTCAGGTGTTGGGGAAGCCGTCGCTGTAGCTTAGCCGGTTTTGGAGTATCCTCGGCGGGTCTGGGAGGTGGAATGGGGACCCAAAGCAGATCCTCTGGCTCTGAGCCCCTTCCAGATGGGGCCATGGTTCGGCAGGGGGCAAGCCGGTCACAGTGGAGCACCACCACCCAATTTCGTTTGACCTTTGGACATTGTTGGGGGAAGCATTGTCAACACGTGAGGGACCGGTGCGCAGGGCTGCCACCACTGGAGTTGCTGTGTCACGATCCTCAATTCGCTGGCAGTACCGGCACTCTTCTGCTTTGCAGGGGTGTCTTGACAGGGCATCCGCATTAGTGTGAAGGTGACCAGCCCGGTGGCGTATCTCGAGGTTATAGTCCTGTAGTGTCTCCAGCCACCGAGCCAGCTGCCCCTCTGGTTCCTTGAAATGGAGAAGCCAGGTGAGAGAGGCATGGTCTGTGCGCAGGATGAATTTGACCCCATAGAGGTACGGTCGGAAGTGGCGGAGTCCTAGGACGACTGCTAGCAGTTCTCGGCGGGTGACGCAGTAGTTTCTCTCCTGTCGGCTGAGGGAGCGGCTGTAATAGGCCACGACCTGCTCACCATGCTCCCCCTCCTGGGACAGCACTGCGCCAAGACCCAAATTGTTGGCATCAGTGTCTACAATGAATGGTCGCTAGGGGTCTGGATAGGCCAGCACGGGGGACTCCACGAGTGCTGACCAAAGTTGTGTGAAGGCAGCGGCGCAGTCCTCACCCCACTTGAATGCTCGACCTTTCTGTGTTAGCTGATGAAGTGGGCTAGCAATGGTGGCAAAGTCCTTTATGAACCGCCAGTAGTAGGAGGCCAGACCCAGAAAGCTCCGCAGCTCCACAATGTTGTGGGGAACAGGCCAGTCTCTCACTGCTGCCACCTTTGCTGGGTCAGTGGACAATCCAGATGCACTGACGACGTGACGCAAGAAGGATGTCTCTCGCCGAAAAGGTGACATTTCTTTGGGTGAAAATGTAAACCGGCCTGGCGGATGGCAAGGAAGACATCCGTCAGGTTGGTCAAAGCACCATCAAAGTCCGCAACATGAGCCAGCTGGTCATCCTAGTAGACGACGCAGCGACTCCGAGGAATCTCAGCCAGGACCCTCTCCATAAGGCGCTCAAAGGTGGCTGGGGTATTGCAGAGTCCAAACGGCATCACTTTAAACTGCCACAATCCTTGACCAATACCAATGGAGAATGCAGTTTTTGGCCATGCCTCTGGTGCCAGCTCTACCTGCCAGTAGCCGCTGCGGAGGTCAAGGGAGCTGAACCAGCGGGATCCGGAGATGTGGTCGAGGGCATCGTCGATATGGGGCAGTGGGTAGGAGTCTTTAAGTGTCACCTGGTTGAGGAGACGGTAGTCTATGCAGAAGCGCCAGGTGCCATCTTTCTTTCTGACAAGGACAACTGGGGCGGCCCACGGGCTACTGGAGGGCTCGATGATGCCTGCCTCCACCATTTCTTTGATCTTCTGCTGAGCTGCAGCATGCTTGGCAAATGGTAAGCGGCGAGGGCGGAGGCGGATGGACCGTGCATCACCTGTATCGATGCCGTGCTGTACTAGACTGGTATGTGTACAGTCCTCATCGTTGGCTGCGAAGATGTCAGTAAACAAGTCCAGTAGCTCCCGCAGTTGGTGTCTCTGATCATCATCAAGACCCTCACAACTCCTGCGATACAGGTCGTCAACAGCTTGTATGGTCTCATTGGAGGGCTGTTGGGGTGGTGAGGTGTGCAAGACCTCCTTGGTCTCTGGTGGTGATGGAGTGGAGGACCCCTGCGCAGGCAACGGTGGTACAGCCGACCCCTTGACTGGTGGCAATGGGGTGGAGGCAAGTCGCAAGCCCCTCCACTGGAGCAGTGGAGTGCTATGGTTGTTGAACCCAGGTAGAGCACAGCTTTGGGTGCCTCCCACTTGGCCAGCAGATCCAGTCCAATAATGCATGGGTCTTGTATGTCAGCTAACCAGAACTAGTGCATGAGTTTGTGATTAGCAACAGTCACTTGCAGCGTTCCTTTTCCCCTCTTTGTGGCACAGTCTCCTGTGACTGTGGTTATACGATGCTTAGTGGGCCTCCAGCCTCGTGGTAGTGAGCCATCCGTACCATGTAGGGTGCCAGGACGGATCAGAAAAATGGTTAACCCGGTGTCCACCAGGGCTCTGCATGGAGTGTCATTAAGGTTGCAGTCCATATATAGCCCTTATGTCTGGCCAAGATGGCCAAGCTTTAATCGTGGGTTAATGAGGGAAGAAGGGTTGATTGCGGGTGGCAGTTCTCCCATTGTTCCACCCCACACTGGTTTGACAGTAGCTGGGGTCCTGGACTTCATGGGGTTGGTGCTGGACAGTAACGTGCGATGTGGCCCGGTTCTCCACATCGGTAACAGCCTTCCCTGGGGTGCAAGGGTGTCCTTCTGGTTCCACGTTGTGGTCGTTGTGGGGATGCATAAATGACTTGACAGGTCACATCATCATCACTCCCCTCACAGTCCACCTGGCGTGCTTGAAGCCTTGTGCTGGATGGATAGTCTCTAGTCAGGACATGTTCAACCTGCTCCGCTTCAGTTAGGGCTGCTGTCAGTGTTCCTGGTGCATAGAGATGGATGTGTTCCCGTAGCCACTCCGGCTGGAGCCCCCGGACGAAGGCTTGGAGGGCTCTTCCTGGCTTGGGGTGTCGAAGGTTGGGTATCCGTGTGGTGCATAAAGGTAAAGATCTGCAGCATAAGCACCCAGACTCTCGCTGTCTCTCCTTTGGCGGTTGACCAGCTTGTCTTGGGCATCATCAGCATAAGCACGGCACACAAAGCGGTGTTGTATCGCTTTCAATGGCCGGCTAGCTGAGTCGTTCATCTGGTTGGAGGTCTGTAAGAATCTGTAGAGCTTTGCCTTCCAAGGCCAGAGCAACTTGGACCACTGTCTCCTCTGTGGACCACGTATTAAACTGGGAAGCCAGCTGCACCTGGATGAAATATGTCTCTGGTAGCTCTTCCCCATTGTAGCGTGGCAGCTTCATTGCACTCCTCCGGGGGACCTCTGGTGCCACCTGTGGCACTAAAGGGGCAGTGTGCAAGGGAGCATTGTCTCTTACTGATGACATCATTGGGGTAGTCACCATGCTCCTAGATGTCTCAGCCAGCCGTGGTAGCCTTGGTGCATAGGTAGAGCATCCACCCTCAGCCACGACTCTCCCAGGTCAGCTGTGACTTTCTCTGCCTTGTGGCCACAATTCACTGCGGCCACACCCCTTCCAAGGCACTTGCATGTAATAAATTCCTCTAGCTCTCCTACAGTGACTGTCATCTCAATATTCCACTTCTGACACCGATGTGACTAGTCAGGGATTATGCAACCGAGAGACGAGGCAGAGATGAATTCTTTCTGAGCTCAGGTCCTGGGTTCTGTACACCACACTAATTCAGAACATGCCGTTAACTTTCACCCTCAAACTCATAAATCACAGGTTAATCACATTAATGCCCAACGCAATGTCACTTATGGTGCCTACTATGAACATTCGAACAACTGCTAGGCATTCTGGGAAAAACCGTTACTATCCCGGCTACGGTATGAAGAAAAATATCCCTCCCCTTTTTTTCATGACATGAGAGAGAAGCTGCATGAAAAGTTACATTTGAAAATGAATGAAGAAATGTTTCACATTTTTCATCAAGGAAAAGATAGTAAAAAGGTAAATCACTGCACAAAAAAACGAATTACTGATTTACGGCAAAATCAAGTTCTGGAACCTGCAGGTATCCCTGCAAAGGAGGAAAAGCACGAGAGACACGTATCTTTACAATGGTTCTGCACCATCAAGTATCAGAGTAAGTCATGCCGGTGAGTCAGCCCCAACAACACCAGGACACTGGAATGAGCTCACCTAAAAGGAATGCAGTAGTCAATGTTATCTAATACACCTGAGCTTTTCTTTCTATAACAAGTCAGAATGTCAGTTTTCTCCGCCTTCCAGAATATTTCATGTTCAAAAGCTGATTTAATGCTGCTGTTAACAAGAAGAGTCTGGTGTGCAGTAATGCTCCGTCGCTGTCAGTACATTATTGGATTACATTCATCGACACGCCACTGAGAACTGCAGCAAGAAAACAGCTAAGATGAATGGTGAAAACCTGCAGGCAGCTTGCCGACGTTATTGTTTCATTACGAATGGTGAGGATGAGAATAAAACAATAAATTCCTCATCTGTCCTGAATGGAATAATGACCCATGAGCGGCACCGAATGTTGGCCACATGTTAACCACAGTTACAGTTTATTGTCGTTGTGGGTCTGATCATAGTGGTAGATGTGGGACTGCCTTAATTTGCAGACTTGAATGGTCACACAATTGCTTTGTTTTGGGAAACAAGTGAACAATTTAACCAACAAACCGTAATTAGAAATCAGAAATCTGATTTACATTGAAAAACATTATTTCAATCAATCGTGATCGACAGCTGTAACCATGACAACTGTGCACAAAGAGGGCAATAGCCCTGCCCTCAAAATACACAGAATACATAAAGATTAACACTAAAATGTCCTTAGTTTTTTTTTTTTTTACAACAAAGCTCAAATGACTCAGATTTAACCAAATCTAATAGATATTTTTGAAAATTTCCAACAATAGACTGAATCAAAGGCCGTGTTTATTTATTTTATTTTTTTTAATAATTTGGATCCAAAAGAACAACTATCTTTGTTTACAGAAAAAAAAACAATTGGTGAGGTAATCCTGTGCTGGTCTGAGCCAATCATACTCAGTCTAAGATGTGCATATTTAAGTTCAGCATTCTGATAAATACTTGCTGATTAATAAGTTGCATCTCTTTAGTTTATTCTGTTTACAAACAGAAATGTTATAGGAGGAGGAAACGATTTCTTTATGGAACAATAGTTTGTTCCATTCCCTCGGTTTCGGCCATTGTGTGGGTTGCCAGATTCGGCCAGTGAGCACATGATTCGGTGCGTTCAGACATGATGGGAGCAAACATGGAAATCTCCAACAACAATGCTGCATTCATGTAAAGTAGGAGTTTCTATTTCCAGGGAACAATTCCCAGTTTGTAAGAAGCATTCATGACATCTGATATTTCTGATATATCTTACAATTTGGAAATACATGAAATCAAACAAACACAGACCAACTTTGTAAATATGCAACCATCTTGAGTTGCCCAATTACTTCATATACAATATGAAAGCGGTTCAAGATTCCTGTGTGGCTGTTTACAATTATTATTATTTTTTTAAATAGTTCCAGAAAACTCATCAATTGTTTTTCTATGATTGTTTCTGATTGGTAAGCTTTGGTAGGTGTATTTTTGAACTGACTGTTTTTCCCGGTTATCATGGTTATTCTAAGCTAGGCACACCATCCTGTGACATGATACCAATCTAAAAAAAACAAATAAAAAAAAAAACGACCTCCATCCAACTCTCCTGACACCTAAAATGCTGTTTGAACTGTAAGAATGCTTGTTATAGAAAATGAAAAGGTTTGTTGTGTGCACACAGCCAGCGCTGCTGCCAACAATGCGGCCATGAACCATCAGCATTCATAACATCCAGCCTCACTCATTGTAGTCCGAGTGACTATGTGAAGCCTGGAGACTTGCTGTCAGAGGCTGGAATGTGCTGCATGTTTCCAAAGCCCTGCGCAATTACTCAAGCCCCCTCAAGTATGTATTCAGAGTGCATTAATGAAATCTCATGGAAGCACACACTGACTTTATTGTAACATTTATCACAGGTAAAGCAAACCTTCATCGGTTTTCTGAGATGAAAGCAGGTGAAGCCATTGTTTTACTCTGTACTGTAGTTGTAGTGTTGCCTCACTGCACCGACATCATTGTCTTAAAATAACTCACATCATTAAACATGTACAACACGGTACTAGTGTCTCCTGAAATATGAAATCAAATTAACACAAGGAACATTATCAGACACAGGAAGCAGAGTTTAGGCTGGTGTTCAAACAGTGAGTCCAGCTGCTCTTTTGTCCCAGCAGGACACAGGGTGGACTAAAGTACTGTCTACTGGTCTGACTGGGTGACTGGAGCCCCTTCAGCTGGCCATTACAAAAACCTGCCGATCCCCAATCATTGCGCTAAAATAGTAGGACTGCAGTAAATGATTATTCTCATTATTGATTAATCTGCTGTTTGTTTTATCTGATTATTGATTAATCGTGAAAAAAAAAACACCAATGCAAAAAAAAGACCAACGTAAAAATGTCAGGAGTTCAGTTTTGTCCTCCATTTTGCCCCCGATCACCTCTCCTCCTGTGTCCCCTATCTTTGCCTGTGGCCACGCCCCTCACCAGTCCCAGCAGATGCAGCCACTCATCCCTGATCACCACCTGCAGGTGTGCTGCATCATCTTCCTGATCACCTCCCCAGACTATATGTACCCTGCCCCTGCACAACTCTGGTTGTCGGTTCATTGTGTGTGTGTGTGTGTGTGTTTTTGTTAGCCACCCGTCCGTCTTCCGTCTGCTCCCCGTCAGCTCCCGGTCAGTCCTGTTCCTGTTCCCGTTCCTCCGGCCTCTGTGTCTCCTGCGGATATTCCCGGTCAAAATCACCAGTCGGTGGAGTTGCCCTCCCGGCTAGGAGGATTGTTGACGCCGTCCCTTCCGCTGGTCTGCCGGCTGCCCTGTTTCCCGTGTCCCCGCAGGAGCTGTCGGTTGAGTTGCCCTCCCGACTGGACGTAAGGTGGACACGCTCGGTGCCACCTTTTTGGTTTGTAGTTTTTGTTTGTTTATTTTTTGGGACAATAAAGACAGTATTTTTGGAACTGATACCTCGAGTCTGTGTGCTTGCATTTGGGTCCTGGAAAAAGATAAACTCCACCTCATAACAAAAAACAGTCCAACAATAATTCCTAAGGGATGATATAGAAGGATTGTACTGCATTGACCACTCATTACACATTTAAGAATTTACTGGTGCAAAAACGATAGACTGGTCTACAAAGATGTGGAAAAAAGGAACAAGGTCAGAAGAGTCATCCTTCAGTTTCTTCTGTTTATATTTCTGTCATCCCCAAAAAGTTCACCTCCAAACTCCATCAGCAAGGTCTCAGCTCGCCACTGCACAACTGGATCCTGAACTTCCTGTCAGAGCGTCCTCAGGTGAGACTCCAGGTATCAGCACAACACAAGGATGAGTCCCATCACACAACTGCACCTGCACTTGCCCCGAACACAATCATCAGGTTCGCAGATGACGCAACTGTGATTGGGCTGATCGTAACTTCCGGCTCTGAAAAATGAGGCCAATGCAGATGTGTCTTCAGCTGCAATACCAGCGAGTGCCACTAGAGGTCGGCTCCAAAAAGCCTCCGGCTCCATAGACTCCCATTCAACTTCTCTCATCAAATCCAAAGTGAATAAAATGTGTCCATCAGTTCTCTCGGTGTTGTTAGCTAAAGTCACTCCTTCTTCTTAGTTTTCTGGAGGTCCATCTGAAAATAATCCCTCATTCATTAGAAAAGAAGATTCAAGAAGACCTGTTTTTGGGGGCGTGTCTGTTTGATTGACAGGCCTGTGGTGCAGTCAGGTTACAGCTATCGGTGGGCGGGACGTAGTATCGTCACGTTTCACTTATTGCACTTATTGCTCTGGTTTTGTTGCTGCATTGGAAATAGAAACTGGTGCACCTTTTACTACAGTTGGACACAGCTTATACTGGTGTTTTTGTTTTTATAGCACCAAATAAGGAGGCTGCAAATTTGATCTTGTTGTACTTGTGCAATGACAATGGAAAATATAATATTCACCAACAAATGCGTGAGTGCATGATCATACAGGCCAAAATGTTTGACCCCTCCAGAGAAAGGATTCAGTGGCCCTGTCCTGCTATGGGAAGAAATCTGCTTGTGCCAATGGTTTTAAGAGCATGGAAAATGATGTCAATTATATGCAATCGCCATGGCAATCACAAGATCTCAACCATACTAAACATCTATGGGAGCTTTGGACCGCACCACTAATGGGCACCAGAGCACCATCTAGTGAGCCTTAGAGGCAGTGATGCTGTCTAATGCAAGTTATTTTTATATCTAAATCTGCACAAGAATTTACACAAGTGAAAAATGTCAAATTAAAACTGCATAATTTCAATGACTGGGTTTCGGGCAGAACCGAAGGTCATCACAACTCAGTCAAAAGCCATTAGCTTTAAAGCTAGCTTGATGGTTGTTACTTGTGTAGCTCATAGCAAGAAACCTTTTAGGATGTGCTTCAGAAGACACGGCTCTGTCCACTGAGCTGAGAAAACAATCAGCGACAGCAGCCTGAAGCTTCAGTTCACACAAGCTGACCTTGCTTCATTGCAGAGACACGCTGCCAGTCGATGTGCTTCTCATAAAAGTCAATCAAAATGCTGCTTCCTTTGTTACCACGTTTGTATTTATGTGAGTCAGGGTCTTTTATTATGATGAAATGCCACAAAATCAAAGGCAAGGAACAAACTTAAAGCATTTTTGAACGTTACCGTGTGTCTCAGACTCTCACCATCACGCAGTGACTTGCTCTCATTATTTCCAAAAGAGTAAGGAGAAGATTTTGGTCGTGAAAGCTGACAGTGGAATAACACCTTTTTTTTTTTTTGTCATTTATGGGAAGTTTTTCTGTTACATATTAAGCTTGATATCAAAATCTAATCGCGTGTAACTTTTTCACAGCGTACAATAACTAAAATATGTTTTTGTCATTTCTGAAATTATATATAGATGTAATAAAAGTGTGATATAATTACTTTAACAGCACCTCTCTAAATGTTATGTTGGGTAAAACATTGTATTGCAGTGCTATTTTCACTCACGTCTGCGTCGCCAGAGAAAACCAGGCCGAGTTTGTGTCCCCTGGTAAAACAATTAAGTGATTAACCAATCAGACAAGGCTACAGTCATGTCATGCCAAACTGCTATAAATCAGGACCTTGCCTTAAGCTGCAATACCAGCGAGTGCCACTAGAGGTCGGCTCCAAAAAGCCTCCGGCTCCATAGACTCCCATTCAACTTCTCTCATCAAATCCAAAGTGAATAAAATGTGTCCATCAGTTATCTCGGTGTTGTTAGCTAAAGTCACTCCTTCTTCTTAGTTTTCTGGAGGTCCATCTGAAAATAATCCCTCATTCATTAGAAAAGAAGATTCAAGAAGACCTGTTTTGGGGGGCGTGTCTGTTTGATTGACAGGCCTGTGGTGCAGTCAGGTTACAGCTATGGGTGGGCGGGACGTAGTATCGTCAGGTTTCACTTATTGCACTTATTGCTCTGGTTTTGTTGCTGCATTGGAAATAGAAACTGGTGCACCTTTTGCTACAGTTGGACACAGCTTATACTGGTGTTTTTGTTTTTATAGCACCAAATAAGGAGGCTGCAAATTTGATCTTGTTGTACTTGTGCAATGACAATGGAAAATATAATATTCACCATTCAATCAGATCAGTCAGATCCACCGCTGGCTCAGAACTAGAGCTGAACACTGAGAGGAAAAAAGGGATTCGGACTTTCAGTATGGAACATTATGTCCGCACGGACTGGCTAGCTGTCAGCGCTAAACTTCAGCGCCTGTTTGGCTGAGAAGGGTTCATGCTGACTTGGCAGAGTGGATCTCTGCAGGATGTATTGACTTGGCCAACCTGTCGATGAGAGGCACGGCTGATCAAAAAGTCTCAGAGATTGCTCCGTGAAATTAAAACTTTTTAAGAAGCAGGAAGCATTAACACAAAGCAGCACAATGGGCACGTGAAAAATAAGCGTGATTGTCTGATGAGGCTCATAGTTGCAGCCTCGTACCTTCATACTCACATTAGCTGTAAAAGAAGCAACATATTGGATTCTATTCAGATTGCGTTAGAGGTCTCGTCTCATTTGCCCACACCGCACCACTGATGCTCCGATTGACATTTAAAAAAGTCACATTCGGTGTGTTTGGAAGATTGTAAATCAACAGATGGATACATGTTATGAAATAAGAATCAGTGCGCTTGCATTAATATTACTTGCCAAGATCAGATGATGATCTGTGGAGGCAGGAATGTGGAGGAGTCTTGGAGAAAGTGACTCATATACAGTAAGTGATGTGCATGTCCTGGACAGGTCGAGCCTTCCCTCGGTGTTAAGAGGCAAAACGTGCCTTCAGACAACAGTTCGGCCTTCTCCTTCCTTTCACTGGGACACACTCCTCCATGTGCATAATTCGAGCTGAAGATTCCTGTGGAGGCAAAAAATCACGAGCTAACTCGGCTCCGTCTTCACGACAGCGTCAACTCGCTTTTCCTTTGTGTTCCAAGGCCGAGTATTTTAGCGACATTGTCATGTCTTCCTCCTCTCATCTCCCTCTCTTCAGGACAGCATGCTCTCTCATCACGCTCCACTGAACAACCCATCTATTAGACAGAGCATGACTGATTAAATCCTTTGCAGATCCCATAAAATGGGAAAAAAAAAACACAGGCGTGCACACGCAGAGAGCAAAGATCTGTGAGCAACACTCCACTTGTCCCAGATGACCAACCATGCGCTGGGTCACAACATACGATCCTCTAATTAGGCTTCTTTTGTTTGATGCCTGTGTTCTTGTTTTGGGGATTCCAAACACAAAATCATATTTATGATAAGGATATGTCGTTGGTCAAAAGCAAACACATTCATCGCTTTGAGGATTTTTCATCCATAAAGATGAAAAATGTTTCCCTGTCTCTGGGTTTTTCTCCCGACTGCTTATTATTTCTGAGAACTATGAGCTAAATCCATTTGTGAGGATTATTGATCCTGAGCGTATCCAACACATTTCACCAGAATCAGGGATGTCGATCAAGACGTTTCCAAATTGATGCTGTAAAGTTGAATTCATTTTGTAAGCAGCTGTCAAAAACACAGTTATGGCTCAATTTCCCGACGAGAGGTCTTCATATGAAGATATACAAGAATACAATTTTACAAATTTGACAGCAAATTTCTCACATTGCAATTAAAAATAAAGTAGGTAAGTAGAAATATATGAAGTGAGAAATGGTCTCTTACAGTTTTGGTGGTTTTAGTTACAGAATTTTTCTCCTGAAGCCTCTTTATTAAAGTTTTGATTGTAAATCAGACCTTTTTGGTTGTGAGTCAAACATTTTACTTGCAAGTTGAACTGAACATAATGGGCGGAGTCTATGCTGATGGATGAGACAAGAGTTTCTATTGGTGGGTTTGAATTAGATCCACAGTGCAGATGTACACACAATTTTCTTGCTCCCCTTGCAAACACTGGACAGGAGAGGTCTGTGTGTTAGTTGACATTATTTTGGTCTTTTAGACTGAAATGCGAAACATTTTAATTTATCTTGTATGTTGTCAGTGTCAGAGAGTCTGTCTCTTTTTTAAAGAATGACATAGATGGCTGCCATGTTGACATGAAGCAGCTCCGTCGGTCAGATAACCTCACACACACTTTGTCAGAGACATGAGTCATAAGGTTAGCTACTCATGTGTAACAAATGTGTAACAAAGATAATTATTAATAATTTGCTCGTAACCAAACCTGTGCACAACACCCTCGAGGGGTACATTTGGATGAGCAACCAGGCAGAGGGGATGTCTGTCCACATCCTCAGGTAGGGCAGCACTGAGGCTTTGATTTACTGCAGTGTGTGAACGCAAGCATCCGAAATGTATTTACTGACAAAACATGTTGCTCATTCACCAAACCTAATGTCTGCATCATTCAAAAATAACATTTATAATCTTCAAATATGTCAAATTAGACATATTTGAAATAAGAGCTGTTGTTTTCTCATTAATAACAAAATATCTTCCAACTGCACTTCTAGTAGCGTTTAAATCCTCTTTAAATGTATTCTTTCACCAAAAGAATAATTTACCATCAACGGAAACAGTTTTCAGCCTTCATATATGAAAGTCAAATGTTTCGTTGTGTGATTTTTTTTTTTAAATTGTTTCCAAAAAGAAATGTTATGTTGTGTTTACAGAACCATGACTGCATGTAAAATCAGTGAATGCCCCTTTTTTTTTAAAAGCAACACCCATAAACACCATGTACATGTATAATAAACACCATTTACATGTTTATGGTGTTCATGAGGCGTTTTACAAAACAGAAAAAACGTGCTCATTCAAATTCCCAGAAACTACTGCTAACATTAAATAATGAATAACTAATGCACATGAGCTCTGGGCCCATGACCGCATCAATTTGGGAGGCCAAAGATTTTCTTTAGGCCCCTATTTATTCCTGTCATACATAAATATTGTGTTATTTCCTCAGACACCCTGAAAAGCCACGGGCACTATTAAGGCAGCCATTCTGATAAAATCCTCTGAAAACAAAATTTCGAAAACATTCTTCGTATTAATATTAGTAGTAGTGGTATTTGCTATTTTTCTATGACAGTAAACTTGTAAAAATTTTGACTGCCAGTGATCTGAATATGTCAACTTGGGCTTCAGGGAATTTCAGTATTTCAGTATCTTCTCACATTTTATACACTGAACTGTCAATTTATTATAAACAAAAATACCTGTCAGACATATTGACTATGAAAACACTGCCAATGTGGAATAATACAACCTGCCTGTTGTTGTTAGGTGAGTTATAAAAACAAAAAAAACTCATCATAGCTGATACTCTATTTCAGGGGTGCAAATTTTCCAACAAATGTGTGAATAATTATGTGGGCAGTAATAGAGCTGATGAAACCTGCGGTTCCTCAGAGTCACTTTGTCTTGTTGTTAATCCATCTTTTATTGGGTTTATTCAGCCCCGCTTGAAGAACTCTGTTTCTATCATCGCAGCTTTGCATGAAGTTACCGCTGACTGAGCGGATCAATGCCAACAGTTTCAGTTAATATCCACAGAGACAGAGTCAGTGAGCAGAGCTGCTGCAGGTTCTTTTCTCTTTCTGGGACACCTTGCATTACACTGAACAGTATCACCAAGCACTACTGCAGTGATATCAGAGTCCGGTGCATGGCCGGATTCACTTCCTGTGAAGGCTCAGGGCAACATTTTATTGTTGACCCCCCTGATGACCTCCAATGTACAAGACAGTTTCATTGTTTCCTCGGACCAATGAAAAAAATAGAACTCCAGAGTTGAAATGATTGGCTGATTTCTCAATCAGTTTACTGACAGAAAATGAATTGACAATTGGTAACTGAAAAATGTAATTAATTGAACGTTATTTTTTAACAAAAAATTCTCTGGTAGCAATTTTTCAAGTTTTCTCTATTAATCTATCCTGTCAAAGTCAACAAGTTTGGGTTTTTGGATGTTAATATGCTGTATTTCACTGTTTCTGACATTTTACATTCAGAGGAATTATCAAAGAAAATAACTGTAAATTATCTTGGTAATGAAATCCTTCAATCCAGCTTTAGGTTTACTGTATTTTAATTACTTTAATTACATGTGGAAAAAGGGCAGAAGATTTCCAACAAATGAGCCCACGATGGAAACCAAAACGTTTTAGGTCAAGACAAGACTGTTTGCCTCAACATAAATCAGGCCACAAGCTGGATGATGAAGAAGCTATCACAGCTGAGGTTGTAACTGAATGTTATTAGTGATTAATCAAATCATGCAGAGGTTATTGCTTCTCTTGGAGGTTTGAGCCTCACTTTACAGACTGATGTATTGGAAGACTGAGCTCAAATTTTTGCGCTGAAAGTGGAACGTTTCTCTAAACTCACCTAAAGATTTGGGCTTCGTTCAGGGAAATCGGATTTGTTTCTTAAATCGGATCTTGTTGTTTGCAAAATGGGCGGATGGGATTAGGTGTCTCCAGACATCACCAAACTCTCTGCATGGGTTGCTATGGGGATGACCTACGCAGCTTTCCAACGCGGGAGCAAAGTGCCGGCAGATAATTTCAGTGTCTGTCGTTCTCATTGTCCTCCATAGCGCCAAAATATCCACTCTCTGATGGCTCTGCTGGAGTTAGCATACAATCTGCTCACTCTGTCATCATTGTGTGTTTTGTTGTGGGTAGCACAACAAAATCTGATCTGAGAGCATCTGAACCGAGACGCATCTGTAGAAATATAGAAAGAACACCTCCAAATGTGGTTTGGAGTCCATTAGCCAAGAGAGCATTTCATGTGTTGTTGTTTCTTCTTGTTTTTTTTCTTTCCACACTTTCAAAAATCAATCAGGACACGACAAAAAAAACTGATTTGGACTGTCAGTCTGAACCAGGCTTTAGTTTAAGGTGCACCTGTTGCATATTTATGGCATCACAACTTGTCTGGAGCCAGTCCTGGTCCAACAGGCAGCTTACACTAGTGTGATGTGGAAACTTGAAGCCTGCATTACACAAACGCTGAGAATGGGCTTCCAGTGATGTGAGAGACCGTTTTTATCCAAAAGTAAAAAACTATTTGCACAATCTGGAGTTTTCAGTCAGGGTGCAGGTGAGGATGAAATTTTAGAAATTTGTATCCAAATCAGACACAAATGATGGCAATAATTCAAAGCAAACTGTTTACAAACATTTGAAAATGTGTGGTGGTGATTTTTCACTGTAATCTGAAATAAAATGCATAACTCACCATTAGCCTTGGTGGAGTAGCACTTCAGTGGTGAAGCTCAGGTCTCTCCTGCAGGCTCGCCCTCCCTCCCTCCCCTACCCTGCTCCCTCCGGGTCCATGTAGAGCATCAGTGTCTCAGCCGGGATTCAGAATCAGGTTGATGTTCCGTGTCCTGCAGTTCAGGTTCAGCAGAGATGATCAGATCACAGCAGCGTCTCCAGCAGGCCGGCGCTCTGCGTCCAGCTCGGCGGCTCCGGGAGCAGCGCTGACGGGCAGCCTCGGCCTCCCGCTCCCTGACTCCATCCGCACAGCACAGCTGATCAGGAAAAAGCACAGTCATCTCCCGTTTACATCTCCTCCCAGGTCTAACTGACACATGAGTGTGGGCGGCGATCACATTCAGGGTGAATCGGGGTTGCTTAAAATAATGATGTAGCCTGGTGACGACAGAGTGGAGATGACACGATCAGGCTCATTTATATAGAAGTAGGATTTAAAAACGTGGCGACTGAACGGGTTTGACTGCGTGCGTGCGCGCGCGCGCTCAGAGAATTTGGACACTTAGACAACTATTCAATTATTTCTCCAAATATGTCCATCATGCAGAGCCTCTCGGGCATCAAATGACATGCAGATATTACAGGTAAATACATAAGTGATATTTTAATTTAAAAAAACAAGAAGAAGCGTGGTTTACCTCCGGTCGTGTCGTCTCCTCTCAGCTGAGCGCGATCCGGACCCTCCTCGATCCAGGTCAGTGGAGATAGTAGCTCCGCTCCATTTGCCCTTAACGATGTGCCGCATGTGACGTAGAGAGACGAGGCGGGGAGAGCCGGTGAAATCAGGGAGGAGGAGGAGGAAGAGGAGGAAGAGGAGACTGTGACGATTCATCCATCAGCTGGCAGCTCAAACAGCTGCAGGTTGTGGCAGCTACGGGAACGATGCTGCTCAGGATGACGTGAATAAGGTTGAGGCTGCTGAGGCAACTTCCCCTTTCTGACTTTTATTTTATTAGTAGATCTATGGGGGGGGGGGAACTCGTCTAATTATAAATCAGGCCTTACAAATGATTTTCTAAAGCTACTTCTTTGTGAAAAGAAACCTGGGTTTATTTGTTTTCCTCTAATAATGATGAATAATATGCAGTTCTGGCATTGCAGAGCTTTTTTAACTGTTTGCAGGCGAGGTGACCTTTTTCTACATTAGTGAAACGCCACTTCCTTTCCAGCTTTTGCAATGTTTGCATTTTCCAGCGAACATTTTAAAATAGTTTATTTAGCTTAAAAAGTAGTCGAATTTTCTCAACGTCTAACCCTTCAGTGTTATGATGTCAGAGTATGACCCAAAACACAAGTAAGATCATCTCTTTTAATAATATAGTGCGAAAACAAAAGCGAAATTTATTAAGGGAAAATCCACATGCTCGGTCAAGCACAGACCCAGGTTTAAAATATCCAGGTAAAGAATCCCAAAAATCCAGATAAGCATTAACACAGAGGTATCAATGGGAAATGCAAAAGCAGAATCCAGGAGGCAATAAATGGTCAAAACACCCAAAAAAACAAAATGTAGATTTTATCTTAGAGATATGCTCGCCACGATGACAGTAAGAACCTTTTAACTATTTAACCTTAAATTGTATGTTTGCTCTTTTGGAATTAATTCAGTAAAATATTTTAAAGTATCTATCACAGTGGTCCATTATCCATGGACTGCTCTCTACCACTCAAGGTGGCAAAATAATGTAAAATTTTGAAATGATGTCTAGGAGATATATTGTTTAAACCATAGCTGAGTGACAGCTTTAAGGTCGGCACATCATCCTCGTAGCTCCCACACTTAAGACACAAATCAGATGAAGTGAATGTTGATATTCAGTTTTGCTAAAAGCAAAAATATTTTAATTCAATGATCTTTATTCATAGGTGATCAGAAAGGAGCATTACATTTTATTTGGATTCTTATTGCTCGTGCGAGTCTTACAAGTTAACTGTTACAGGACAGTTTTAAGAATCTGGGCCCATTTCCGTCCCTGCTACTGACAATTTAAGTTAAAACCTCGCTGTTCTTCTTAGTTGTTATCTCTCAGGAGGACCGCAATGTTAGCACTGGACATCTACTTCCACAAAGACCCGGAGGATCTGGTGCAGGAGTACATGGCGTGTTCGAAAGTAGGTGGTACTTTTGCCACATTTCAAAAAAGTAAGTTTGTTTTAAGGTTTGTTATAAGCAAGCATATCTTTGAAGAAATGATTTTACTTTCACCTGGATGTGACTGCGGTCGACACACTAAGTGCTAGAGGGAACAGAGTCAGGATGTACGTCACCAGAGACACCCGGTAGTGACTGTTCTACTGTGGGAGTCATCCGATGGTGTGGTGATGCTTCAGGATCTGGAGAACGTGGCCTTTGCAATTGGCATGCTGTTTGGACTTTTGTATGCCTTAGAAAGGAGGTAACCGTCAAGACTACACTGCACCTTCTGAGGTAATAATGGAGTGGGATGCAACTGAACTGCCAAGGCAGAACCAAAATACACCAGTGAGCACAGCTCACACCTGTTTATGGCTCACTGAGCCCAGAGCAGTTATTGCAGCCCTTTATTACTGACTGACAGGTGTAGCTGGTCCTTTATTACTGACTGAGGGGTGGAGCTGGTCCTTTATTACTGACTGAGGGGTGGAGCTGGTCCTTTATTACTGACTGAGGGGTGGAGCTGGTCCTTTATTACTGACTGAGGGGTGGAGCTGGTCCCTTATTACTGACTGAGGGGTGGAGCTGGTCCTTTATTACTGACTGAGGGGTGGAGCTGGTCCCTTATTACTGACTGAGGGGTGGAGCTGGTCCTTTATTACTGACTGAGGGGTGGAGCTGGTCCTTTATCACTGACTGAGGGGTGGAGCTGGTCCCTTATCACTGACGGAGAGGTGGAGCTGGTCCTTTATTACTGACTGAGGGGTGGAGCTGGTCCTTTATTACTGACTGAGGGGTGGAGCTGGTCCTTTATCACTGACTGAGGGGTGGAGCTGGTCCCTTATCACTGACGGAGACTGACTGAGGGGTGGAGCTGGTCCCTTATTACTGACTGAGGGGTGGAGCTGGTCCTTTGGATTACTGGAGGGGTGGAGCTGGTCCTTTATTATTACTGGACTGAGGGGTGGAGCTGGACTGACTGAGGGGTGGAGCTGGTCCTTTATTACTGACTGAGGGGTGGAGCTGGTCCTTTATCACTGACTGAGGGGTGGAGCTGGTCCTTATTACTGACTGAGGGGTGGAGCTGGTCCTTTATTACTGACTGAGGGGTGGAGCTGGTCCTTTATTACTGACTGAGGGGTGGAGCTGGTCCTTTATTACTGACTGAGGGGTGGAGCTGGTCCCTTATTACTGACTGAGGGGTGGAGCTGGTCCTTTATTACTGACTGAGGGGTGGAGCTGGTCCTTTATTACTGACTGAGGGGTGGAGCTGGTCCCTTATTACTGACTGAGGGGTGGAGCTGGTCCTTTATTACTGACTGAGGGGTGGAGCTGGTCCTTTATTACTGACTGAGGGGTGGAGCTGGTCCTTTATTACTGACTGAGGGGTGGAGTTGGTCACAGGTGGGAAGTTAAGAGGACACAGGTGGGAAGACAAGAGGACATAGGTGAGAAGACAAGAGGACACAGGTGGGAAGACAAGCGGACACAGGTGGGAAGACAAGAGGACACAGGTGGGAAGACAAGCAGACACAAGTGGGAAGACAAGAGGACACAGGTGGGAAGACAAGAGGACACAAGTGGGAAGTTAAGAGAACAGGAGAGATGAGAAGGTGAGTTATCAAAATAAAACAGGAAGTGCACATGAAAGACTTAAAGGACAGAGAGACAGAAAGGACAGAGAGGGCAGAGAGACAGAGAGGACCGAACGATGAGGAAAAAACTTATCAATGTAAACGGACTAAAATGGACAGGAAGAAAACGACAGAAGACATATAACTAAACAACAAGCATGAACTGTGACATCATCAGAAAGGTTACAAAAAGCTGTCATCTCAAAAGTAACTGAAGCCGTTAGAAATACAGTGAAGGAAAAACTACAATTTTCACCTCTGGGATTTAGTGGAGTAGAAATGTAAAGTTGTATAAAATGGAAATACTAAAGTACACTATAAATCCCTTGTACTTGTACCTGAGTGAACGTACTTAATTACATTCCATCGCTGCTGTTACGTCACATCATAAGTAGAAAGCTACAGAAACTGTGTGAATGTCCTTATGAGAAGACTGGAGTGTCTTTTACAGCTAAAACAGAGACATTAGTCCACTGCTTGGAGGTTTAGACAAAGAAAAAGTGTCAACCGCGTCCAGTAAACAGTAATGTCACTCTGAACTGGAGTTCGATCCAGTCTCAGGACGTCTTGTCACAGATGAGGACGGACAGCCGGTAGATGTTGAGAACCACAACCAGGAAGTTCTTGATGGCGAAGAAGATGAGCATCTGGTGCACCACGTTGAAGTAAATCATGACCGTGAGGCGGACGACCAGGAAAGGGCCGTCCTGGATGAACAGAGTCTCCACTGTGCTCCAGATGTCCGTCCTGAGGTGAGAGAGGAGAGACGGCGCCGGTTCTGAGAGGTCCTCCCGAGACGCACCGATTACTGTTGAAACAGAGGAGAAACTCCTAAACCAGCTCCTGTTCAGTTGGAATCTGTCATATGGTTATTGAAAAGATGCCCGTCAGCCTCCTTGTGATCCACTGAGGTTGGTCCTGCTGGTTCTGGTGTTCTGGTCGGTCTCAGAGACTCACGTCTTTCCTGAGGACCCGCAGCAGGTCACACATCCCTCAGAGCTCCAATGCACAAACGCTCCTAACTTCGTTTAAATCAGCTTTCTACCAGTGTAGCTTCCTAAAGACTTACGTACAGTAGTTCTTTATCATAATGACTGTTTTATCACCTTATTACATGAAACCCAGTATTCCCTCTCCTTGTGCTTTGGCCCGAGAAAAATATCTGACAGCTAGAATTCAAAGTAAAGTTTGTAGCGGTCTTCTTAATGTTGTCAGAATTATGCCCTCAGTTTTAGAAAGTTTTTCATTAGTGAATTTAAAAAAAAATGTTCTCAGGTATTGACGGTGTTTTCACATACGGTGCTTTTTAAACAAACCAAACTCAGTCTCCTTAACGTAAAACGAAAAGTGTCCCAACAGGAAAAGGACTCAGTTCTTTTAGCGTTTATTAAAAAGACTCACTTCTGTTTCTGCTCCACTTCAGCTCTGATGATCAGAGCATATGATGTCCTCGGTGTGTTAGGAGCAGGAAGCGTTTTATTCCTCTTTCAGGTAGAATAATGTTCCTTAAGAACATTCTCAAAATATTTTGTCGAAACATTCCTAAAATGTTTTTAGCACATTTATTTAATAATCCCAGAATGTAATAATTCGGTAGGATAACATGCTTTAAAATCAATAAACAAGCGTTATGCATGAACACTTTATCCATATGTTCAGAATGTTTTAACTTTCATGACATTCCAGTTAAACGTTGCAGAAAACATTCCTAAAAAAATTGCATTATTATTGAAAACATAACAAATGTTTGGTGGTAATGAAATTGTTTTTAGATGCTTAAATATTTCAGATTTGTTTTTATATAATGTTATCCCACCTTCAAATAGAACATTTAAGGAACAAAAAAAGAAACTTCCAGCCAAAAACTTTCCTTGAACGTTGCATTTGTCTCGCTGGGCTGTGAATTATGTTCACCAGTAAGTCTCCCTGTCTCGTCTTCGGTTTAATGCAGCGAGCAGGCAGTATGCAGCGTCTACCGGGGGTTTTGTGTGAAAATGTCTGTCTGTAGCTGCTGGAACTGAGACAGACAGGAGCAAAGTTTGAAAACAAAGCCGAGACCAAAACAAAACCTCAAAGAGGGCTAAAAAGCTCAGTAACAGCTGCCAGCTGTGTTGGTGTCCTCACTGCAGCCTACCTGAGAAATGAAGAGGAAACTGCAGCATGCTCCAAGTCCACACAGCCAGAATGATGTACACCATGGCTGGACTGCTGTCCCTGTTACACACACATATCATTAATTAAATGTAACATCTTCATTTCTCTCCCTCCTGCTGTCCTCCGTTTACTCACTTGATGTCAGACAGCGTTTCGGAGGTGAACTCCAGGATGTCGGCGGCCGTGCCCACGAAGATGAGCAGTAACTGGGAGAGCTGGTCTCTGGTCAGTTCTCCAGCAGCGGGCAGCAGCCATTTTCCCAAGATCAGTAAGATGAGCAGGATCTGGTGTAAAGCAAGTATCCAGTCGTTGGCACACACCGCGGTCATCGGGAGCTGTGGAGGGGAAATAAGTCCGACTGAGGAACACAACAGGACACAGAATCTGTGTCCATCTATAGAGCACACTAATTTTGATTTGATTTGATACACTTTATTAATCCCCGAGGGGAAATGTCTTCACTACAGCAGGGGGGCTCTCAGGGGGGCTCTCAGGGGGGAGCTGCTGCAGCAGGCTGCCACTAGCGCGGCGCCAGGTAACCTGACCTGAGGTGCATGTTTTTGGATGATGGGAGGAAGCCGGAGAACCCGGAGAGAACCCACGCAAGCACAGGGAGAACATGCAAACTCCTCACAGAAAGGCCCAGGACCGGATTCGAACCCGGAACCTTTTTTGCTGTGAGGTGACAGTGCTAACCACTGCACCACCGTGCCCCCCTAATGTGGTGTTCCAGATGTTCTACTTGTGGTCCAGATGTTCTAATGTGTACTAACTCTCTCTATTCTGAGTGCGTCAGTGTGTTCACACTGTCAGTACAGAAACATGCAGAAAACTACAAGTACCAGGATGTGACCTCGAACCCTCGAAAGGTTGACTGACTCGATATTATTAACATTTTACAAATTCACTGGATTCTATGAGACCATTAAGCAATTTATCCTTAAACAGCAAAGTTAGAAACTACCTAGCACAAAACCTTGGCAACAAGGTGAGCCTCCAGTATCTCACTGCGGTTATCAAGTGGTCCAGTGTTTCGTCGACCCACGACACCTGTAGAAGGCTCAACAGCAGTCCTGGCGTCCCAGAACTGCCCTCAACCCTCACACCCACCACCCCTAATCTACTTGTACCTGCATACTTTGGCAACGTTATCTTTGCTCAAAGCCACGAGGTCATACGTGCTACACACGACCACCACCAACTTTGCTTTACCGGCAGATCCAAACACCGCCCTGTTCAGCTGCTTCATCTCCCTGGCCTGCCTGCTGCAGGCTCCGCCCACTGACTCCAAGCTCCCTCCATAGTGCTGTTGTTGACCACGCAATGAACCCTCGTTGGGCCACCCTGATGCTCCCCCCGCCCCGCTACCTCAGCTGCTAGTTCTGAGAATCTTTCCCTTTTCCTCTCATATGCCTCATCAGTATAATCTTCCCACGGCACTGTCAGCTCAATGAAATAATCTATTCACTCGCTATCTGACCTCTCTACAATGTCTGGCCTCTGGCTTTCTTGTGGAATCAGCATCTTTCCACCCAGATCTCCCTGCGTGTCCCAGTCCTTCCTTTATTTAACACACTAACAGCTGGCCCGTCTGGGTCCGTTCCTCCCTCTCTAACTAAACTAATAGCTGTCTTACTGTTTCCTCTCTTCCTGACATTACTTCCACTCTCCTCTTCTTGATGGCACCAGCCAGGCACCTTCAGAATCTGGTTCAGCCTCCATGTGTACCTATCGTGTGTCAAAATAATCTTACAACCTGACAGGATGTGCTTTACGGTTCCTACCGCTGAGCATAAGGGACCGTCATACAGCAGAACTCCTCTACGACTGGACTCCACGGACCACAGGTCCTTCCAACTAAGTCTTCTCTTGTCTACCCTGAGCACCTGCCCAAACATATCTCTATGGTTACCCCTCACGACGCACCTGATCAATCACTGGCTTCCTCCTCTCTGCAGGGCCAGCCTTACTCCACACTGGACCCCCTGTTCTCAGCCCCTTAGCATCCCCTTCCTCGCTGCACCACCTCTGCCTGCCTAATTGCTGCCTGCCTTGAATTCCTCTTTCTTCCTGTCCTTAGCGCTGGGGCCAACTTCCACTCCTACCTTAGCACACTTAAATGCTGAAAAACTGAAGTGGTCTATAGAGGGAGATTTTCTCAATTACTGCTCGATTTTCATTAATACACATTATGTACAGGTCATTTTCAAGTAAACATTTTTCATTTTGAAGCTACACTTTAAAAAGAAAGTTTGTAATGTGGGATAAAGCTGCTCTTCTGTACAGAAAACAAACATAGATGTTTCATTGTGCAGACCAGAATTTTCATGTTTAGCTTGTAATTGTTTTTATTGAGGGCGGCACATTTCATTAACAGCAGCTGGCTCGATGAACACCCACAAGCCTCACAACGGCCTCTTTGAGGTGAACCAGTTTTACCAAACTCTGAGAGAAAAAAGAGCCACTGTCTAGACGTGTGAGGACATGCAGCAACTTTGAACACAAAACTGAAAGCTGAAGAAGTTGAAGAACTACATCATGACCACAAAAGACGTTTTACTCATTTACAGAAGTCAAACCACACGTCATTCATTCATTTCACACGTCTAGGCATGAACTAAATTTAGAATAAAGGTTGACAAATACGCACAATAAATCCACGTTTTTAACATATTAACCTCTGAATAAGTTTGAACCATTTTAAGTAAAGCATTGTATGAATACTTTTTAAAACAGTTTGGTAACTTTCACCGTGACACCTACCTTGAATCCCTCACTGTTGCTGGTTGAGTTCATCCAGTGTCTGAAGAGACTCTTAATATTTTCAGTTGAGTCAAGTCTGTCACACTAGAAGGACAGACAAAAAAAGAACACTGAACATTTACTATTAACTCAATAATAAGGTGTGAAACTCGCAGACCAGGACATAATAGACATTAATAGACGGATGATACCCTCGAGTCAGTGGATTTGTTGTCCTGGTGGTGAAGCTCTAAAATCCATATGGATGGGATGATACTGATGAGGAAGAGAAAGATTGCTGGAGAGAACCTGAAGAAAGAAATAGACAAATATTGTCTGAATACTAACGTTTCCTCTCTTTACTGTTCCTTACAACCTGCCAGTTAGAATCTAGTTAAATATTATTAAATCGGGGAACCAGAATGGAGCAAACTACAACAGTAGTAGTGACGAGTATAGTGGATAATACCATTTGTAATCATTCCCTCTCCTTCTCTTCAGGGTCAGGATCATCTCAGCCACCAGTGGTAGGTAGAGGACGGTCAGTAGCCAGTAGAGTCCGTCGTCCTTCACCCACACTACTCTCCACACTCCTATGAGAGAGACGAGGATGAAGAGAGACCTGGTCACCACGGCACAAATGAACTTGAAGAACATGTTGGAAGAGCAGCAGCAGTCCCAGCAGCAGCAGGGAACACCGGGAGGTAGCTGGAGGTCTGGAGGAGTTCAGTGGCACAAAACGAGTGCAGTAAAGTGAAGTTGTTGCTGGAGGCGTCACGCAACTTCACTTTACTGCTGTGTTGTTCCAGTCTGTGTAATGTGACAGTCGCCTTTTGAGACATGCGTCTGTGGTATGTGGTCTGTACAAGTCAGGGATAATCTGATGAGTTTTATCTGCTTGTAAAATTAGCTGCAGTCACTGACATGCATCTTTGAAGGATCAGTCTGGTGAGAGTTTTTATTGTTGTCAACAAATATGAGAACCAACAGTGAACGTGTTAACAAGTACCGTGTAGCAAAGGCTGATACATCTGTGAGAGAGCTTCAGTGTTAAGTGAGCCACACTGGTAAATTTGAGTTTATTAACATGAACACACATGTCCAGTTCATTTGGACTTTTCCTGCTGCCACATATATTCACTTGGTCACCAAAATGTGTATTAATCCGTTCCTGAAAATAGTTAAAATGTACTATTTTCTCCTGTTTGAGTAACACTCGCTAAAAACTGCTTTTGGAAATGACTGAGTCTTTTTCAAAATAAAACATTTAGCTGTGTGAACACACTATTACAGACCACTTGGCTTTTATGGGTGAAGCTTTCACAATCTCATAAAAAAAAAACAAAACAAAACAAAAAAAAAAACAGTTTGAAGCATTAAGACATAAGCGTTTGTTTAAAGAAAAATGTTCCTGTCTGGCATAAATGTAGGCCCTTTTCAGCTGAGCTGAAGGCTCAACCAGACAATCACAGGGTGTTAACAAATACATTTCAGCTGTAAAGATAATCGTTGACCAAAGATGGTATAATTCCTAACTGGTCCTTAAATATTGTGATGCTATGTGATAACATTTAAACAGAATATATACAAATACTAAAGTTGATTTCTCAATTCAATTAATGTTTCTCTTGACCTTTGGTACAGGACTATCAAAAGTATAGATTTCACATAAAAATACTATCTAATAATCGAGTCCAGTCCAATTGTTCAGGCCTTCAAAAACCAGCACTGTAAAATTAGATCACAAATCGTTGTATTGTTTTTCTTTTTTTGTTACGTTTGCCAGAAGCAGAAGATTATGAAAAAGAACTTGTAAATGTAAATCTCTCAGAAAACATAATAGTTAGAAGTAACACCAATTCTGACTTTAATCATTCTTATACACATATAGACTATAATCATATACATATGGGCTAGTAAATAGATTGAAAAAAAATGTGCATTAAAAGACCAGTAAGCGCTATCACCCTATAATACACAGATGAAGAATTGATTAGTTATTTATTTGTTCTATTGCCTAAACATGGGCCTACAGTTTCTTTTAAAAACAAAACACATGCCATCATTAAATATAGCATGCAGCTCGGATTTATATAATATCACAGAAATAACGGATAAGGAACAGTGATACTAACTAAAGTTTGATTGAAATTCTACAGGTACAATTTTCTCCTGTGAAATTAGTTTTTTTTATTTTTTTATTGTAGTTTGTCATGTTTGCAGAAAACAACAAAATGTCGCGTTAGAGAGCGTTTGTGGGGAGAAAAGCTGTTATGTCCGAGACCTGAGGCGGAAGGACGGGACCTGAACACATCGCGTCGACGGAGTGTTGCCGTGACAACGACCACAGCGTCAACATGTCCGGAGGAGCGCCACGTCCTGAGACAAAGGAGCAGCAGAAAGTAAAGGATCAGCAATCACGATTTTGCATCTGTTGTTAGTTTGTTGTGTTTTACGTTTGTCTTCCCCTGTGGGAAACAGGAAGTCGTCTTCCTCCAGTGGGAAGCGCTGCAGCACCAACAAATCCGAGACCTGCTGCAGAAGACCGCGGAGGAGGTGGAGGCGTAAGTTACTGCGTCATTACGTCATTACGTCACTGCGTCACTGCCTGCTAATTTATAAACTCACTTAAATACAGTCAGTGATGGAAGTGAATGGAGACCAAAGCTATTCATAATCATGTTTGACACGTTATGTTCCTCTCGGAAACTGGAAAAATTAGGCTATTCATCAACTATGTCAGATAAATGTGGTTAGTGTTCGTAGTTGCTCTGGTTTATGGAGGAAACAGCATTAGATATGTTACCATCCACTCTACTCTCAACTTTGGAGCTGCTGAGCTAACAATGCGTCATTAAAATGTTGAATCATTCACTTTTCAAACACATCTACCGTCTGTCCGTCCAAACATACTTCAAACATACAGCCTTCTCACTTTTATTTGTACAGTAGTTATGGTTTATGTTGTTAAATTTACATTTTAAAAGCCTACACACATTAGCAAACTACATATTTAATAAAACCACGTCCATACATTGTTTAAGCCATAGTTTGGGATTTTGTTTTTTTTTGGGCGGGGGGGGGGGGGGGGGGATGCTAAAAAGTGTTACAACTGTCCCTGATCTCCCCGACGGGTTCCTCATCCTCATCAACTGCAGTGTTTTTGTAGATAATGAAACTTCAAGCTGAGTAAGTTATTTAGTTTGAATGCTAGAAGGTATGTTTGGCCTTTTATATGTACATAATATACAACCTCAATGGGAGCTATCGCCCTGAAGTACTGTTCCAGCAAGGGTCCCTGGAGAGTTACCGATATGGAACTGTGATAGTGAAATAATAATAATAATAATAATAATAATGTGCTCTGTGTTTTCAGAGAGCTGGAAGAGGTCCTGGGCCTCAAGCAGCGCCAGATTTGCATGAAGCAGGCCGTCCTGCTCGACTACTTCGTCTGCGGTTTCTGTTGGGCTCAAGACGCCGACTTCACCCCCACACAGACCTCCTTCACCATGGCTGTGCTGCACATCCTGCTGGATAACATCAGAGGTGGGAGGACACGCAGAGAGAGGGGATGACAGGCTGACGTACGTTAGAGGCGGTGTTCATGCGGTGACACAGGTCGGGAGACAAAACAGTCCACCTTTTAAAGTTACAGTCTATTTAGGGAAAGTTTGCCTCCTGTGATTCCTCCGAAAGTAGTTCCTTGTCGAGCGAGTGGTTCACCTGAAAAAACATGTTTGCCTCGAGTTTCTCCCGTATTTTGAGATCTTCTGCTGGCATCCACTCGTTTTGTTGTTTCAGTAAACTCTCATGATTGACATGGACCCATAAGTTTAGTATGTGTATGTGTTATATGTCATTTGCCAAGTTGCCAGAGTGTGTAATAAACAGTCTATTCATACAACCCACACACTTCAATTTCAACCCAAATATCACTGCAACCTGCTTTCCCCATAAACTCTGAACTTTTGGACCCGTATTTGCACTACATTGTGTGTATTATTGTTTTTGTTTGTTTTTTGTAGTTGTTGTTTTTTTGTTGTTGCATATTTATGCTTTTTTTGTGTGGTCTATTTATTTTGCACACAGTAGGACTGTGAGAAATGTTTTTTCAATCCACCTGAATGTCTGTATGTCATTTGGTGGATTGACGTTAAAGAAGTTGAAGTTGAAGTTGAAGGCTGTGGTTAAAATAATTTGTATCTTTTCCTATATAGATCCAAATAGATTTGCAGCTGCAACAGTAATGTTTACAACAGCAAAGTCACTTTAAACTAGAATAAGATCTCACTGAAAAGAAATCTAAAAAGGTCAATAAGATAAATGATGTTCCTCATATCCGTTGAAATATATGTTTTAACACGAGGTTCCCCTCATGTTAATGTCCAAAATGTGTTGCCATTTTCCGTTTATATCAGATTGCACTGGTGTATTCTGTTGTATTATATTTCAGAGAAGCAGATGGGTTTGGTGGATAACCTGATGCAGTTTGCTGAGGCCTTGGGGGCTGCCTGCCAGTGCTCCTCTTCACCGGACGACACCGCTTCACTTCTAGATGCTGAAGAAGCTGCAACACTCGTATGTTACATCAGAAACAAGTAAATACCTTTTTTTTGGTCTAATCTCTGATCTCTGACTCATTCAGACAAGCTTGATCATTAGAAGTTGATACCTGCTGTAAATCCCTGCCAATATGTTCATGTGGGACCAGCATGGTGAACTGACACGCTGTTATAAACATGTGTGTGTCCATTCGCTCTTTGCAGGTGACGGTACAGTAGGCTACACGAACCAGCATACAACAACACAAATGTAGTTGTGTAGTGGGAAAAGAAGTAAAGACAACATGCTTGCTATTTAAAATTTCTTAAAGTAGCCACTGTTTGCCTTGATGATATTTGACCATTTTATTGGAAATATGTCAAACAGCTTCAGAAGTTCATTACCTGGAATAGTTTTTCATTAACAGGTGAGTCTTGTCAAAAGCAAAAAAAATATATATACTTGAAATCCTGCCCAGTGTGTTGTGTTTATATTGCATCATTTAATATAGATGTATCAGAGAGGTCTGTGCTCTTATCGGCTATGTTGTGTTTAAATAATTGAAGTGACACAGTGATCATATGTTGTGTTGGTTGCAGTCTGTTTCAGAAATACAGACTGTATGAGCTTCTCTTCACCACACCCAGAGAGGAGCTGCTGACCAGCGCCGAGGTGAGGCGGCCTCTCACTCTTCAGTGTGTCTGTATCTTTGTGACTTTAAGTAATCTTTTAAATATTCTGTGTTTCAGAGGACCGTGGAGGTGTTCAGCTTTCAGGAGGTCACCCCTCTGGAGGAAGGCATTCCCACTCACCTCTATATCCAGTAAATCCCTCTGCCTGCTGTTCAGATAGTTGAACAGGTGAAGAGGAATGGATGGATGGTCTGAATTATTGTCTATTGTCTGGTATTGTATTGTTTGTATGTAGGCTATATAACCAGTCCACAGGTCTACATGTTTGACTGTTTCTGTTCCAGTCACTCAGGTCATTTTATTAGACTCCATTCAATGAAGAAAGTAACAGATCAATGACTTGATCATTTATTATAAAGTAAGTTAATATTTAGACTTTTTATGGGTCCATTGGTATATAACAAAAGTTAGAAATGATTAAATGTAACCTCACAGTATACGAATTGCCTGTTTATGATAAATGAGAAAATAATAATAAATCTTTACGTTGGCCTCGTATCTAATTCATCTGACCAGTGCTATAATATTATACAGTTTTTCTAGATCACCCTTGTGTCTGTACTGACGCTGTCTAGCAGCACAACATTTTACTCATGTAGAGTAGAACTCTGAAGCTTACTTATATTTTAGAGTATTTTTAGTAAAAAAAAAAAAAAAGTAATAATTTCGAAAAGGTATTGTTTGCTTGCATGCTTGTGCATGGGGTCGGCACAGTGGTGCAATGGTTAGCACTTATCGCCTCGCAGCATGTTCTCCCTGAGCCTGCGTGGGTTCTCTCCGGCTTCCGCCCACCGTCCAAATAAACATGCAGGTCAGGTTCATTGGTGGTTCTATAAATTGCTCTCAGGTGTGAATGAGAGCATGAATGGTCTTTGTTTCCGTCTGTCTCTATGTGTTGGCCCTGTGATGGATTGGTGATCTGTCCAGGGTGAACCCCGCCTTCCCCTCCAGTGACCTGGGATAGGCTCCACACCCCCCCGTCACCCTGTTCAGGATACAGCAGGTTTAGATAAAGGATGGATTTATGTTTGGACACAAAACGCAGGGCAAACTCTTTTAAAATTGGCAACTGTAAAGAAATTTAAAAAATGTACCATTTTAACCATAAAAGACTGATAAAAAATATAAAGGGAAGGTAAAATAACAATATGTTTCAATGCACTGATCTATATCTGTATACATAAATGTATATAGATCTACATTTGTATATATATATGAATATAGTAAACAAAATTTTGTAAATGTAAAAGAGCAACTGGGAATTATAACATTTCACTGCATTAAACAGCACCATCTGATGGACAGAAGCTTTCATATTTTTCAATCACAGGCATGGAAATAATCTACAAAGTCTTAAAGAGATAGTTCAGCAAAATCTTTTGTCTGTGTCTTAGGTACCTAGCTGGGGTTAGCCTAGCTTAGCATAAGGACTGAAGCAGAAGGAAACAGCTAGCACGGCTCTGACCGGTTCAGAAACACACCTGAGTGCACTTCTATCAGCACATCATGGTTACACTGCAGGAAAAGTATTATAATAACATCTGAAATCAGAATAAGATCTTTTATATAGATCTTTTAAAAATGTATTTAAATGGAATATATAGATTTAGTAACTCAGTGTTTTCCTAGACACTGTACAGCCATATTGTGAAGCTGACATGGAGAGCAGCTTAATAGTGCAGGAAGGAATATGTGAACTTCAGATGGGATTTTAACATCTGTAAAAAAATGTATAAGCTTATATTCCAACCCTAAATATATAACTGTATATGGATATGTGAGCACTATAGGTGAAAACAATCTAACTCAAGTCCTTCCTAACGTTGAACCAACATGTAATAGTTCCACTCCACTTCTTGTCCTTGTGTTTGCGCTACATGATAAATAAAGAAGTCCGTCGGGTGTCCGGGGTGCTCTCGGCCTTCCATTCGGCAGGATATTTCTGCTGGACATCTGTTTTCAGTCTGTCACAGATTGTCTGTGCTTGTTCCACTTTGCATCCTCGTAAGTGGTATTTCATACCCGCTATTCTTTCTCCCTCTCCGTCACTATCCGCACTAATAACAATCACATGTTTTATTTAGAAAGCTTTTATCAAGCAAAATCTCTAACTGCTATGAGGGAAAAGAGTTTGGTGATGAAAAGCTTTCTGTCTGTTTCCCACTGGCTCAGAAAACTGGCTGATGTTCGCAGAAGATTTGGAACGGTTTGTTTTTGGAACGGTGACAGAAAATATATCGAACCATGTTGTGAAACCATAAGCAGTGTCGAATAGTCAGCATGTCGAGTCCCACAGGTAGAAAACATGGTTACAGTTGGAGATTTCTAAAATGTAGAGATGAGATTAATGTTTGCAAATCCAAAGTGAATAAAATGTGTCCATCAGTTATCTCGGTGTTGTTAGCTAAAGTCACTCCTTCTTATTAGTTTTCTGGAGGTCCATCTGAAAATAATCCCTCATTCATTAGAAAAGAAGATTCAAGAAGACCTGGTTTTGGGGGCGTGTCTGTTTGATTGACAGGCCTGTGGTGCAGTCAGGTTACAGCTATCGGTGGGCGGGACGTAGTATCGTCAGGTTTCCAATCAGATCGGTCAGATCCACCGCTGGCTCCTCCCCCAGCTCGTCCTAATATGGTCACTTCCTGCTCCAAACCGCTCCGAACTAACGAGATGGTGACGGACAGAATCTGAACTGGAGGATTCATAACGTTCACAAACCAATGATGACATCACTGATGGTTGCTGATTGGTCCAGATGTTTGTGGTGGAGGTCTATGCCTGCCTGTCGTTCCCTGGCTCCCAACACACTCCTTCTTAATCATGTAATAGAAAATTTGATATCACTTCACAATTACCACCACAGACCCCTGACCTCCACCCCTCCTACAGGTAAACCCTGCCGGTGACTCTCCGCAGCCATCCTTCCAGGACTCTATTTAACATTTTTAAAGTCACAGGCTCCTCTCAAACTATTTATTTCTCCTTGTTTCAGCAAATTCATTGACAACTTATTTCAATGCAGTGATATACTTCATTACCCCCTGCCTTAATTTAGATGTATTCCTCATCCCCTCAGGCATTATTAATGCTGCTTACATAATGACGTAAAGATATTGCAGCTTTATGAATTAATCATTGATCCCTCTCTCCCTAACATCTGCCTGCAGTCAATTAGCTTACTGCACCTTATACTATAGTATGACTTTTTTTCACATTTAGTACGACATACTATGACTTTTTAGACTTTTTAGACTATTATGACTTTTTCTCACATTTTGGACGTGTCATCCAAAATGTGAGAAAAGTGCCCAGACAGAACCCACGCAGACACAAGGAGAACATGCAAACTCCTCACAGAAAGGCCCTGGCCCAGGATCAAACACAAAATCGTCTTGCTGTGAAGTAACAGCGGTAACCACTGCACCACTGTGCCACCTCAGGCTACAACAGCATGTCGTCCAAAATCTGAAAAAAAAAAGTCATACTATAGCATGAATTGAACACAGCATCAAGAAACAGATGCTCAACTCTGAACCTTCTTAATTACAGTAATAAAACATCTCACACCTTCATATTATTGAAGATCAGTATTTGATTGTGTTTTTTTTATCAGGATATATTTTTCAGTGTAGTCCATGAGCTTGTAGTAAAAGAACTGTCCTGGTGCTTTGCTGCTCTCAGTAGAACTGATTAATGAGGGTTTTTGCCTTGAAGGGAGCTACTGGCATTTCTAAAGGTTACTGTGTCACAGTGATGAAGTCTCCGGGTTAGATTTACTTTACAGCATCAGTGGTTCCCTGTGCTATTAATATTAATATTACAGCAGTAAAATGCAGTACGTAGCAAAAGCTGAATTTTCAATGCATGAGCTACTTGTTTGGTTGCTGGTCGCTGCAGCGCGACCGTACGATGCCGTGTGCAGCTGTTAGCAGAGAAACTGAACTAATTCAAAGGCGTGAATATTTGTGGGAACGAGGGAGAGTTTTTCAGGGTATGATAACCGTCTCGGAAAATATCTGGTAAGATGTTTCACGTGTTTCCTCCTGTGGAGACACTCTGTGTCCATATTTTCTTCAAGCGGGATATCCGTCTTCATGTTCTTTTTTAAGATATCCAAAGTTATCCCACGCTGTTTTTGATCATTTATTTTCATCGTGTCTTCTTCCTTCAGACAGCGCAGTGTTTTTGATTGTTTTTGATTCAGCTGAACTATTGAAGGAACATATCTACAACTGTAATTGTGATATTTATAATCAATATTGCAAATTTTATTATGAATGTTTTCTGGAAATTTAACTAACAATCCATTATTTATGGTCCTCACTTGGGCTGTTTCCCATGATTACTTTTAGTTTAGGTTTCTGCCAGTTATTTTTGGGATTACTCAATAAATGTCAATTTCTTCAAGCTTAATTAAAGCTTGTGAAAACCCTACAATGTTCAGTTTAAAATCATGTAAAACAAGTTAAAGCAGCAGCTAGAGACCAGCGAGTACATCATTATCAGTATCCATACTCTGATGGGGCTTAATCCAGGAGGGGCGGGGCTTATACCAGAAGTGGGTGGGAAGTAACCGTAAATTGCTTATTTAAGCCTGAGAATGATATGGGTTGATCAGAAATTGCTGCATTTATTATTTAGTAAAAAACATTCAGAGTAATATTTCTACACCACAGATATCAAAGTAATTACCAAAGATAAGGCTGTTTGTCGAGTGTGCATAGAGCAGCTGCAGTACTTAACGCCAACAGATCTACGGACTGACCTGCTAGCATCACCCAACCGGGGCGGCAGAGACGCCTGAGACCAGCAGAGTAACGTCAAGTGTTCACCTTCGTCTGACTGTTGCTGATCTTTCTGACTGATTTCTTATAGTCCTACCTAAAATTTAAGTTAGTTACGACAAATCACTCTCACAAATAGTTTTCCCTGTTCAGTCTGCTGTAGTTTTGTGTAGTTAAACAAAATAATCAAAAATATTTTAGTATACTTTGAACATCATGGTCCCTCTTTAAACCTTCATCATGTTCTTCTTCATGGTGGCAAACATGCCAACCTTTGTCAGTGTTTATGTCCTGATCAGCACACGGCAAAGTGAGGTTGGATAGTTGGACTTGTCATGCACGAATGCACTGAAGGAGAGGAGTGGAAACATCAAACTGCAGCCTCGTTTTAATGCTCAATCTGTTCGAAGTTTATGGTTGTACGGTGTCTCTTCGATGTGTATGGGCCACAGTTTGCTCAAATGTTATTGATATTAACTTTATAGGTCCATAATAAACTATTTATATTCCTGGAGGCAAACATGTAAGCGTGTAAATGTTTTAGCTGCTCAAGATGGAGCTATTTTTATAAATAACTTAAACTTTTATTCTTTTATTAGACATTAATAAAGCATCATTTGCATATAAAGACACCACCAGAGTGGTCTGACTTTAAGTCATTAATGCACGGTTAAAATAAATGAAAAAGTGGACCGAAGACGTTATCCTCTTTCTGTTGGCAGCTCTCCTCTTAATCAGCCGGCTTGTTTTCAGTTTCCTGGAGTTTGTCCTTGTTTAATGTTTTAATGACTGTTTTTAATGTTTTAATCACTGTTCTTAATTGTTTTTAAATGTCCTTTTCTTTTGCCTTGTGTTTTGATGGTTTTAATGGTTTTATGTGAAGCACTTTGAATTGCCTTGTTGTGCTCTAGAAATAAACTTGCCTTGTCTTGCCTTCCATCCCTCTGTTATATTTCAGTGCAAAATTGTTTTAAAGAAATACATTAATTAATTTCCATATCACAAAGCAGGCAAATTTATTGTTATTGTTGAGCTACAGTGAGAAAAAAAAATGTCAGGCTAGTCATAAAAAAATACTTTGTATATTATTCAGAAAACAATGTGTGTGTGTGTGTGTGTGTGTGTGTGTGTGTGTGTGTGTGTGTGTGTGTGTGTGTGTGTGTGTGTGTGTGTGTGTGTGTGTGTGTGTGTGTGTGTGTGTGTGTGTGTGTGTGTGTGTGTGTGTGTGTGGAGGGAGGGGGGGGATAGATCATTAGCCTGGTTTTCTTATTTTATTAAATAAACTGTCGGTGGGAAGTTCAGTGATTTATGCAGACAGTCCACTTCGAAATGTGCATTCAGCCTTACACTATAGTGCATTGTCACTGAAAGCGGTCAGCTGAGTGAAGATATCTTAATGAGTCCAGTAAGAGTAACGTTCTCAGAGTAACTCGGCTGAAGACATTTTATACAAACCTGATTGAAATGAGCCGATGCCAGAAATTAACCAGGAGAGTTGCGAGTTGTTGTTAATGCCTGTAGACGCTGAACACCAACACATCTGCAACACTGTGTGTAGCTGTGTGCACACAGCTAGTGTCTGTTAGAAGCCTTCATCAACACGGATATTGACACAATTACTTGGATGACACTCGTAATCGTCAAATTATCCCTACCAGATACTCGTTTCATGCCGAGGAGTCGTCTCATCGCTAAGGTTGTTGCTGGCGAAAAGGTAAATGTGAAATAAACTCTATAAGTTAGTTTAGTGGGTAATTTAGGATGATAAATATGTAGCATAAATGCATGGCCTGCCGAAGCTCACTTAACATTCGCTTACACAAGTAAACGTTTAGGCGTCAGTTTATTGGTGCCGTTCTTTGGAGAGACGGCAAGATCGCAAAGTGTCTGTTGGTATGTCACCTCGTGGAGCAGCAGTACATGCCGATCGCTGGAGGTATGGCACTTCTCCTGCTGGTATGCCCCGCCTTCTCTGGGGTGCCATGTACCGATTCCTGGCGGTGTACCAACTCCTTCTGTACCTATCCCTGGAGGCATGCTGCTCCTTTGTCACTGGTACAAACTGTCTGCTCACGGCATTTGCCACATGAAAGTGGTAGGCCGTATCGTATATGGCTACGCCATGTTACACTGGCCCCGCCCCCTGGTGCATATGTAAATTTGATGCAAGTGGCCGAGGGTTAAGCCAAGTACTGCCGTAAATTAGTTCTAATCTGTCATCATCTTTAAATCTATGGTCTTTATTTTGTTAGCATATCAGAGCGATGTAAATAACTGTGGCTTGGATATGTGCAATGATTATTTTAATGACAGTAAAGTAGTTTCATATTCTGATTGTGACTGAAATCCTGCCGCGGTGTCCAAACGTGCTTTTAGAGCTGATCTTAGATAACGGCGATAATGTTAGCTTAGTAAACAGTCTGACTAATCGATAACAGACTCACCAATGGGCAAATACTTGTTTTTGACACATTGGATTTGTGAATAAACACGATCACACATTATATCAAATCCACGTTGCTCAACATTAACCAGGTACATGTATGGCAGAATATTTATAATTGTCACATCCTGTCAAATCTGCTAATTGTCTGCATTCATTCATTCAGTTTAATTCATTTCCTGTTTTATTTTGAATCACTCACCTTTCTCTCATTTTCGACATCTTCACTTCCAGTCTCTCGTGTTTCCCACCTTCGTTGATTGTCTGCCTCGCCCTGATTGTTTGCACCCGTGTCTAATTGTCAGTGTATAAATACCTGTCTTTCCCTCGTGTCTTTGCCAGTTCCTCGTAGTTTCCATGCTCTTTGTGAGGGTGTTTTTGCTCGTGAGTTACTGAGTGTATGACCTGTGTTTTTGTTTGTTGGATTTGGCCTCTTGCCCCTTTTTGTCCCTCTGCTCAGTTGGACTGATACTCTGGTTTTGATTCACTGGAACTTGTTTTAGTACTTTTGCCTCTTACTGTTATGTGGTGGCATTATAACGGACCTAAACGCAGCATGTACAGCAGATGACTTGGGATATTATTGAGCCATAGAACAGGGTAAAAATGTCCAGTGAATCGTGCGTGAGCACAGAATCGAGTCTGAAATGTCTGAGAGCCAATAAACGGTCACTACCGGCCCCGGTTTCTCCCAGGGTTAGGGCAGGAACTCAGACAGAGTCCCTAAGGGGAGAGTGTCCCTGCAATCCTCATTGGAGTAGCTCAGGCCAAAGCAGGAATGGGCCGGTGAGCGGTGCTGAGGCAGGCTGGTCCACACTGGGTGCTGTGAGCGTCCCCGTGCTCCACACTTGCTTGGATCCGGGCGGGGTCGCACAGGCGGCAGGCAGGCAGGTGGTCTCCGAGGACTGACACTGAGCTGGAGGCTGGGCGCCTGGTGGTCTCCGAGGACTGACACTGAGCTGGAGGCTGGGCACCTGGTGGTCTCCGAGGACTGACACTGAGCTGGAGGACCTGGTGACTGAGGACTGACACTGAGCTGGAGGCTGGGCGCCTGGTGATCTCTGAGGACCGACACGACAGCGGGCCGGGTTGACTGTGTGGTTTCCTGTGGACCGACACAGGATTGCCAAGACACGTCTACTGGTGATCCGAGGAACAACGCAGGACGGGGCTTCTACCTCGCAGGTGATCTCCGTGGATCGACACTAGACGGCAGGTACGTACCACAGGTTATCAGGCCGGCAGGCACACTGGTAGAACTGCAGCAGGCGGGAGACAGACTGGGGGTCAGAACAGGAATTGCGGATCATGCAACCGGACTTACAGGACTGCAGCGAGGTACCAGGTGATGTGATCAGACAGACTGACACAGGTGGAGTGCAGGACTCGGGTTCATCTACTGCCAGGTGGCGATTACTGAACTGAGACAGCTGTGCCAGCTGATGGAGGTGTGGTAGTGGGAGGTGAGTGAAGGCGGCTGTGGACGAGTAGGTTATTGACATGCTGAAAAAAGTCAAAGCTATAATAAGATACTTTTGACAAGTAAGATTTTTTTTATTTGTAGTTCTTGAAAATACTTTCTCCATGACCTCAAAATGAAGGTGAACAAATAAAGGTAAAGAATACAAATAATTTGTACTATTTATTCAAATTAGGTGTATAATTATAAATGTATGTCTGCAGTATATAAATAAACTCAGTGATCACCAACCTAAATAATACCACAATAAATGCAGTACAATAAAAAAAAATACACTATATACATGCATACAAATCCAAGTTCCAAATATAATAACAATAATGAGAATATAATATTTGAAGCAGCAAGTGGTTAGCTGGATCATGGAGGCAGTGGTACAAAACCATTCTGGAAACGACGAGAGGAGAGAGACAAGGAAAACTAAAATAAACTACGAGAGAGATGACAAGTTAGAAACATTAATTATTGTAATATGGATGTGTAGAGAGGGAAAGGGAGCAGAGGAGCTTGGTGGGGGAGAAGAAACTACAACACGAGCATTTGTCCGTGCTCTGCAGTGCCCAACAGCAGCGTGTTCAGGACAGATTGTGTCCTGTCCAGTGTGTGGTGATGGCTGCAGAAACCAGAATGAGGTGGATCGCTGTAAATCCCTCACAGCTGTCCTCTTTACCCATCTACGATACATCATGGATGGATGGACCAATCACCTTTTGTAAGTGTGCACTATGAAAAACCTATTGGAGAACATGAATGTTTTTACTTATTTAGGGCTGAAAATGACTTTTTGCTCATTTTGTGTATAGCGGGATGAAGTTAACCGCTGACATGAGCATCTTTGAGACGGGGAAATTCATAGACCAGCATCATGAGGCCCTTTTTGGTGTCTGGGAACGGCCTGTTAAGAAGACAAGAGCGGTTGATGAAAGTTATCAAAGAAGGAACAAAATGCAGAAGCTGGTGTGATTTTACTGATGTTGGAAATATTTTTGCAACTTTCATGATCAAACATTTTTGTTCACAAGTGATCTAATATTAAAAATTAACTGGCCGAACATGCACAACCAGCTTTTCTTTGAATGCCTCAGCGCATGCATGGTTTTATTCTAACTAAAAATAACAATATCTGAGAGCATAATTAAATACTCTCAGCTGCTTGAAAGCGTCGGTGAAATCACTTGTTTTAATGTGTGGATGAAAAGTGGGTTGTAAGCGCTTCACATTGAGGTTATCTTTCCCTGCTGTACCTAATAGGCCCATTTACATTGCATATGCACTCAAAGGTCACTATGGTTTTCCAGCCGATGAGACATCGGGGGTGCATTCAAATAGTCCAAAGAATTAGCTCTATTTATTGACCCCACGGGAAAACGTCATGACGTCAAGGAAAGATGAGAAGTAGAATTCATAAGGACTTGGGAAAAGAGAACCGCTGTGTTCAGAGGATCCGACTCTTACACCAGGTTACGTAGTTATGCGATGGCAGATGTTAAAGACGTGACCTGCATGGTGAAACTACAACGTTCAGAAGATGAACTACAAAAAGCATCTTGGACACTTTGTCCCGCGTGTGTCACCGTGTTGTTTCATGCAGGCTGAATAAACATGAACATCTTCACTCAAAGTCACAAAGCTCAATAACAGGCTTCAAATAAATGAATAGACTTAATCAGCTCAGATCTGCTGTGTGTGCAGCTGATAATCATTTTATTCATCCAGTTCATCTATGATTCCCTTTCATGTGAAGCGTTATTGATCAAAGAGAGTTGGTTATGGGAGCGCATCAATGCTCACAATAATACAGCAGACCTCCTGCTGTGAGACTGAAACAGAAATCTCTCCATAATTAAACACTGACATGACAGGAAAACATGTCGGACTTTAGTAAACAGATCAGACTTTTACAAACAGTAAAATAAAAATATCCCGACAGCTGTCATTAATACTCAGCCTCACTGAGAGGACGGATGCTGAGGATCAATAATTTACCTGCAGCTGATAAACTGAGTCTGTAAGACAGCTCACCTGTGTGACGTGGAAAAGGTTGCTTCATAGTGATCCATCTGCTCTCTGTGTCAGGCAGATTCATTCATGAAGTTACTGACGTTGTTCTCGTGCGTAAATGCGCACAACTCTGTCTGTGGACTCGCTGGTCTGGAGAAGCTGTAGGTCGGCCTGTAAAGATCTCTAACGAGGAAGGACTCCTACAAACAGCTGCGAGCAGCAAACTAAACTTAGGAAAGTTGTGTTTTATGGACATTTCTTTTTGTAAAAATTTTAAATTGGAGAGCAACAAAGCGGTAAGAGAGCAACATGACAGATGAAAGATGTTCAGTGATTTCAGGATGATCTGTGTGAACCTTCCACGACTAAAGGCAGAAAACTGATATGTTTTTGCTCTCCGTAAACTTAGGTTTGGTGCTGAAATGTGTGAAAATCCCGACGTTCACGTTCAGTCTTCGTCCCGACGTTCAGTCTTCGTTCTGACGTTCAGCTGATGTTCAGTCTTCGTCCTGACGCTCAGCTGATGTTCAGTCTTCGTCCTGTGATCAGAAAGTGATCATCTGTACCATGAAGCTGTTTTTTCCAGGAGGTGGTTGCTCTCGTTCAGCCTCCTGTCCTCATATTTATCCACATAAATGCTAATTATATGCGCATCATATTTTAAGCGTCAAATGTACAACTTCAAATATCATCATTGCTGAACGGAGAAATGATGTGTCGCCATAAATGTTGCGGCCTCAAGGAATTGTGGGACGGTGTTATCTCCTATCCTTTCCCACAGGATGGTCTGGTGCATCCTCTGCTAAAGGAGATAAAATAGGAAGCATTGAAGCTCCTTTCCTAAGCATTTGAAGAATTTGAACAGCTCTTAATATGGCTGCCACTTATTTACTTCCGGGTCACGTCACTCACTGAGGAACCTTCCTATTCGAACTATTGGACTATTCGAACCCAGGGAGTTTTACAAGTAGCTTTCTCTGCTTGCTGGTGAGACTGCACTTCATTCAAATTCTTTAATATTTAACTTCCCTCAAGTGTGTCTTCCAAAATCCGGCCATTTGTCGACAAAAATATTGAATCGCAACCAAAACCTGCAGTGATTTCAGCTTGACATGTTGGTTTTGGTGACAAACCTCTGGTCTGCCATTTGAGAGGTGGACGCTGCAAGCGCCCGGCCCCTGGTACCACTATGGGATCTGTCAGTGGTGCTGGACGCCCTCTCCCACCACCCTTTCGAGCCTACGGAGGTGGTCGGGATGAAGTTCCTCTCAATTAAGACTGCTCTGCTTTTGGCTCTAACCACTGCCAGGTGAGTGAGTTGACTTGCAGGCTTTGTCCATCCACCCTTCCTGTTTGCACTTCTCCCCGGGGCTCACTAAGGTGTGTTTACAGCTTTTGTGCCGATGGTGGTGGAGTCATCGTACAGTGCTTTCCATTTTTTTTTTTTTTTGTATTCACTTTATTAATCCCCGAGGGGAAATGTCTTCACTACAGCAGGGGGGCTCTCAGGGGGGAGATGCTGCAGCAGGCTGCCACTAGCGCGGCGCCAGGTAACCTGACCTGAGGTGCATGTTTTTGGATGATGGGAGGAAGCCGGAGAACCCGGAGAGAACCCACGCAAGCACAGGGAGAACATGCAAACTCCTCACAGAAAGGCCCAGGACCGGATTCGAACCCTGAACCTTTTTGCTGTGAGGTGACAGTGCTAACCACTGCACCACCGTGCCACAATGGAGGGCCAGAAGCTTAACGCGTTATGCCCCGAGCGGGCGCTGAAGGTTTACGTGAGTAGAACAGCAGAACTCGGGAGATCTGATCAGCTGTTTGTGTCCTGGGCCACTCCTCAGAAAGGTAAACCACTGTCCCGCCAGAGATTATCCCACTGGATCGTGGAGGCCATGTAGGTGTAAGAGCTCTCAGCCTCCTCCGGGGTTGATTCTACCAGGAGCTACCAGGAACCACATCATGGGCTCGGTTCAGGGTGCCAGTGCAGGATATCAGTACAGCTGCGAGTTGGGCCACGCCTCACACTTTTGTGCATTTTTACATGCGAGACGTGGCACAGCCATCACTGGCTCCTGCGGTGCTGGGTACTTCTCGTGTACATGGTAAATACGAGCCCATTTGAACGCAGCGTCTCTCCATGCCCACCTCACCTGCTGCCAGTTTTCCAATCAGTCCAGCTGCATTCACTCAACCAGGATTTATTCTCCCTGCCTCAAACTTCAAGCTGCCGGATCGTTATGTCTCGATCACATGTCTGTGCTGCTCAAGTCTTCTGCTTAAATCTACTTTTTAATTTCCTCTTGTATCTTTTTTTAGTGGCTGGATTCTTCTTTTCTTTTCCATTTGCTTCTCTGTCGTGTGTTTAGGTCCTTCCTCGTGTCCAAATTGTGACACCTGTTACTTGAAAGTCACAGAGCTCAGTTAAAAGAGGACATTTGGGCAAAATGACTCGCCTTTTCAGTCTGGGGAGTTTTATAGAACAGGTGGGAGCTTGTTTTTTTTTTTTAAGTTTGCACTTTGAGTCAACAATACTTTTCACAACAAATGAGCCCACTTCAACTTTCAATATTCTATCATGTCATTTAATGATGATAATAAATAAGTAGTTTCATTTTGAGGTACCATCAAAAGTAATGGAATTAAAGTAAAAGATAATTACTGAGATTGCAGGCAGTGAAATGAAACCTCTCTGTGTCAGAGGGTCTTGTACTAATGGGTTTTCTCACCAGGTGCATTGACCACTGGGAGTATGCGTTTTAGAAGGAACAATCTGTCTCACGTTGCCATCTAGTGGACTCTGTGGTGTGGACTAAGTGCAGTAAGCTATGACTACATGCATTTCTTTGTTTAACGAGCTACAAAATATGTTTTCATGATTGGCTGAACCTAAAATGAAATATTATCTGATAGAAATTGAATCAAATTATTATGAGTGAAGACCTTACTGGTTAGGCATAGTAGGTTTCTCTCTCTTCACCTTCAAAGGTATTTGAGTTTGTTCAGTTGAACTGTTAATAACCACAGCAAATGGTTTAGTCATTGTTGAGCCAAAATAATTTCATTCAAGAGATTTACAATGAACTCCTGGATTTAGGGGATCACAGCGAGCGACCAGCGGCCTGAACATGGCATCAGCTGTGATACACAACACAAAATAAAAGTATCAGCTGACGCCATGTCTTTCAGGCTATTTTCTCATCGATACCATGTCGTCTGAAAGTGGGATTAGTTGGTCGAGTCATAACATTTTTCAAGGTTTTGTTTGGACATTTTGTTTTTATTCGACAGGAAACATGGGAGCAAGGAGGATATGCAGCCATGAGTGGAGTATGGAGGTTACAGCTTTGTGTTACTGCATGAGTCTCAACCATGAGGCACTGGTACATCTCAGTGGACACACTACTGGACAGTCACATGACCTGACTGGATGTGTCTTTGTTTGTGTATTTCCAACCTGATCAGTTTTCTACATTTCATACATCCCTTGTTTACTGTGGTGTTGGGATGGAGCCACGTGGTTACGCTGCATCTGCATTCACACCCTATATTAACGTGTCTATCCATCTTTCTTTTAGCACACTTTTTTTATAAGTTCAAATAAAAATGGATCTCTGTGACCACAGTATTGAGTGTAGAAATGTTGCCTGGGACTGGATTGTCCACTTTCAATCCTTCTTCCAATATGATGTTCTTAAGACACAAATATCTTTTTGAACCCAGTGAACAGACTCCATGATACCATCAGTTTGGTTATACACTGGGATTTTTATATTTTATGTAGAAACATATTTCTCACACATTTTGGCAAAATATAAACTTACAAAACAAACATACAGAATAAATTAATATTTTGAAAGCAAGAAAACTCAGGACTACATGGCATTGGTGACATTTAAATACAGGCCTCACAAAATTAAAAGAATAATTCAACCTTTGGTTTCAATTGCTACAGATTTATTGGTTTTCACTGCCACTAATCAGAGAGGTGTTACCTGTAAAATAGTTACATGACATTAAGGACAGTATGAAGGAAGTGGCATCGGAGTTTCAGAAGAAAACTGAATCCATCTCACCGTTAGCCATTTTTAATGAATGAAGCCAGGCAGCAAGAAGATGAGCTGTTTCTAAATCCCACCAACCAGCTGCTGTCATCACTCAGGGAACACAGAGCTTCCAGTTATATTCATGATCTTCATCAGAAGATGGAGATGCTCAGGTGTCATGGACTAGTAGATGAACACGTCCATTTTGATCTGTGACTCAGAAGTTGACAGTGGAAGTTAATTCTTGACCTTGAGGTTATTTCAAACTTTGACATAACTCTGGGTTGAAGAATGAGTCAACATGATGCTGAATCTGAGCAGCTTTGAACAGATCTTTCAGCTTCTCAACGGTTGATAGTACTCCTGTTTAACTCAGTGGACCTTCCTCAGTACGACAGCGTCGTTAAGTTGTGGAAACCTCTTTCAGATTGACTCTAACTGACCCGACAAATGTGGAACATCGGCTCCTTTGCACTGACTTTACCAACAGCTGTGGCGTCGCACACCGGCAGGATCCTCACTGACTCGAAGGCGACACAGCAGCACTGACTTTATTTATTATTCCATCTTCTGAGGCATTACTGAGATCTAATGGCGGCCTCACTAACTCAACACCTTACAGCACAGTGAACAGGTGAGCTGCTGCTCAGACAGTTTCTACTGGGAAGTCAGCGGGATGAGTCCAGCTCCATCAGAGCTGGCACTACTCCTCTTCATTTCCAAAATAAAATCCAATAATCATCAGATATTTTCCTAGTGCGTCAAGTGGATTATTACTGGGACTTTTAGGAGTCAACCAAAGCATTATTTTTATACTTGGCCCTTAAGTTACTGGAGATACTGTACACCTATGGTTATATATGCATTCAGTATTTCTTCCTTTTAATTTGAAAAGTCACTGCATTCAGCCAAACTGCGGTGTAACTTTGATCTCTCACTCACTCAGTGACAGACATGATATTATATTACTATATATTATAGCTCCGCCCCTCTGTTGCGGTCCAGACAAAAATATTGTATTTATGTTATTTACCTAGCAGCTCCGCTGTGTTTGTGTCCTCTGATCTCTGTGTCTCACTGTGGGCGGAGCTCCACCTCTGCTGCACTGACACTGTGTGGAGCAGACACAGGTGGAGGGAGCGAGGAGAGACTGTCCATTTATTAATCAATCACGTTGGTAGTGTTGTTCTCTCGGATAGATTAAAAAAAAAAAAAAAACTCCTGGAGGGGACTGATTTTCTTTTCTTTACTTCTGTAATGGACACTTACTCAATTTGGGATATCACTCTTTCAATTATCGCCAACACAAGGAAGGTGAGTGGAATTTATTGTTTGAAACAGCTCACAAAAATGACATTTAGGAGATCAAGCAGCATTCCTCTAATCAGTTTCCTCTACAGTTTTCACTGGGACTACTTTCTGCTGAAGAAATAAGCCCTTTAAAAAAAACTGTCCACACTTGGACTGATCGCCTATAACTAGCTGTGACTCAGCATGTGACAGTCAAAGGAGGCTTTCTGACTGAAGCTGCAGCTGCACTCTCTGCACTGATACGGTTTCACGCTGGTGTGCTTCCTCATGTGAACCACCAGGTTTCCCTTCTGAGCGAAGGACCTGTGGCACTCCTGGCACTGGTAGGGTCTCTCTCCCGTGTGAATCCGGGTGTGATTCACCAGGTCGGACTTCTGACAGAAGTTCCGTCCGCAGAACCTGCACTGATAGGGTTTGTCCTCCGTGTGCATCTTCACGTGTCGTATTAAAGTCTTGGTCAAGGAGAAACATTTGGTGCAGCACGGACACTTGTAGGGTTTCTGAGCCGTTCCTGCTTCGAACTGGACGATGAGCTCGGGGGATTTTCCCGAAGGTTTCCTGGGCGGGACGTTTCTGACATCCAGATGTTCGGGCTGCTTGTCGTCTGCGTCCTGCTCAACCGCGTTCACTGAAAAGAGTCGCTGCTCATCGGCTTCGGCTTTAATCTGATCCACTCTGAGTGCAGCGGAGGAGTCTGTATCAGCAAAAGTCTGGATCTGATAAAGACACAAAGGCTGCAGAGACTCCTGGTCAAACTCGCTCTTATCGTAGGGAGGGACAGCGAGTGGAAACGAGGAGACACCAGAGTCAGCGTGTCTCAGCTGCAGCTCTGACTCCATCTTTCTGGCAGGTGTCAGGTGACTTTCTCCTCTCAGATTTTCACTAAAACGCACATACGGTGTGTCCTGAGTGTGTGTCTGTCTGTGAATGAAGAGGCTGTCTCTCTGCTCGAAGCTCCTCCCACAGTCGTGGCACTGGTCCGGTTCGGTGTCTTTATGTATCCTGGTGTGAATGATGAACTCGGCCTTGCTGCAGAAGTAGCGGTCGCAGGACCGGCACCGGTAAGACGAGGACTTGTCCTCCGGGTGCTTTTTGACGTGTCGCCCCATCGTCTTCTTGGAGGAGAATCTGCTCGGGCCGACGGGACATTGAAACGGTTTCTTCACTTTGAGGATTTTCAGCGGCGTGTTCAGGTCCTGCTCCTGCTTCACATCGTCTTCCTCGCAGTCATCGTCGTCGGTGGCGGGGGAGGAGGGGGAGTCTGTCAGCTCTGTGGGCAGCGACGCGGTGCTGTTATCTGCTTCCTCCCAGCTCACACTGACGTTCACGCTGGCAGGAGGCTGCTGCTCATCTGGAGCACACATCTGGAAAGAGTCTGAAACAGAGGAGGACACACTTCAAAAATTGAAGACAGTTTTTAGGGCTGCTTTTGAAAATGTAACTTAACTGCAACATACAGTAGGAGCTTATAAAGACCTTCAAACCCATTGTCTGCTCTGACACTACGCTGCCATGGCAACACATTCATTGGCTGAGAACATCCCGTCAGATGTGAGCTGCAGGCATCAACTGACACAACACTACATCTTCTCCAAACTTCATACATATCGTTTGACTCGAGGTTGATTTTCTGGGACGGCTCTACGTTCCCAGTCGCCCTCCATTAAAGAGGTTTACTGCTCGCTGCAGCGCTGCGGCTCCATCTCACCATCTTTGTTAAATACGACGTTTTTATGTACCAGTTTACGTCGAGTTGTTGAAGCCTTTTTCTCTGAGAGTGAACTCCACAAGCATTAATACTGCAGCGTTCACCTCTAAATTATTCATTTTTGGGACCCCCAATTACATTTAAATTCATTATAAAATACATATTGTATTCATGATTTCATCTTTCCCAAAGTCTGCATGAAAGTGCCGTTTAATAAGACACAGACGGTCTCTACCGACTCCAGAGCGTGATTCATAAAACACTTTTCAGTTCTAAAGCATGACTGAAAATAAAGTCCAGAGCATGAGGAGATCTTTTCTTCCTACGTTAATGTGTTCAAAACAACTTCTTTGAGACACTTTCACTAAACCCTGACAGAACAACCATCATATCAACTTTATTTCTCAAACACAGCTGGTGCTGCTGGAGAGTGTTTGGCTGGAAGAATAAATCTGACATTGAGATATTCAAACTTCATCAGACTTTAGTAGAGCAGAGTTGTGCAAACTACTGCATGACATCCACTCTTACTGGGTGGAATGAATCTTTATAAACTCTCCAGCACCATTGTTTTAAAAGTTGATTGTAGTATTTTTACTGCCTGTGTCCATCTGTGGTGTGAGGACTGTCAGCTGAGGGTTTCATGTTGACCTACTGGAATAAGAAGTTTGCAAAGAGAAGAGTTGAGTGCACATTCGGATCAGATCTGTTACGGCTGCCATGTAATGCAGCAGAGGTCAGCGTTAGTGAATGGGAGGATGAGATCCTCTGAGATACGGTCCAGTTTCCAGCCTACTGTACATAAATCACTGACCATTAGGAAATACTTCTGTTACTAAATATATTAATAACCTTCAGCATCAACCTCTTCAGTCCTTTCTGTGTGTTTTAATTTGCTCCACGTCACGATTCCCTCTTAAAGACAAGCTGACCTTCACTGTGTGACTTGGCGACATCCAGCAGTCTGCGCTGGCTGTCCACCACCCACTTCGAACAGGACATCTCCTCTTCGTGCTCTACAACCGTCCTCTCAACGATCCTGAAGATCTCCTCCGCGGCCGCAGACAGACACTCGCTGACGAGCGCTCTCAGCAGCTCCATCTTCGCCGTCTTCACCATGCTGAGGTGGGTTTCGCAGCCCGAGTACGAGGACGGGAGCGTTTGAGAAGTAGACGCGAGCCCTCGGGTCCCGCTGATCGCGCCACGGCTCGACCTCAGCTTTCTGTCGTCCTCTGATGCCACCTCACTCTGGCCGTGTGAGGAGACGACATCACATTCAGCAGCAGGACTCAGGAAAGGCAGCTGCACATCTGAAAGACAAACAGTGACATCAAGGTGGCATAAAGCGAGATGTGGCGAAGCAGCCCAGAGCAATCGCTTGCCTCCGCATGAATGGAAACTGCTGCTGTAACTGTTCATAGGAGGGCTGGTTCATGAGGAGACGTGCACGGCCTGAAATAAAACAATAAAACAATAAAACAAAGATGACAGAGGGCAATGAAAGGAGCTGCTGCAGCCTCCTGCTGTCACTTCCACACTGACTGAGTGTTTTCCTGCAGACAACGACCCCTGGAGTCTGTTCAGACCTCCTGGTGAGGAGTCTGTTCAGACCTCCTGGTGAGGAGTCATCACACGAAACACCGTGAAGACTTGTGTAGCTGTGGGTCGTTGGTTGAATACATGAAGAACTCGGTTTTTAAGATGGGATTAGTTTTAATGCTGCTGTCTAATCATCAGATAAACGTGTATTTGTACGTAACAAGTTGTCCTGTCTTTACTACACCGGTTATATTTGCTGCTTTGTTCATCTGTTAACAAACGAGGAAACACTGAAGTCCAAGAAGCTGTAAGTTGTGGTGTAGTTAGCACTTCTCTCGACCAGTGCTTGCAAGAGATAACTTCTTCTAAATCACCCGAAAGAGCAGGAGGAGTGCTGACCAGACTTCCGTCCGCCGAGACGACCGATGGTGACTTGAAGCGCTCAGCCTGTCCACGGTCACGTGTTCTCGTCTTGTCCCTGCTGCTAAACTACAAGAGGTAGCTTAGCTGAGGCAGGCTAGCAGGCTGAGCTCGGACTGAATCTGCTAGCCGTCGGACAGGTCTGCTGTTTTTATTCAAACCCAGCCGCCATGCTGAGTACTGAATGCTCCGGACCGTAGAGAGTGAACCCGGAGTGATAGCAGCGGCCGTCCGACTCTGGTACGGACAGACGTGCTAATACGGCCGAAGGTCCTGGAAGATCCCTTCAGCCGTCTTCTTTCCCATTCTCCCCGTGCTCTTTTGTTAGCATTGTGTTACCAAATGGGAAAACAAAGAACTTACAGTAAATAAAAAATGAGGAACACTGCAGTGTATTCTGCTCGTAAAAGAACACCGAAAGAACAGGAAAGACAACCCGTGAATGTATCTTTCAGGACCTTCGCCTGGGTTACGGCCCCTACCGTAATTACACTGGTGGAGGGGCAGGTGGGAAACGGTTTTGCAGCTGTAAACATATTTTGTCTACGTGCAAACAAATTGTGTGCACACAGATATACTTTACACGTGCAAAACGTTGTTGTGCCTGTACGAAGTCTGAAAGAGGGACCGACAAATGTCCTACTTTTGCGTGTGACCCTGAAGTTACAGACAAGAACTACAAAATCACGGACGAACTTTGACCCTGTTGCTGACCAGCCAATCAGGAGGCAGAGCCAGAGGTGAACTCTTCTGGGAGACAGGTGGACTCTGTGAAAATGAACTGTTAACTCCAAACAAAAATGAATTGTACAAAACGACTGTCCATTTTCCAATTTATAACATTACCATTAAACCCCACCAGAGGGAGATACCGGCCGAGTGAGGGAGAACGAGGGAGGTCCAAAAACGATCACCTCCTCTTGATTGACTGACTGACCTCAAACTCCTCCAAACCTAACCTTTTCAGAGTGTACAAAGGAATTAAAAGAGCATTGTCACCTGTTCTAAAGACGATTAAAGTCATATTAACAGGAATGTATGCATTAACTTTAATTATTGTAACCAACTAGTCACACATCAATAAACAGTATTTCGGCTCCTACATTATTTCAGCTGAGTTCTCGTCTCATCCCCAACCTGTAGTCCCTTCCAGAAGGCAGAAGTGAAACAGGTTGGGTCCAGGATGGAAGTGGTCCTTGATTATAGTTCTATTTATTACATCATAAATAAAAGCTATGTTCAGAAATATGTTTGAAAGCATCCTCAGAGTAAAAAGTGACAGGTCCAGATGCCCTGGTGGTCCAAATCTTAACCCTAACCCATGTGTTTCAAACCCTAACCCTAACCAATGTGGTAACCAATGTGGTCCAAACCCTAACCTGAACCCATGTAGTCCAAATCCTAACCCATGTGGTCCAAACCCTAACCCTAACCCATGTGGTCCAAACCCTAACCTGAACCCATGTAGTCCAAATCCTAACCCATGTGGTCCAAACCCGCCCGAACCATAACCCATGTGATCCAAACCAAATCTGTCATGTAAAACAGATTTGACAGAACGACTGATTTAAAATGTGTCAGATATGTTACAGGATTTGTTTGCCCTGTTGTAGTTCATGTTTTGTACACCAGAGGGAGCCATCGACCTTACAGAGTTTCTATCCTGAACATTTTCTCTGATATTACTAATACTGATAAACTCAATTAAACCCAATCACACAAACTAGCAAAGTGTTAAAAGTCAGATGAATTGTTAAAGTTTGTGTTCTGGGCTGTGACGTCCAGCAACAACCCTTCAGACAAATAAGTGTGATGGGTTTTTACTGTCTGTGAGCACTAACTTCTGGTCCAACATGCAACCAGAGAAGAGTTTGTGCAGTGGAGAGCAGCGGGCCGCTGTGAGTGGATGGTGTGCCCGTTCCTGTTGTTGTGGGGTGGGAGTTTCCAGCTATACAGCTCAGGGGAAACACCACAGGATGTCCTCTTCCTCATTCCTCAAGGATAGAATGACTCCGTGGAACATGTGTGTGTCCTGGTCTATTTATTGTGTGTGTGTTTCTATTAGAGAATAGAGTTGTAACATGTTTCTACTGTCAATCTGCTGTGATTTCTGTCGGTTGCATTAAATAGTCAGTGTCTCTCCTTCTTTATGGATTACATCGTTACTGTACAAGTGATCAGGACTGTATTACTTTTCTAGAGAAGCCCTTCAAGGCTGTTACAGAATTGTTTAATGATTTCACACATTACTGCATAATTATGGTTATTTTAGTAAAAGTGAAAGTATTGAATTTTACTGTAAAATGGTCAAACCAACTGCACTAAAATTCGATCCAAAAAGACCATCTTCCATGTTCTTACAGTATAGTTTTTAATTAAAGCTGCTGCACTGGTTCAGAAATCAAATTCAAATGCAAAACTGCAGAAACAGTTTCTGTGCACAAATGTCACAGGAACACTGCACAGTAAGTGATCAGGTTTGTTTTAAATTTCAGAGCGTCTTTGTGTTCGATTGGCCAGCGGTGGGGTCTCAGGCCACCAGCAGGTTTTGTTTTTACAGGTGGTCTGATACAGAATATTATGTGAACTCGGCAGAAAAACATTTCGTAACTCATCCTGACTCACTGGTCAAACAATCATTTCTGACAGCAAAACTCACAAGGATTTAAATATCTGCATGGTTTTGTGCAAATATTAAATAAATAAATTCAGACTTGGTATGGAAATTCTTTTATTTTTGTAGCTTTGATCACAAAGGTTCTATCAGTAATACTCACCATGTTAGTTGCTGAGATCAGCAACTTTTCTGTAAAGAAGTCAAATGGGTCAAGACCACAGCTGGATATAAAAGAGTTCGTAGCTTCAGGTCTGAAAAATGGTTCTGATCCAGGAGTGTCTTCAGCTGCAATACCAGCGAGTGCCACTAGAGGTCGGCTCCAAAAAGCCTCCGGCTCCATAGACTCCCATTCAACTTCTCTCATCAAATCCAAAGTGAATAAAATGTGTCCATCAGTTCTCTCGGTGTTGTTAGCTAAAGTCACTCCTTCTTCTTAGTTTTCTGGAGGTCCATCTGAAAATAATCCCTCATTCATTAGAAAAGAAGATTCAAGAAGACCTGGTTTTGGGGGCGTGTCTATTTGATTGACAGGCCTGTGGTGCAGTCAGGTTACAGCTATCGGTGGGCGGGACGTAGTATAGTCAGGTTTCCAATCAGATCGGTCAGATCCACCGCTGGCTCCTCCCCCAGCTCGTCCAAATATGGTCACTTCCTGCTCCAAACCGCTCTGAACTAACAAGATGGTGACGGACAGAATCTGAACTGGAGGATTCATAACGTTCACAAACCAACGATGACATCACTGATGGTTGGTGATTGGTCAAGAAACATCAACAGTCAGTCAAACCAGACTCCAAACTTATCTTAAAAGTACAATTTTAATAAAATACTGTCAGCTGTAAACATCAATTAGAAGTGTTTCCTGTTGACTACATACAATCTTCCAGTAATGAGCATCATTACCATCACTTCAGGTGCACTCACCTTCAGTTTCACCTCCAAATAAAGAGATTTAGTCACCCTGGATAAACAGTTGGCTGGATTACAATCAGTCTGATCGAGTTACTCGCCCTACTTGTTTGTAATGATGTTGCCATGTTTTCAGATCTCAGCAACGACTTCTCATGATCTGTCGAAATAATGTACAAGATGTTGTTTTGCCTCATCAAGCTGTAACACAAAAAATAGTAAATAAACATCAGCATTCAGTTGGAGTCGTGATTCTCCTGAACTCTCTCTCTCTAAACCTTTACCCAACTAATCTCATTTTAATATTCACTCTCTGTTTTATCTCTGTTTTGGTCTCCACCAGCTCCTGCTATATACGTCAGGTTGTTAAGCAGCTTTTTCTGATATTTCTTGCTCTGCATGTGAACGATGAATAAATGTTGTTGATGTGAGCAGTTGACAACTACAGAGTTGACAGTTTGCTTTTTTACTCTGAAGTACCTTTAGGTTAGGTTAGGTAGTTACTTTATTAATTATTAAGGGGACATTTTTTTCACTACAGCAGCATACAGAAGCAATAGATAATAATAGAATAATAGAAAAGCAATAAAATAGCAGTAAAAAAGTATAAAATATAAAATGCACAGAATATACAGTATATGCAGTACAGTATATAGCTATATATACTATATACAAACAACCAAGAAACACAGTCAACAGTGTTATACTTTACTTTACTCTGAAATCTTTGAAATCCTACAAATCTTTACCTTAAAATTGTTCCTTATCATAAAGAGAAAATCCTAAACACATTTAATAACAATAATAATAATAATTCCTCTTTGTGCTTCACTTTGCAGGAGGGAACCAGCCGCTTCACTTCCTGCCTCAGCAGCGATCGTTGGAGATGTAGGAGGCTCATAGGGAGGCATGGTGAAGGAATGAGTGCGACAGCTGCCGGGGGAATCCTACTACACCATCAGGTCACATGGTACACAGAGACACACTCTATCCCTCTGATCCCTCCACCCCCCACCCCCTCTCCACGCTGTCTCTGCTAATGCTGTGTACAGTGAGGGAGGGCAAAAAAGCAGGAGGGTTTTAGAGGAAGCAAGAGGGGGGGGGGGAGCAGCTGACAGAGAGAGAGAGAGCAGAGCGAGGAGGAGGAGGAGGAGGAGGAGGAAAAGGAGAGGCAGCCAGCGGAGTGAGCCCAGATTACAACCAAGACTGGAGCGTGCAGGACAGAAATAAAGAGACAGCAGCTCCTCTTGCAGTCGATGCTGGTGTCAGAGGAGAAGAAAGAGGATCACACAGAGGTTGGGAAAAGAAGGAGAGGAGGAAGAACCAGACAGAGGAGGAAGAGGAGGGCTGTGAGCCAACGTTTCAGAGGACCTGTTGTCACAGAGGAGGAGGAGGTGATGTGTGTGTCAGCGTGCAGTTTGCAACACAAGTGATTCAACACTGAGGAGTGTGAAGTGAAACTCAGCAGCAAGACCTGAACATCATCTACTGAGACCTGAACATCATCTACTGAGACCTGAACATCATCTACTGAGACCTGAACATCATCTACTGAGACCTGAACATCATCTACTGAGACCTGAACATCATCTACTGAGACCTGAACATCATCTACTGAGACCTGATCTGAGGGTTCACAAGCCATGACCAAGTCCTGCTGAACACCATGGCGCAGGTGAGGACACACACACACACACACACACACACACACACACACACACACACACACACACACACACACACACACACACACACACACACACACACACACACACACACACACACACACACACACACACACACGGCTGTGGATGTGTTTGAGGATGACTACTGTAACGGGGCTTCTGAACACGTGCTGATGGAGTTCTGCAGAAGTTTTGTCATCTCTTTGACGCTCCTGCCGACTCACACAACAATACACACAGTATTACACACAGTACACATAATAGGGAGACACGTATGTGAACACAGGTGTTATTCTCACTCATGTACAAAACCTCAGAGTGAGGGCACATGGAGAGGAAGGATGACTATCACCATGGTGAATGTAAAAACATGAAGAAACTGAGTTTAAGACAGTTTGGCTTCCATCACTTCTCAGAAAGTATGTCATGTTAGTTGCATGGTTGAAAGACTGGATGACAGAGTGGGCAGCTGGTCCATGCAGGGACGCCGAGTCCTTGAGTCCATGGACCCCGAGTCCTAGAGTCCCAGGGACCCCGAGTCCTTGAGTCCCAGGGACCCCGTGTCCTAGAGTCCCAGGGACCCCGAGTCCTTGAGTCCCAGGGACCCCGAGTCCTAGAGTCCCAGGGACCCCGAGTCCTAGAGTCCAAGGGACCCCGAGTCCTTGAGTCCAGGGACCCCGAGTCCTTGAGTCCCAGGGACCCCGAGTCCCAGGTTGTCTGTGTGGCAATCAGTTTGTGGTAATTAAATTAATAACAGGAGCCACTGAAGCATGATAGAAACTGAAATTATAATACAGCTGTTGTAGATTTTTTTTAAACTTTTTTTTTTAAACAAGTTGTAACGACCTCTGGGCATGTGGTTCCCATGACAACACCAGGTGACTGACACGAGGGCCGGTGTTGCTGCAAGATGTTCTGTCATCCACTGTAGTGCCCTAATAACAGGACAATACTGAACAATCATCGATACACCATCTCAAACAAGCTCCAATCTGTAGCACGAGCTGGCAACCATCAGGGATGTAATGTGTTTGTATTTTATTTTGATAGTGGAAGAGAACATGAGCTTTTCCTGGTAATGGCTGAGAAGGATGCCTTTTTCCAGACATTTAATACATAAGATTGCGTGTCAAACATTGCGAGCTGTTTGTCGATTGGTGTGAAGACTACAGACTGGACTCAGCAACAGTTCTGGAAGTTATCTGTAATGTCTGAGACCTTTAGACCTGTTGTCTGAGCATCTCACACAGGCACACTCTGATCTCACTGTTTGATATGTTTCCAGTCATTTCTGATGAAAATAAGTTGTGTTCTTATCCAAAAACAATCCAAAACCATCCCAAAATCATATGGAAATATTACTGTAAATCTGCAGAGTGCAGCTGGATAGCTTCCAGTTGAGTTGATAAAAACTAAATCTTATAACAACAATCAACAGTTGCGACCACAAACTCCTGCGACCAAATAAGTACACAAATAAAATACCAAGTCCATGTCCTTCCAAAAATTAATTTTAATTTAAATTTTGGAGGCCCTCATCTTTAAGTTTTCTTCCTCAGAAACTGAAAGTTGAAAAGACCCTCCCTCCGTCCCTCCCTCCATGTCCTCTGACGGTCTGGATTGCATGCCATAGTTTGGACTCTTCACTCTCTGAGAGGATCTCCTTTCAGTGACCACACCTGGTCCGAGCATGTGGACTCTTTGAGAATGTGATGGTGGTGTTATTTTTGGTGGAGGACCTGCAGAGCACCACCCTGAGCACAACAGAGACATGAAGACCAGAGTATTTTGGGGGGGTTGTCTCTGAGGGAGGACGCATCTCTGTGACAAAAAGGAAGATTGTGTATTTTTGATTCTGTGTGTGGACACTGAGGGACGGACTGAGGGGTCTTTTCATAGTTTGAGACAGAGACACGAAGACAAAAGAGAGCATGTGAGGTCTTTACTGTCTTAGAGACAGCGTGTCTTTTATAATGGAGCGTCCATTCAGTGTGAACTGCTCCTTCCTCCCAGCAGCATGAGGGACAAACTGTGTAGCTGTCCTGAGTGTAAGAGGTGCATTGTGTTTGTGTTTGTGGAGGTTGTGTGTGTGTGTGTGTGTGTGTGTGTGTGTGTGTGTGTGTGTGTGTGTGTGTGTGTGTGTGTGTGTGTGTGTGTGTGTGTGTGTGTGTGTGTGTGTGTGTGTGTGTGTGTGTGTGTGTGTGTGTGTGGAAACGTCAGGATATCCTGCTCTTACTCTTGTGGACAGACAAACGTTTACTGGAACAAATAGGAAACAGGTTGAAACTTTCCAACAATATAAGAAACAATTACGGAGCAGCAGAGCAGCTGAGACTGACCATCATATCACAATTTTATTACACTTTTATTACAATTTGATAACACTTTTATTACAGAGCAGATGAGTCACTGCTCCAAACAATGTCTTAAGATGCACTTTTGACTGATTAAATATTTATTATTGGTTTAGACTTTAATCTCAAGTGAACTTTTAATGACAGACAGTATGTTGAACTGATTTTATCTAAATACATATGATGCAATGGGAGAATTATCTATAATTCAAGCAGAAGTTGCATTGAAGGTGTAGCTTTTTTTTCAAAGAGTGAGATGATGGATGGACATCACTCTCATGTCTGTGTGTTAAGGCTGGAGTCAGATTGTGGCTACTTTTAGAGCCAGCCTGGTTATATGTTATATCAACAAGCCAGCTATCAGAGACAAATTATCCACTGACTCCAGAGATCTTAAAGATTCTTAAAGATTAATGGACATCTGTCTGTACCTCAGAAAACATTTCAACATTTCAATGAGGTGTTTTTTTTTTTAACCTTGGACAGAGTCAGTTTCAGTCTTTACACGAACCCAGAGCTAACCACATCTTCAAGTCTCCAATGAAACTTATTTCTTATTCGTTTATTATTAAAGGAACAGTTCAATACTTTTGGAAATGTTAAGAATTTGCTGGGTGAGATGAGAAGAAGAACACCAATCTCATGTCTGTGCTCTCAGTACAGAGCTGGATCATTTGGATTATTATATTTTGATGAGTGATTTTGCACCTGGATGCATATCAGCAGTAACAAATATTTATACTAATATTGTGATTGAAATACTGCCAAAATACTTCCAAACACAACTTTATTAAATTTTCTTTGTTAAGGTCTAAAAATGCATTAAAGTTGATTCAAAAAAAACATTAGATGGCTTCTTTTAAAAATATGAATTTGATGTAGTATAGTAGTGTGTAGTATCTGCTGGGCTCCAACACATATATGGCAAATTGATTAAAATGAATTTAATCAGTGCTAAAAATGGGGATCTCCCATTCACTGTGTATCTGACTGAGTGGTCTGTCCAGTGTGGGAACGTAACCGTATTAATTATTACATCATACTAAAAACAGCAGCAGCAGCTTTCAGGAGTCTTATTTTTGTACCCGGCGCATTTTAATGCAGCATAAGCAGCTTCTTTCCTCCAACATGAACCCGGTAGGTTTGAGGTGCATCTGTCTGGGAACATGTGAAGATACACTTGTGCAGTTTTGGTGTTGATTTCAAGGCAAACTTGCACCTGCTCAAGCTCACAGACAGGTTTGATGATGTTCTTATGTTTTTCATCCCACTTACATAAATGCGAAGACAAGATTTAAAACGATAAAACTGCACCTTTGCATACCGAAATAGGACCTTTGTGTCGAACTGTTGTGTGAACTGTGGCACAGCGGTGAACATGTGTGCTCTAAAAACCCTCCCTAGATAAAGGTTTAAAAATACACATCCTGTATTGAATGTGAAACAGCGGAAAAGGGCTTTGTGAGCGCCGGTCACCACACACGAGCTCGACTGTGTGACTCACTGAAGTGACTCAGGCTGAGCTGACATGTCCTCGGCTCCGAGTCCGGTTCAGCAGCGCTGCCGTCTGAAGCCTGCAGGCCTCTCCTTTATATCGTCTCCGTCACACTGCACCGGACACTTGTGCTCTAATGGCCCGCGTGTGTCCTTACATGTGGACTCGACTCAGCATACTGGCCTCACTGATCCATCCAGCTGAGGCAGGACCACAAAGGAAACAAAGACGATGAACGGAGCTGCACAGAGGGACAGTTATGTGGGTTCCTTGTTTACAATAAACTCCTATTTACCATTCCTACACAGTATATAAGCATTTAATAAGAGGGTTACAACATACTGTCATGTTGCTGTATAAGCACATACATGTTCATTAATGTGGAGTCCATATATGGAGGAGGATCATTAAAAACATGTATTTGTAGGAAAAGTTATGATTGTTGACAAATACTTTTATGATAATAAATAGTTAGTGTCTTCATGTGTGTTTGCGGCCACATTGCAATGTGCTATAACCTGTTTATCATTGTTTATATCCTGATTATAGATGATACATAGCGTTGAAGTTACATTTTGCAAACAATCAGACTTTGTGACAGCTGATACCAACATGTCTCAATATATTATTATTATTATTATAACAGCACAATATCGTCTATAAACTGTCTGGAACTAAAACTGTTGTATGTAATGTTTATAAAAATAATTCATGTGACCTTCCCTCAAGGTCAATTTACTTGTTTTTTCCATAATTTTGACAAAACCTCGGTAGGTTGACCACAGACGTTGTTTACCATCATATCCTATTTACGAAAGCCTGTTATCAAGTGGCTGAAGTTTTCAGAAATGCTGAATGTTGTATAAAGACTTGTAAACTGAAAGAATAACTGAGGTAGCAAACTTTTGTAAACATTTTCAGTTTAGTTTCGGCTTTGAATTCATCCAGCTGAAACTTTTTCTTTCTCTAAACTCATCCTGAGTTATGGTGACAGATTATTTCACATTATCAGAACTTGTAAAATGTTCTTGTGAAAGAGCACTCTTTTGGTCGTCCTACTCATGACAGGAACAAAGAAGAAAGACATGGGACTTAATTATAGAGGCACAATTAGCATGGGGAGGAGGTGAGGGTGGATGGACGGGTCAGTGAAACATTTGATATTAAATCATTAGATGGATGAAGTTTTATCCCCCATGACAGTCTTGCTTTACTGATATTCACTGCAGGAACGTTGCTCCTCATTATGTCCCCTACAGCTCAAGTGCATTACATAACAACACGTCCGTCCTCTGAAGTATAAGAAAGACACATGAGAGTCTCCATCACGTAACTTGTATAAGAATTTCTGGAAGGATCTGTGGGACATTTGAACCTTTAATGCAATGAATGCTGGGAAGTATATGCTGATAAGCTAATTTTATCTTTATATTTTCTATTTTGATATAAATTAATTTGATAAAAAAAAAAAAAGGTCAAACTACTGTTTGCAAGGTTGTGACTAAAATTCCCCTCGCAGTTCAAATCAATGTCCTCGCGTTGCTAAGGTAACGACACAGTTAGGTTTAGACACAAAGATGTTGACAGTCAGTTTGTGACCATCCATCCACTCTGGCCTGGAAGAAGCTTTGCAGCACTCCTTCCCCCTTTGCTTCATTTAATTAATTGCGCAAAACATACAAACATAGATTGTTTTAAATATTTGGACAAATTATTGCCAAATGCTAAATGTTTTTTTTCAACGATTTAGCTTTCATTTGAAGAAGCTACAAAATGTGAGCAGCAGCTTTGGGAAGGATTAACTCTCCGCTCTCACATTTCACACAAATAACACTCAGTTTATTCTGTGAAAAAGGTTTGTCTACTTGGAAACTACTGTGTGATGCTGTGCTTTGTTAATGAGTTTAACCCACAGAGGCACAAACACGCCACGCAGACATTATGAAGTGAGACACAAAAGCATTGCGGGTTTGTTCTTACATCCGGGCTCATAATCGACATCCCAGCGCCGGACCTGAGTGTTATCAGCAGTCAGCAGAGGAGAGGGAAGGGGGGGCGCGGAGGGCGGGGGAAGTGGTGGTGGTGGTGGGGAGAGGAGACAAAAGAGAGGAGCGAGGGACACATTAAAATGACAATTCTCCATTACTGCATGCTTCTCAGATGTTTTCATGTCAGACAGATCCGTTTGATCTCATTTAGTTCAGGTCCTGTTCAACTCCACTCAGGCTGCTGTACATTCAGTCTTTGTGTAGTCATGTGACCGGGAGGTGGGGGTGGGGTGGGAGGACGAGGGATCACAATAGTTGTTCTGATGCTCGCTCTCGTTTGGAGAGCCATGAAACTGAGCTTTTAATGTATTTACAGTCTATTTTATAGCTTTTATCCGTATTGCTGCAGAGCACAACGATGATCCACAGCTGGAATCCAGAATGCATTATTTATCCATCCAGTCTTGACAGAAATGCCATTAAATTTGGACATTCATGTTGCCTTTGACTTCGATGATCCCCTGACCTTTCCTCTACGACCGTCTACTACAGCCCTTTGTGGTGCTTTTATTGTGAAATACCAAAAAAAAAAAATCGGAAAAGTCATGTCACTTAAAACACCATTTTTTTTTGCCGTTGTAGATCATCAGAAGGCAAAACTGGCAACACCACATTGAGTTAAGACCACAGACTGGATATAAATGGCTCCGATGCAGAAATATCTTCAGCTGCAGTACCAGCGAGTGCCACTAGAGGTCGGCTCCAAAAAGCCTCCGGCTCCATAGACTCCCATTCAACTTCTCTCATCAAATCCAAAGTGAATAAAATGTGTCCATCAGTTATCTCGATGTTGTTAGCTAAAGTCACTCCTTCTTATTAGTTTTCTGGAGGTCCATCTGAAAATAATCCCTCATTCATTAGAAAAGAAGATTCAAGAAGACCTGCTTTTGGGGGCGTGTCTGTTTGATTGACAGGCCTGTGGTGCAGTCAGGTTACAGCTATCGGTGGGGGGACGTAGTATCGTCAGGTTTCCAATCAGATCGGTCAGATCTACCGTGGATCCTCCCTCAACTCGTCCAAATATGGTCACTTCCTGCTCCAAATGGACATTTAGACTTGTCACTATAAGGCGATCACAGGTGTATTTATGAGGGCTGCAGTCCAGTTTGGGGAGGTCCTGCTTTTGTGCATGCTGGTTCACTTAATGGAACTGAGCCGTCATTAACACTCCTGTGCTGTCCCTACTATGACAAGTCAAAATGTCTGACATGAGGTCTATTCAGTTTAACTGTAGAATATAGGCTAGCATATGTGAACATCTCATTCATTATGAAGAGTTGATTGATCTCCCAAAAATGTTAATGCCTGCATAATTTATGCCACCATCAAATATTTAGTCCTTTAATTGAACCTAATTGTCTGCTGTCTCTTATGAACTCTGAAGAATACAGAGGAGAGTCTTTAAATATTATTATTGCAGTAGGCAGAAATAACTTCCTGTAGTGGAACATTTAAATTAAAACATGCAATGGTTGATTACAATCTCAGAGAACTTTAAGCACGGTTGTCGACTTACTGGGTAAGAGCAACTGAAATGTCCACACTGTCTCCTACTTTCACAAAAACCTTCATCCTTATACCGTTTGTCCTCACTAGAAATGTACTATAGAAAATATTCCAGTTTTCATTTTGACATTATTAATACTATTGATACTTTGACATCTGAGGTTTGGCTCATACTCATGAGCTGATATCAGTTGGGTCTCACTGTGAAAATTGTGTAATTAAAAGCTGAATAAATTGATCACTTGGTATTTGATTTTTTTTAAATTGGATTTTCTGTGAGGGACACATGCTGAGAAAAATCTGTCTCACAGTTTGACCCAGAAAATATTTTCCAGGGATCCACAGTAAAGTTTCACTCATGCAAACATCTGAAAGTCCTTTGCAAGACACAAGTCACAGCGGTTCCTGTTGTTCACTTTCATTTTTAGAAATAGCATGCACAGCTTGGCTCTGCAGAGATCAGCTGCTTTGAGTTTTCATGGGTGCTTGACTGCAGGTCCTTCTTTCTAATTAGAAGTTCCTGGTTTGACCCGCCTTCTCTTTTTGTTTTCACTGCATGCAGACGACTGTGTGTGCAAGACGTCTCATTTGAAATGGTTTTAAATAGGACTTTCATAATAAACCTTTCAGAGTAGCTGCAGTTACTTTCAACGGAAGAACTGCAGTGTTGTGGTTGGATATTCTTCCTGGAAACAAGAAAAAACAACAGCAAGACATGAAGGCTGTAGAGCATTAGTCATTCAATTGCTGATTTGATGGGAATGTAATTATATTGTTTTACTCAGGAGACCTAGTCAGTGGTGGAAAACGTAGGTGGAGCTGCTGTAGGTGGAGCTGTTGTAGATGGAGCTGCTGTAGGTAGAGCTGCTGTAGATGGAGCTGCTGTAGGTAGAGCTGCTGTAGATGGAGCTGCTGTCGGTGGAGCTGCTGTAGGTAGAGCTGCTGTAGATGGAGCTGCTGTTGGTAGAGCTGCTGTAGATGGAGCTGCTGTCGGTGGAGCTGCTGTAGGTAGAGCTGCTGTAGGTGGAGCTGCTGTAGGTGGAGCTGCTGTAGATGGAGCTGCTGTAGGTGGAGCTGCTGTAGGTGGAGCTGTTGTAGATGGAGCTGCTGTAGGTGGAGCTGCTGTAGATGGAGCTGCTGTAGATGGAGCTGCTGTAGGTAGAGCTGCTATAGGTGGAGCTGCTGTAGGTGGAGCTGCTGTAGGTAGAGCTGCTGTAGGTAGAGCTGCTGTAGGTGGAGCTGCTGTAGGTGGAGCTGCTGTAGATGGAGCTGCTGTAGGTGGAGCTGTTGTAGATGGACCTGCTGTAGGTGGAGCTGCTGCAGGTGGAGCTGCTTTGACCTACTTTCTATCCAGCAGATACATGTGAAGAGTCTTCAGATGATTACTGGGAGATAAAAGAAGAAAAAACACATTTGTTTTCATTTTCAGGACTTTTTCTCTCGTCTTTGTTTTTTGCAGAGATTATTTGATCATTTGATTATTTGATCATTTGATCATTTGATCATTTGATTATTTGATCATTTGATCATTTGATTATTTGATTATTTGATCATTTGATCATTTGATTATTTGATCATTTGATTATTTGATCATTTGATCATTTGATCATTTGATTATTTGATCATTTGATTATTTGATCATTTGATCATTTGATCATTTGATTATTTGATCATTTGATTATTTGATCATTTGATTATTTGATCATTTGATCATTTGATTATTTGATCATTTGATATTTTGATCATTTGATCATTTGATTATTTGATCATTTGATATTTTGATCATTTGATCATTTGTTTAAAATGAAATTTCATCGGGAAAAATCCCTGTTTGGTAGAATTGGTGTACAATGGCAAAAGTTTGGAAAATACCAGTTTCATCATTAACAATGGGTCTTATAATGTGTAATTATCCATTGTGTGTGTGTGTGTGTGTGTGTGTGTGTGTGTGTGTGTGTGTGTGTGTGTGTGTGTGTGTGTGTGTGTGTGTGTGTGTGTGTGTGTGTGTGTGTGTGTGTGTGTGTGTGTGTGTGTGTGTGTGTGTGTGTGTGGTCCTGCTGTGGCAGGGAATCTGCAGAGGAGAGCCGGGGCAGATAAACAGTGGGCTGATGTCTGAGTTTTTGGTCTTTCTGTTTCTAGTTTATTGTAGAAAGACCTTAAAATAGAGTTTATCATCCAAAAACTATCACCAATGATTTAAACAACGAAAAATATTGTCATTATGTATGCGTTATTATGCTATGATTTTACTGGTCTGGCCCACTTGAGATCAAAGTGGGCCGTATGTGGCCCCTTAACTAAAATGAGTTTGACACCCCTGATCTAAATCATTGTTTTACATCATGAGTTATGACGGTGTGATGAATATATATCAGTGTGTCCTTCATTGTTTTACATCATGAGTTATGACGGTGTGATGAATATATATCAGTGTGTCCTTGCTGATGCTCCTTTATTCGAGGTCTTATGTCATCTCCGTGGTGCCGCTCAGCTGAGCTCGTGTGACATCATCAATGCGCTGCAGCCTGCACGGCTCACACCTACAGTGGCTGATGGGGCAATCTGTTCTGCAACACACACACACACACACACACACACACACACACACACACACACACACACACACACACACACACACACACACACACACACACACACACACACACACACACACACACACACACACACCTCCACGGGGAAGGGCTGTGTGTGCCGTTGTGTTACAATGTATGTGTATTTTAGAGTTTGTGTGTTTGTGTGCAAACATGAGTTAGTGTGTGTTTCCCTGTTTTTCTGCTCCGCTCTAGTTCACTCAGCGGTGTCAGAGCTTTAAATAGAATGATGAAAGCTTTGTGTGTGTGTGTGTGTGTGTGTGTGTGTGTGTGTGTGTGTGTGTGTGTGTGTGTGTGTGTGTGTGTGTGTGTGTGTGTGTGTGTGTGTGTGTGTGTGTGTGTGTGTGTGTGTTTGTTGCTGACCTGATAATAGGTTTCCTCCAGAGTGCATCTCCCTGAGGGTCCTCCAAAGAGAACATTTGGCGTGTGTGTGTGTGTGTGTGTGTGTGTGTGTGTGTGTGTGTGTGTGTGTGTGTGTGTGTGTGTGTGTGTGTGTGTGTGTGTGTGTGTGTGTGTGTGTGTGTGTGTGTGTGTGTGTGTGTGTACTATGAAATTGTTCTGTAAAGAGTAGAACTGGTGTGTCTCTGCTTTGATTTTAGTCTGTAAATGGAAATGAAACAGTCCTTCAGCCTCTCCACTGTGTATATAAAGATGCACGTAGGGAGGTGTGACATCAAATGTTTGCATGAGAACAAGTCCAGAGTTGCAGGTTCTGGTTGGAGCTTTCTTTTCTGTTTAGTACCTGGACCTTCCAGATAAGGAGTGCACACCAGCAGCTTGAGCTGTAAACACAGACTGGTCCAAACACTGTGAGCTTTGTTTTGAGTGCAGAAACTGAGCCTGTTTCTGGACGGGATGACGTGTAATTCATTCTGAATACTCACCTGGTAAACACTCAGTTCTCTTTGTGAGACCGGAGCGATCCGTGATGTTTGAAAACATGACAGTCAAGTAAAGTTGATGTTCAACCTGATCTGAAATCTGCCTCTTTCAATCAGACAAAGTTGTGCAACGTTCACCAGATCTGATGGACTTTATGTTCAAACATACACATGTAAATGTGGAGATGCCTTCACTAAAGAATACATTTCATCATGAATATGGTTTTAATCTTTTCCTCCTATGAAGGAATGAGGCAACTCAGACTACAGGTTATAATTTTAATCAGCAGTAGAAGGGTTTTCAAATCCATTTATAGAATCTTACATCTTTGACATCCCTGATTGAATCTCTTAAATTCAGTTTTCAGTTTTTGTTTTTGTCCTGAAGCTAGAAATAGTTATTGTCATGGCAACATCAGCAGTTACCCACAACTGCTGGACAATTATACACCACCATCACTATAAATCAAAAGATGACAACCTTATGTTATGTTATGTAAAACAAAAAAATAATAAATAAATAAATAACCAGGAGAGATATGAGGTGTAAGCTTAGTAAATATGGGTATTCTGTCCAACAGGAACCAGGTCCAATACAGAACCAGCTATCAGAACCCGTCCTTAATTAACATCGTTCTATTGTTTCCTTTTGTTTCTCTGTCGCCATTCAACAATAAAACAGAAAATATTGGAAATAATGAAGATACAAGACATAAAAGCCGAATTTACTGGCTGTATCCAAGTTGAATATATTAATAACAAGTCGAGAAATTATCCTTCATTTACATGCACATGCTGTGACTTTTTTTTGAATGTGCTGGATTTATTTAATGAGAGCAAATGGTGGTGTGGAGGTCTCATCTGTTCGATGCCTGTGTTTCTGGCTGACATATGCATTAAAATAATCACATAGTTCAGACACTGTAGAGCAGTAACACAGACTGTGTAGTCAGTCGTTCATGCTGTTGGTGGGTAAATAGATCTGAACCTGACAGAAGCTGAATGAACGGCTCTTTTCCACTTCATAATCAGGGAGGCCGTGGTCTCTGTGTGGAGATGGAGAAGTTATTGTTGTAGTTAGAAGAATACAAACTATAGCATCACTTCACCAGTTTTAATGATCTGGTTCAGCAAAGCGTACAATAAAGGGTCACTCCGCGGAAGTTTAGTTCACTCAACATGGCTTTTAAAACTCAGTCTTTGGAAGGGGTTGTTGCTCTGGAGGAGAAAACAACCCACAGCTTGGACTTGAGATCACAAATTTATAACCAAACCTGCATTAAAAACTGCGTGTGTGTAGTTTCAAAGACAAGGCCGCAGGGAAGGTTGATCATGAAATGTTCCTTTCAGAAACAGGTACTAAAAGACTAAAAAGTTAGAGAGTGGTTGTTTGATTATCATTTTAAAATACAAAAATCGAATTGAATTCAAGGCTCAAACGAAGGCTTGTTTTTTTGGTATTCTGAGATTGGATGTCGTCGTTCACGAGGCAGGAGCGCCTCTTGTGTCCAACTCTGTTGTGTCACAGATGTGTGTTCCCCGTAGCTCCTGGAAACAGCAAAGTGGACGTGCGTTTACAGCGAAGCTCCCCCTCGGTGTGTTGTGCTCGGACCACTGACGTTCTCAGGAGAGACATTAAGCCCAAACTTAACTTGGTTTGTGATTTCTGTTTGTTGAATGTTCAACTGGAGAAGTGAGAGGCGATTTGATGAAAATGAATTAATAACCTGAGTTGTTTTGAGCTCTTGATAATCAGCGACTTTTGTTTATGTTACGAGGTGGGTGTTTTTCCAGGACCCAAATGCAAGCTCACAGACTCAAGGTTTCAAGTTCCAAAAATACTGTCTTTATTGTCCAAAAAATAAACAAACAAAAACTAGAAACCAAAAGGTGGCACCGAGCGTGTCCACTTTACGTCCAGTCGGGAGGGCAACTCAACCGACAGCTCCAGGGGGACACGGGTAACAGGGCAACCGGCAGACCAGCGGAAGGGACGGCGTCAACAATCCTCCGAGCCGGGAGGGCAACTCCACCGACTGGTGATTTTGACCGGGATATCCGCAGGAGACACAGAGGCCGGAGGAACGGGAACAGGAACAGGACTGACAGAGAGCTGACGGGGAGCAGACGGAAGACGGACGGGGGGCTAACAAAAATGAACCAACAACCAGAGTTGTGCAGGAGCAGGTTACATATAGTCTGGGGAGGTGATCAGGGAGATGCAGCACACCTGCAGGTGGTGATCAGGGATGAGTGGCTGCATCTGCTGGGACTGGTGAGGGGCGTGGCCACAGGAGGTGAGGGGCGTGGCCACAGGCAAAGACAGGGGACACAGGAGGAGAGGTGATCGGGGGCAAAATGGAGGACAAAACTGAACTCCTGACAGTTTAACCCTTGTGTTGTCCTCGGGTCAAAATGACCCGCAGCTGTGTTCAACCAAGTTCTAATTTATTTCTATATTTTTATATTTTTGGGGATTTTTTGGTTTAAAGAAACCATCACAGCATCCTTGTCACCAATGATCCAAAAAAATATGAAAATATAGAAATAAATTAGAACTTGGTTGAACACAGCTGCGGGTCATTTTGACCCGAGGACAACACGAGGGTTAAAACATTAAATCTGTAATGTTTTAATGTTGCACTCTGTAAGTATGATTCTATGCTGTGATTTCAGGGGGAAATGTGGTGTTATTCACATAAGCATAACTTTATAACCTACATATTTAATTATCTACAAAAAACACATGGATATATACTGTACAGTTTAACTTTACTGTAGTATACACGACTGCAGCTGAAGATGTGCAAAGTTGGAACTCTGTTGCTCAGGGTAGATTTTGGGGCAAAACTATAGTACGAGTTTCTGTCACAATTCACTGAGTTTCAGACTTCTGTCACTAAATGCTTGATAGCAGAAACTGTTCCCTCTTCTGAGACAACATCCCATCTCAGAATATCACTGATGGTCACATGGAAAGGTGTGGTTGGCTGCATTATGGGAAATGTAGGATCCCGTATTTTCATTTTCTTTTCACCAGAAAAGCGTAACATGAACAGTTTTTTTGTTGTTTTTGGCTCCTGGATTGTGTGATGGGATGCACAGTAGCATCTCCCATTAATATGCATTCAAGGGTTCAAAGTAAATGGTTTCCCATGGAGTAAAGAAACAGGCAGAAATACAGCCTGCACCGACTGTTGCATCCTCTCAGTATCCAGATCAATTCAAATTCAGTTCAGGCTTTAAATTCAGCCGTAAACAAATCATGTGAAATATGATATTCTTGCCGGATGGAAGAGAAGCTTGGACACATTCATTAAGTGGCAGCTGCCTCTCGACTGCGACAACATATATTTGCTCTAACTTATGGTGCATGAAAGGACATTACAGGTTTACTTCAGTTGACTGAGCCTGGCTGTCCACAGCAGCCTGAGCAGGAGGCAGAAAAGGAGTCCTGATACCACTCACCATGGTGGCACCATCACGTCCACCTGTAATGTTTAATCAGTGCTATCAACAGGCATCAGTGCACCAATGTGGACCTGCAGGATGCTGCGAGGCCTCATTATATTTAGTTGTGTAAATGAAACGCCCTTTGAGACTTCCTGCATTAAATGATCTGAATTTTCTTTTATCTTAATTCATGTTGATGTTGTCAATGAAAACCACTTGATTCATTTAAGACTCATTTGCCTTTTCTTTAAAATACAAATAAACTCACAAACTTAACTTAATCACACCCTCGATGTTTGGGAAAAAACTCCATGACAGTAGATGTGTCTCTGATAATGTACCACATGCCAACACGATGGAGGGCAGCTACCTCACCTTCATCCTTACGTAAGTGGATTATCTGGTTGATGTTGCTGCAGCCTCTCTGCGTACGACACGCGACATTGTTGCCCCTCTGAAAATGAAAAGATGAGATGGACCACGGACATCATCCCTGCACTGTGTTTTATTAACCCACTGTACAATGGAGCTTCATGAATACTGCCCCTGCCTCAGACAATTGACTTGTCTCCATGTTCGTCCTGCGAGATCTTAGTGTTGTTACGTTTGACACCACTGATTACACAGAGACTGGAACATGTCATGGTCTTATTGTCTCATAGACACAAAGTTCTGGATTACATGTAATTTTCTATTTCTAAATTCAGACAAAACTGAAGTTTTGGTATTTGGCTAAACTCAAAAACTCATGAATCAACCACGTAGTTACTCTGAATGGCTTTGCATTGGTCTCCAGTACCGTGAGGAATTCTAGAGTTATTTTTGAGCAGGAACATCCTTATAACACACATAATGTGAGTCTGTTGGACCACCCGTGCAATATTCTCAAAAGAAGGAACATCCTGAATAATTAATCAATGCATTCTCTGCTGGGCTTTTGTCATTCCTTATTATCAAGATGTCCCAATGTCCAACCCAGTATCACAGCAAAGCGTGAAATAGACACGCTTGTCCACTACAGCAAAATGTGAAATAGCCATGCAGGCGTGAAAGTTACACGTTTTTCTGTAGTCGATGCAAATGAAACCAACTGCAGGCTTTGAGCCATGTGACATACAGGAAAATGATACTTATCGCAATCAGTTGGGGTTAGGGAGTAACCAAATGGTTGGGGTCAGGAAAAAAAAAACATGTTTAGGGTTAGGAAACAAACTCAAGAACAATGTTGTCACCTCATGGATTTAAATCACGCATCCCACATGACATTCTGCAATTAATGCCACCAAGGCATCATTCCTCCTAATAATGCCAAAAAATGTCCCTCATCCTTCATCTTAACACCTCTGTTGCGGGACCTTGGACACATGATCCTTTGTCATGTGACATTTACGTGTGTGGAAGTTTGACGCTCAGAAAACATGTAACTTTCACGCCTATACAGCCCAAAGCGTGGCTATCTCACATTTTGCTGTCGTGGACGGGCGTGTCTATTTCACACTTTGCTGTGATGCCGGGTTGCAATACCTCCAGTTTATGCAGAATGTGGCAGCAAGAGTGCTGACAGGATTTAGCTGTGGTTACTGGACCTCACCAACCTGCTCAGGGTTTAATGTTTGTTGCCTCTCTATGCTGCTTTTTTCTTGCTCTGCTCCCCCCTCGCCACATCTGGTCCAGTCAGATGTCCGCTGACCTCTGAGTCTGGTTCTGTTGGAGATTTCTGCCTGTTGAAAGGGAGTTTTTATGTTGCTCATGTGGGAATTTCAAAATTGTTGGTTTTCTTTCCACTCCATAAATGACATGTTGTGATTTGGCTCCAAATATTTAAAAAAAAGTTATGTTTGTTCTGAATGGCTAAATGGAATAAAGTTGGGAAGTTGCTGTGATTTTGCCCAGATTGTGCGCCTGCCTGGATGCAGATAGGGCTTTTTTGTACATGTGACTGCAAGCCGGCCATCGTGGTGAGAAGTGGAGGGTTTAAATCAGGCAGATTAAGGCGGTTGTGTAATAGTATGTGGGCCTGCACTCTGTGAGACTGACATGTGCTCTCTGTGGGGATCAAATATAGATGTGCTCTATGAATGAAACAGAAAATGGTCAAGAGTCTGCGCCAGGAGGAGGTCTGATATGAAAACGTACTTCTTATTCACGTTCACCATTAAATGCACTGGAATTAACAAAGTTTCTTGCTGGAAATTTGCATAATGAGTAATCACAACACAAAGGTTACTCTCATTGGGATATTTTTATTGCAGTTTTCACACATCATTTGGATGAATTTATTAGTGGAATATAATTTCCTTAAATGTATGCTGCCTTCTGAAAAATACAAACAAATGTTTTTTTGTAGCAACTACTGTATATACCAGTAAACCCATTGATGTTAACAATGTGCTTATTTACTTCTTTCTCAGAGTAAAAGGAAAAACTAACATCACTTCCATGTTTGTGTCTGAAGTACAGAGCAGAAGTCAGAAGTTTGTTCTTTAACCATTTCTTGGTTTTAAAAAACTAGCACAACATAGTGACTGCAGTTTCCTTTTCTTTGTCCAGAGTTAAAAAATATGTCTAAAACCAACTCTAAATATCAACTGACTTTTTGTATCTTGTTTGTTTGAAGCAGGAATGTCGGCTAATTAAAGTGAACCTGACGATAGATCTGGAAAATTACTTTGTTCTGCTCATTTCAAAGATTCGTCGTTCTTCAGATTCACTTCAGTAGAACAAAGTATTCTGACTTCAGCTCTGCACTTACAGATACTGAACTGTTTCTAATGCCCCAGATTGGGAGTGGGCGTCTTAATCAAAAATATGACCCAGTCATTCATGATGTCATGATTCAACCTGGTATCACGGCAAGATGTGAACTAGACACGCCTGTCCACTACGGCAAAACATGAAATAGCCACGCATTGGGCTGTCGAGGCGTGAAAGTTACACGTTTTCCTGTAGTGGGCAAAAATTCAACCTATTGCATTTTTAGAGCCACTGGATTTACAAGAGAATTAAACATTTAGAAAAAACGCATGGTTTAGGTTTGGGTTTGGAAACAAAAAACAGCTCAAGAAAAATGCTTTTTTAACTCCTTGATTCGAACCCAATCGTCCTGCATTGCTGTGACTAATGTCACCACGCCACCCTTCCTGCCTCCTAATACCGCCAAAAAATGTCATTTGTACTTGCTCTTAAAACAAGCTGGACTTTGGTCACATTATCCTGCTTTACATGCATGCATGTACATTTCCCGTTTACAAAACGTGTAACTTTCACGCTTAGACAGCCCAAAGCGTGGCTTTCTCACGTTCTTCTGTCGTGGACGGTCGTGTCTATTTCACGCTTTGCCGTGATACTGGGTTGCATGACGTCATGTGTACCAGAGAAGAGTCCAGCGTTCACTGAGATAAATCCTCACTTCCTGCTGTGTAGAGAACAGTTTGTATTTCTCTCTCATCCCATCATGTGTCACTTCCTGTGGCTGAAGAAGTGACAGGAGACGCTACACTTCTCCTGTGATTTAGAGTGTTTTGACAAAAAGAGTAACTTCAGTGAACTTTGATGAAGCTCATCACTTGCCTCCAACTCTGCAGAGTAGATGGAGATGTTTGTGTGTGTGTGTGTGTGTGTGTGTGTGTGTGTGTGTGTGTGTGTGTGTGTGTGTGTGTGTGTGTGTGTGTGTGTGTGTGTGTGTGTGTGTGTGTGTGTGTGTGTGTGTGGTCCTGCTGTGGCTGCGGGCCACTGACACTGATGTGAGGTGATTGTTCTGTAAAGCAGAGCCTCTCTCTGAAGCCACCGAACTCTAATTCAATCAGCAATCTACATGTGATCGGGCCAGGACATCCCATCCCTGCTGGGGCGATCCGATGCCCCTCCACCACTCATGCAGATATGTGTGTGTTTAAAGTGTGTGTATTCGTGGAAAACTATTTCTTTGTGTCTTGACTGTTCAGTCACCACTTGTACACACATTCTTTCTTACTCTGTAAGAATTGATTCTCCTATTTTTCCGTTCAGGTGCAGCTAACAGTCAGATCGCCCTCTAGTGGCCAGCACATTCCCCTGCGTGTTCTATCAATAGCTTCGCTGTGGATTAGATGGATTAGATATTTAGCGAAATCTCTCCGTGCTGCTGTAAATAGACAGATGGGTGTGTTGTCCACCCCCCCACACACATACACACACACACACACACACACACACACCCGCCCTCCCCCAACGCGCACACTCGCCCGTCTCTCTGTTGCCGTGCCAGGCCAACATAACTGAAAACGGCAGCGTACAGACAGATGTTTGTCTGTTTAATTCCAAAAGATTATTTTTACCCTGTTTTTTTTTTATTTTTTCACCCCTTAGAGTTTTTTTTTTCTATTGTTCATAGAAACTACTTTTATTTGTCGACATAATGCGGGGGGAGGGTGAGAGGGGGGTATGAGGGAGGTCACTGGGTGCATAAGCCGAGAGACTGGGGGACTGATGGTGGGACAAGGTGGATGCTGGTCTCCACATGCCCCCCTGCAGTGAGGATGAACCCTTTTCAGAACAAGGCCAGATTAGTGCCCCACAGCACCCTCCTATACCCCACACACACACACACACACACACGTGCACACATACACACACACACGTGCACACACACACACACACACACACACACACACACACACACACACACACACACACACACACACACACACACACACACACACACACACAGGTCATCCTCCTCCTTCCAGATCCCGACAATCATCACTTTCCAACATAACGACTGAGTAAATCCTCAGCAGCCCTGTTTTTATTGGAGAGCGGCTGCGGGGGGGTTAGACTGTGATTTTAGTGCTGTGAGGACATTTTGGAAGTCCTTTGTTTGGGGATGTTTTGGAATCAATAGAGCTGTTAATCTCCTCAGATGGAAGATCAAACACAGTAATGTGAAATCCCCAAAACAGTGTTGACATTTGGGGTGACGTTCAAATTTAGGACCAAAAATGAAATTTCAGAGGGTAAAACGTGTGTATACATTCACAGTTTTGGTTGACATTTTCAGAAAGGTGATAATCTTATGTTTAATACAGAGCCTCCTGTTTACTCCCTTCATGTTTCTCCATAATAAACATAATGAAGAATTACCACGTCAGAGCTGTTGCAGAGGTGTTCCTGATGAATCTGCTGCCTGTCCTTAATGTACAGACGGAGATGTGTGCTGCTCTGACCGGACAATTAAGCTCTGCTGTGTCTGTGTGTGTGTCTGTGCTTTCTTTTGTCTGCTGCTGTCCTGGACAGATTTGTGGCGTTTTTAAGGCTTTAGCATTGAGCAATGAAGAAATAAGAAAAAGACAACTATTCAAGGACAAAAACAAGTTCAGGAAATGAGAATCTTTACAGTATGTGAGCGTGACAAACCTGCTGCCAGACCAGTAATATGTTGACTAAAGTTTGACCTACTAATTTGCTGATATGCTACATTTTTATCAGACTTTTTTAAAATGTTGATTGATATTCATTCATTTATATAGCTTATGTTTTTTATTACTATTTGTTATTTTGATTATTTCATCATTTAATATGTGTAATGTGTCAATCAATTGCTCGCTGGAAGAGAAAAAAGAGACATACATTCAGGAAAACCTTTCAGCATGTAGATCTATCTTCATAGCAAGAAAACCTAAACTCTGACCCCCTGAGCTGCCACACTAGTTTACTAATAATTGCTTCAATCAATAAAATATTTTTTGAGCCCGTTTTAGGGCTCAAACTGTATTTTGAAATCTGTTAAAACACTGAAGAGCTGTGCAGCCAGTAATATTCCAACACAGAGACCAAACAGAGCTCCGCCGGTCAGTTTTATTTCTACACTATATTTCTACACGTTTTGCTGTACTGATGTTTTTAATATTTTCTACAGCTGTAAACGGCTAAGCTAACCAAGTCTGGCTGGTTTTCTTCCACTGCCACGTTGAGTGACTTCAAACCTACATATCTGAGCCTTTTCACAAACCTCACACTTTCCTAGTGGGACATTCACAGTTGGACAGAAGTTCAGGTGTATTCTCCCTCTTGGGTGTTGGAACTTTCCCACTTCCGAGCTGCTCATGAACGCACCATTGGTCAGAAAACAATTGGTTCAAAGAGCAGGGCAAAGTTAGGCCCCCAAAAATCACAGGTGTGAACACCTGGCAAAAAACAACATAAGCCACACCTCCAAAAATAATTTCAAAAATTAATAGAAATAAATAATTTATGACGATAAATAAGTTTGAATCCGGTCCTGGGCCTTTCTGTGTGGAGTTTGCATGTTCTCCTTGTGCCTGCATGGGTTCTCTCCGGGTTCTCCAGCTTCCTCCCACCATCCAAAAACATCCACCTCCGGTTAATTGGTGGTTCTACAAATGTCCCTTAGGTGTGAATGAGAGTGTGGATGGTCTTCCGTTTCCATCTGTCTCTATGTGTTGGTCCTGTGGTGGACTTGGCGATCTGTCCAGGTTGTACCCTGCCCCCCCCCCCCCCCCCACGTGACCCTGTTCAGGATAAAGCAGGTATAGATAATGGATGGATGGATGATGATAAATAAAATTTAAAAAGAAAGATTTGTTTTGTTGTCAGCTGGAGCAATAACTTCCTCAGTGCTGCTGTCCTGACTGTCGTGCTGGCAGCACCTACATGTACCAGGATGCATTGAACGCAAGCTTCTGATGTCACATCATGTGCTTATCTTTGCCAAGTCTCCCCCGTTGTAACTCAACTCTGTCTTAAGAGAGCAAATGACAGGAAAGAAGGTATTTATTTGTCAGGAAGCCTCAAGTACTGATGATATACTGTAAAGTTATCAACTATTATCAATAACATTGCTACGTGTCACATCCTTCACCCGCTGTGTTCGGTGACAGAAGGACTCACTCAGCAGTGGTCTGATATGAATATGTGTATATAAATTGGGAAAAAACTTTCATGCTCATAACGAGCATTGAAAAGAACATCCAAAAAAGTGCCCACTGAAATACACTGCAGCCGCAGCGACGGCATCTCTCCGCTGCATTCATCCAACTATAAACTCAAATAAACGTAAATAAATATGATTCAGTCAGCCAAAACACATCAAATGTATCTTCGTCAATAACTTCCTCTGTACTCGTATTTTGAGTTCCCATATTCACTGTTGGAAAGTTCGTTGCTATACAAGCAGTGGAAGAAGGTTGTAATTCCTCTAGCCACCTACATCAGTGGTGCTTTCAGGAAACTGAGAATTTATTGAGGAATTTATTACTTCAAATGATTACATATACCATCAACAGAAAAAAAAAATAATGACTAAAAATACATTGGCAAAAAAAAAAGAAAAAATCAACAAGATAAAGTGCTTGAAGAGCACAATTATGAATGATAAACTGTGGGAGCACATGTTTCCTGGTATACTTGTTGGTGACTTTGTGTCCCGTGATGGAAACTTCTTGTTAATGACTCCAAGCTGAACTGTAACAGCCTCATTTCCGTCAGTAGCCGACGTCACGCTGTGCGTTGAAGAGTTGAAACTCATTTCCATGATGAACAATTAAACAAAACTTCATCAGCAAGCGAGCATCTAAAATCCCGTCCTGACATCATGATGTCACGACATTTTGGCTGATGTAAGCTGCACCGGCTGACGTAACAGCCTTTAAATGATGTCCCCTGTGGTCCCTGAAGCGTGACTGCATGTCAGGAGTGATATAAGAGACAAGTTCTTCTGAAACAACAACAACAACAACAAAAATATCTAATCTGCAAAGAAGGTGTTGTTCAGGAGGGATGATGCTCATTTTACTCAGTTATTGATGCAGTTCATCTTCATCTTCTCTTCATCGGTACCAGCGTGTGTGTGTGTGTGTGTGTGTGTGTGTGTGTGTGTGTGTGTGTGTGTGTGTGTGTGTGTGTGTGTGTGTGTGTGTGTGTGTGTGTGTGTGTGTGTGTGTGTCTGTCTGTCTGTCTGTCTGTGTGAGAGCAGTGTGAGGCCAGTAGAGGGTGTAAGAGTTTCTATCTGGACTGTGAGCTTCAGTATCTCTCCTCACTGTCTCCTCTGATTCCATGTCTTACATAATGACTCACACACACACACACACACACACACACACACACACACACACACACACACACACACACACACACACACACACACACACACACACACACATTAGGCTGACAGTTCACTCACTAAATTCGATAACAGCACAGAATCAGAGTGGTGTTTTGACATACTGTAATAACATTAAAAACAACAACAAATAAACAAATAATCAAATGACGACCTACATTTATATGAACAGCAAGTTTTTCAATCAGGCATTCATCAACTACCTGTTTGAACAAATAGATGAAATGAAATATAGTGAGACAATAAACGAAATACATAAATAACAAATAAAGAAAATGAAGTAAATATAAAAAACAAAGAAACAAATAATAAAAGAAGGAAATATAAATAAGTTATAAAATGAATACCGAAAAAGTGAAGTGACGAGGACACTGATTATTTGAATTTATGGATAAACATCATACAGAACTTAAACAGGCATACGTATTATTTATTATTTGTTTATAATGATTTTAATCCTGATGCACGTTGTTTCTGTCCTGCCTGCCGCTGTGATCCAGAACGTACCGGACATGAATACCGTCTCTCATGTTGTAGTCCTTCAATTTAAATAAGATCTGTGCAGCTGTGTGGTTGGACAGCTCTGGCTCTCTGTTATCGATCACAGACTGGCTGCAGCAGCTCGGCTAACTGTAGTCAAGCCCACCACTGATTACTTATAAGATGTTGCTGCATTGACAATGACACGAAATTACAATTTTACATTTTTACTTGAATTGTTGTGAATGAGGTTGTTGGCATCAAGTTTACAAACGTTACTGATGTGAGCATCTGAGAGTGACCAAACACGAGCAGAACTCAAGCAGCATGCCATCCAAGAGCAGCTGCACTGAAGGAATCAACACACTGGATGTAGATTCAGTCTGACACTGAACCATGTGGAAAACTGTTTTTACTATAATGAGGACAAATCTGCAAAATGTTTATTGACAACATATTAAATTTATTATTTAGTTTTCCATTGTCACTTGTGGCAACTAAACCGAAAGCATTTCGGTGCCTTCGAGAATGAAAGTCTGAGATATAATTAAATTAAGCGGCATCCATCAGTGATGTAATCATCCGTCAGTGATGTCATCATCCATCAGTGATGTCATCGTTGGTTTGTGAACGTTATGAATCCTCCAGTTCAGATTCTGTCCGTCACCATCTAGTTCAGAGCGGTTTGGAGCAGGAAGTGACCATATTTGGACGAGCTGGGGGAGGAGCCAGCGGTGGATCTGACCGATCTGATTGGAAACCTGACGATACTAAGTCCCGCCCACTGATAGCTGTAACCTGTATTTGATGAGAAATTGAATGGGAGTCTATGGAGCCGGAGGCTTTTTGGAGCCGACCTCTAGTGGCACTCGGTGGTATTGCAGTTGAAGGCACTTCTGGATCAGAACCATTTTACAGACCTGAAGATACAAACTCTTTTACATACATGAAATATGAGTTAAATACTGAATAAGCTTTTTTATTGCCACCATGTAGCCCTCATACTGTGTGGTACAAGGACTGGAAACAGACATTACATTACAAAAGTATTGAACATTATTTGTATTTACTGACAGGGTTTGGGTGGACAGACAAAACAACCCTGGTGCCCCTGAATTCTTGGGACCCTGCAAGAATGAATAAATGAAAATGTATTATGTAATGGGCCCCTCTGAAACGCAATATAATTATTTATTTTTGGGGTGGAATTCCACTTTCAACACCCTCATTATTTCAGCTCTCTGCCTGTGTTGCATGTCCCTGAATGAATTTATGTTACTAAACAGTAAACCATGATACAGACAGCACTGAAGCTCAGAGAAGTAACAGAGATTTAAGGAACTGGAAATTAGTTTCACTTAAATATTCATCCTGACATGCATACAGGTGTTTAACTTGTCCAGGGGGTCATTTCCTGAATGTGAAAACAGTCAGCAGTGGTCCATTTATTTCTCTCTTTTCTTTATTGATTTATAATCATGATGTAACAGAGCTGATGTGTTTTTTTTAATGATTAATGCTGCTCCACCATGAATTTAGGCCACACCTATCCTCCAGAACACTTGACGTTACCTTTTTGTCGGGCTGCACGTTGCGTGCCTCGCTGCTGATGTTGCACCATCAGGACCTCAAAGGAAGAAAAAAATCGTTCAAAATAAAATGTACACAAGTTATAAGTAATAATTTCTATAAATAAATTCATATTTAATGTTTTCTCCCGGTTACAGGCGTTTTAGCAGTCAGCACTGTGAGTTGTATAGCCAACAATAGTATCCTCTATTGTACTATTAATACTGTTGTATTGTACTCTCTGTCTGTCTCTGGAGTAAACATGCAGCCCCTTCACAATAAAGTGCCCTTGAATTAAAAAATTGTGTAATAGTAGTTTAAGTTGTAAAAATCTACTTTATTGGTTTGAGTGGGTTTCAACAATCTTTATAAATAGTTTTTATAAATGTTAGTTTTGATATGTACTTGAGTATATTTCATCCAAGTGCAAGGCGTTTCACGCTTTTTATTTTGAAGTCCACATTTCCGGTAGTATCATGTCTGTCTGAATATGGCCGCGTGACGCTGCCCGCAGCGGGACTGTTTATGTTATAGCGGCAGGACAGCGGAGACCCGTTCAGTCTGTGAGCCGTTAACGGACCGGGACCGGGCAGAAGCGGCGGCTGTTCACGATGCTGGCAGCGGAGTAGTTTTAAACCGGTTCCTGTTTCGGGGTTTACACGCTGAGAAACCAATGAATGGAGTTGCTTTTTGCCTGGTTGGGATTCCACCTCACTCAGACACTGAAGTAAGTCAGACGTCAATACTCTAAATACGTGTTTTTAATCATGTGTTGGTCATGACTGAAAACATGTTCCGTTTTCTTTCCTTATGTTGTCTTTTTTTTTTATTCTTCTGCTTTTCTTTTATAAACAGCCTTTTTATTTCCGAATGCCCACAAACCTTAAAGACTGAAATCTGCCCTGAAACTCCTGAGTTTGTATGAGATGTGTGCTGGTTGAACCTGTGCTGCACTTTTACATGTGAGTAAATGATGGAGTTGTTTTTGTTTTTTACGTGGATCAGAAAGTTTGCGCGTCCCAGCAGTGATCAAACAAACTCTCTCCATGTGTTGGTGACGGAGCTGCTGGAGACGTTTTCATGCAACTCGTCTTATGCAACTTGTCAAATTCCGCAGCTTGAAACAAAAGTGGAAGCAGTAGGCTGTCCAACCGCCTCCCGGTAATCCACCGACAGCGTTGTATGAAACACAGATCTGCCTCACATCACCGGGGATGTTCAGTTAGTCTCCGTGACTTTCATTTTTCTGGCTGTAGGTTCATATTATGCAGCATTCTGCAAATATCTGTATAACTAGTGAGTGATGCAGGGGAATGCTGCACATGTTTTTGCTGTGACAGCTTTACACAACCCCCCCCCCTCCCCCCTCCCTCTCTCTCTGCAGAGATGAGGGATGGGTGGGTGGGTGGGCAGAGAGACAATAAGAAACTGGACTGGAATGCATGTATTTCCATATGCCAGCCCACATATGCACGTTAGTGACAGAAGGCACATTGTGGCTCGATAATCTGTCAGTTGCACAAACATTCATTCAGAAGAGAGATTTCATATTTCAAAAATATCTCCCAACACAGGACGTAATCATGCACATGAAGGAGGCTCCTCACCAACGTGGATGCTGACATGTTGTTTGGCTTTGATCACTTGTGTCACATTGTTCTTTGCTCGGAGCGTTGGAGCTGTGTGCGTTTCCATATTATTCAGTTTATTACTGTGGGATTGTGTCATGACCCAGTTAGCATCAGGGTGATGGGTCATACACCACTGATGACTGGGATGGACAAATGATGGAGTGAAGTGCAGTAGTTGGAGACAAGTGTTTTAAAGTTGGACGTGTTCTTTATACATTTAAGCACACAATGTTTTAAAGTATTAAAAAAGTACACTGACCAACACTTGTAAAACTCACCGATTTTCTTGTGTCTTGTTTGTTTGATCCAAACAAAAATAGAAATATAAAAATTATATTTTGTTATTGTATTGAAGTTGGAACAATTTCCAGTGCGTATCCATCCATCTGTCACTTTTTGAATATTTTTTTACATTTATTTTGGGTCCAGACTCCAGCTCTGTACTGAACACAGCAATAATTATTTGTTCTAAAACATTATGAGAATGTTTTGGCAATATTATATGTTGTCTTTATTATAGCGTTCTGCTAAAACACCTGTAAGTCCATCTCACTGCACAGCAAGACGCTCCACCTGGAGGCAGAACTGGTTACTGCAGCAGATCTGCACCACATTTTCTGACTGCATGTCCAGTGACTTTATGTAAAAGTGTTCGTAGCTTCTGGATCTGAGAAATGAGGCCGATGCGCATGAACTGCAATCTCTCCAAAAACTATCTGGCTCCATAGACTACCATTCAACTTCTACTATGAAAGTAATTTTTTCCCACAAGTTCTTATAGTGTTGTTATCTAAAGTCCATCTTTCTTATTGAAAATAATCCCTCACTCATTAGAAAAGAAGATTCAAGAAGACCTGTTTTGGGGGGCGTGTCTGTTTGATTGACAGGCCTGTGGTGCAGTCAGGTTACAGCTATCGGTGGGCGGGACGTAGTATCGTCAGGTTTCCGATCAGATTGGTCAGATCCACCGCTGGCTCCTCCCCCAGCTCGTCCAAATATGGTCACTTCCTGCTCCAAACCGCTCCGAACTAACAAGATGGTGACGGACAGAATCTGAACCGGAGGATTCATAATGTTCATAAATCAACGGGTGACATCACTGATGGTTGATGACATCACTGGTGGTTGATGACATCACTGATGGTTGATGACATCACTGATGGCTGGATCTTTTGCGTATGACCCTCCTCTTCTGCATTATTGGTTAATATTCAAATTGAATCACTTAAACAGTGTTCATGACCACTGGCTGTCCTGTAATTCATACGTTCAGTGTAATCACCTTTCTTCTCCGACGTTCCGGGTAATCTGAGGCCTCCTCAGATTCTGTGTGTTCAGTCGAGCAAGATCTCTTTGCCTTATAAGTCCTGTATGAAGCCTTCAAATTTAGCCCTCAGCTCAGGCAGTAAAGGGTAATGAGTTTGTTCTGGGCTTGGTTTGGTTTCACGTGATAACATGAGCAGAGCAGAAGCCTTTCTCTCTCACAGCAGGTGGCCCGTTCAGAAAGAGGCTTGTTTGGACTGTAAAGACGTGTCTAAATCTTGTCTTCCATGTTGATACGACGCACCGACAGGCCTCAGGGATGTTTTCGTGCTTTCATATCACTTTCTGTAGCTTTGGTGAACTTTGTCATGGAGCAGTAATGTCGGCCTGTATGGACCTCCCTTTGATGCATCCTTGATTCACTGCTTTTGTTTTATCAGGCAGGCTCCTCCTCCTCCTCCTCAGTGGGGGTCTCAGTTCAGGGTGGATATAGTGGTGCTCATAATGCATGGAGCCCAATTAGCCCCATAAACGTCCTCAAATGCTACGTGATGATTTACAGCGCTTAACATGGACAAGTGGGTTGATGGCCATAACAGTGAATGCACGTCAGGACTGAGAGCTGATGCAGAAATACTGACTGAATTCACAGTATTTTTTTAAAAAGCCCAATGAGTTTAGCAACTAAACTGGAAGTAGTAAACTGTATAGTGAACCTATTGTATGGGATATCACGTGTGATACAATAATATATAACTGTGCTATAATTAACGTAAATTCAATCAAACTCCACAATATTTGCGAAAGCTTGCAATTCTTTTAAATTCCTGCAATTTTTCCAATACAAATTTTGTGTTTAAACTATTTACGGCATAAAGTAAATCTTTTTAAAACAAAACTTTTAGGAATTTTTAGCCCCGTGGTTCTGTCAGTTCAATTACATACAAGTAAATTAAAAAAAACATGAGAATTTCTGTAATGTGCAGCATGATTATTATGAAAGGAAATGATTGCATATTTATTCCTTCATCAGATGGAGCTGAAAAAAAAAAAATAATTCAATTTTTTTTTTGTTCCCGAATTTTTATGCAAAAAACTCCCTTCACAACGCTGCAATAATTACACCAACATTTTTGACCAAATCTGGCGTAAAATCAAACATGTTTCATCGCATCAATCACAAAAAAACTGGAGGGACTGACAAGTGGCCAATCAGAGTGGGTTTTATCTACATGGAGAATTCAAAAGCAGCACCTGTCAGTACTACGTTGTACGCATGTTGCGGGTTCCACTGGAAACTCCCATGTCAGTGTGAATGTGTTGTCCTGTGTGTGTAATGGTGCATGCTGGGATATTCTGCAGCCGTCCTGCTGAGTAGATGGTGAGGATGCAGTGGGAGAAGTTCAGGAAATAAATAGTCTCTATCTAAAAAAAACAATATCGCTAAGTGACTCTTCCATTCCCAGTGATGAAGTGTCCCCGTACAACAACCACTTACACCCTCCACATTAGGCCGAGGGGCTCGTGTGTATACATCAGGAGTGGGGGGACGGGGGGACGGAGGGGGGATGGAGGGGAAAAGGGGGGGGGGGCAGGGAGCAAATAGGCCGCTGCAGATGGGGAACAGGCATTGTTGTGTGTGTGTTTTTTTGGACTTGGGAATGAGAGGCTTGGCTCTGTACTGTATGGCATGGGGGGGATGAGAGGGGATGAGGGGGCAGACAGGCTGAGACTTGCTGTGAAATGTGTGACAATGGAGCTCTGTTAAGCTCTGTGTGTGTGTGTGTGTGTGTGTGTGTGTGTGTGTGTGTGTGTGTGTGTGTGTGTGTGTGTGTGTGTGTGTGTGTGTGTGTGTGTGTGTGTGTGTGTGTGTGTGTGTGTGTGTGTGTGTGTGTGTGTGAATGAGAGGAATGATGTGGGTAGATGCCGTGTGGGTCAAGGTTGAAAGGTCACCACAGCCTCATTTTGCGATTCAGTTTTACTATTTATTGTGCTTTTTGCTTCCTTTTTTTTAACACTAGACCCTGAGATAAAGTTCAATCATGCACTAATAGGGACATATAACACGAGTGATATTTTCAAAAACAATGCACATCACATGTCAATCAGTCTTAATGAGCTTTATTTCTGCAGAATCATTGCTACAAACATTTGTTTGTCAATTGTAAAACTTTGGTGAATTGATTTTTTACCTCTAGTAAATATTAGGGTCACGCAAGGAGGAGTTATTATTAGAGTTAAGGTCATAAACGGCATAAAAGAGTGTAGTTGAACTGCAATACCAGCGAGTGCCACTAGAGGTCGGCTCCAAAAAGCCTCCGGCTCCATAGACTCCCATTCAACTTCTCTCATCAAATCCAAAGTCGATACATTTTTTAAACACGTCATTATGGTGTCGTTTACTAAATTCACTTTTTCAGATCAGTGTTCTGGTGGTGCAACATAAAATGAGTATATCATTAATTAGATATTAGGCCTCAGATGTTTGGACCATGTCTGGTTTGATTGACAGGCCTGAGGTGCAGTCAGATTTCTGCTGTAGGTGGGCGGGGCATAGTGTCCTTAGGTTCTTAGTCGGATCCACTCGCTCCTCCCTCCCCAGCTTGTCCAAATATGGTCACGTCTTGTTTAAAGAAAACAAGAAGGCGGCGTGGCAAAATCCAAACTGGATGCACCAAAACATCAGTTCACAAATCGATGGGTGACATCACGGTTCGTTGCCACTTGGTTAGGACAGGACAAGTTCATTCCTCTGTGTGTGTGTGTGTGTGTGTGTGTGTGTGTGTGTGTGTGTGTGTGTGTGTGTGTGTGTGTGTGTGTGTGTGTGTGTGTGTGTGTGTGTGTGTGTGTGTGTGTGTGTGTGTGTGTGTGTGAGCGAAAAAATAAAAACACTTTCAGATGAGAAAAAGAAGAATGAAAGCAGAGAACATTTAATTCAGTCAGTTAGCTGGATGGAGGAGGAGTGGACCGGCTGTCCTGAAGAGGGATCAGGTGCTTTCCCTCTTCTCATCTGTGTGTGTGTGTGTGTGTGTGTGTGTGTGTGTGTGTGTGTGTGTGTGTGTGTGTGTGTGTGTGTGTGTGTGTGTGTGTGTGTGTGTGTGTGTGTGTGTGTGCCCAGAAAGCTTCATCTGGATCACTCTGGGGGGGGATGTGGTCCCATCTGGGCCCCCAGCTGCTCCCCGTGCTGCTGGGATCAGGTCCCTCAGTGCAGCTCTGTCACGCCCTCATAAAGACCTCACTGACTGTTTCCTCACTTATTTCTCTCTGGTTATGTTTGGACCATGTGCAGTGTTTCACCTGCCATTGCCTTGGGTGTGTGTGTGTGTGTGTGTGTGTGTGTGTGTGTGTGTGTGTGTGTGTGTGTGTGTGTGTGTGTGTGTGTGTGTGTGTGTGTGTGTGTGTGTGTGTGTGTGTGTGTGCAAGTGCAATTAAAGCCAACAAGATTGAGTTGTTAATGGAAAGATAATGCAATGATAATGCAATTAATGTATGCAAACAGGACATTTGCATTACAAATGTCCTGCATGTAAAGTGTCTACACCTGAAATGGGGAAATGCGATATATTTTTTGCAGATACAAGATTGCTATACTTTTTAAATATATATATAAAATACAGAGTGCAAATGCCAAAAATTCCCCCCAAAGATATGTCAGGTTTTTATGCTCCTCTCGGGTGGAACTAAAAGGAAAATATGACAAAATGCATTGGAAACAGACTTTCTGAATAAATCATGGTGTTCATGAAGAACGAGACTTGAACATCCAGTGAAGCTTCAACTTCGATCTGTGCAGAGTAACCTTCCTCAAATGAATACATGGAAACAGCAGAAATGTCATATTTCCATGTTTGATTGGACGTTCATCTGGAGAATTACATCCTCCCCCGTAACTCTACCTCCAACCAAGTATTAATCTTCACAGTACTCGATGGAAACACATTGATTTGCATTTTGGTAATGTAACCTGGAAATGTAATGTTTACTTGAGCACTCAGTAAACCTGACTGAGACTGAGCTCATTGGACGGTTGGAGTATTTTCTGATTGGTCGTTTTGTCTCTAATCTGATCATCGACAGGCTTATTGGTTACCAGGGAAGTAGTGAAGTTCAAAATGTCTCATTGCCTCTTCTGAGTCCCCCAATTTACGGGAAGTGCATTAGTGGAGTCCCCACGATAACAAGCACAGAGCCAGAGCAGAAGATAGAAGAGTTGATGTTGTGTTTCCATGAGCACACAGATCCACAGATACTCTTCACCTGCAGTGGCTCACCTGCTGTCCACGGCTCTGATCCACTTTACTGTCGTGGAACTGAGCCAGAAGGTGTCAACGTGGAACCAGATGTCCATCTGGCTTCATGCCGAGTGGTCGGCACAGTCAGAGCGAAGGCAGCAATACGAACGTCAGGGAAAAGTACCGTGCAGCTGTGGCATGAATAACTTACATGTGAACACAGTGAAATGGCGATAATTAAACGATGAAGCAGGACATGGAGTGGAAATGCTGTTCTTTTCACTGTGATACCTGCAAGGACACTCAGATTCACTGTGATGAAAATAATGATATTATTCACATTTGTTTTTTTCATCATAACACAAAACAATATAATTTTAAGGTGATTTCAAATGAAGAAAATCTCTTTGTACAGTAAATCCTTTCCTGCTGTTGGTTCTTCAATTGTCAGGATGCAGAATATATCAATGGAACATAAAACTCCCATCATGCACTATGTGCCAATAACTACGTCAGCCGATGCAGCACATGCTGCTGGAGGAGACGTGGTCGTGGTGAGTTTTATGTCTCTGCAGTGAAATGGACTTCAGGTTTTACTGTACTTGAGTCGATGACGACGAGTCTCTTCATCCATCAAACGAGGAAATCTGTTGAAACAGCGGAACATAAACCTGCAGTCAGCATCTGTGTTTTAACACTCACAGCTCCTCATGCTAACGAGTTTATTACATGTAAGGATTGTATCTCAAATGTAGTTAAATTGTACTGGAACGGGGGTCTCCAACGAGGGCATTGTTTCCGACACATAGACTTACTGGGGGCGGGGCTCAGGTACATTGACAACCAATCAGGTATATTTGGCGATCAATTTCAGCATTTTTTATTTATTTATTTTTTAACCTGTTTGCGGGAACGACACTATCAACGCGATCGATCAATGAGTGGACAATCTCCCCTAACTCCCTCCACCCGCGTCTGCTTCACACCGTGTCAGTGCAGCAGAGGTGGAGCTCCGCCCACAGTGAGACACACAGAGGTCAGAGGACGGAAACAGCAACCTGGAACGCTCCTGCAAAACAGCAGAAACATTCACTGCGTAAGTATGGGTCTGTCCAGCCTCCGGAGGGAATCGTTTGCAGACGTTCCATCCTGACCAGCCCTGGTTTTAGAAGAACAAACTTGTGCATCTACAAATATTGAATTTTCCTTGTCATGTTTGCGTTTGTAAGATATATATTATAAGTTTAATATAAATGATTGCCTGGAGGTTATAAACTGAAAACATGGAACTTGGGTTGAAGGCCAAAGAACTCATTCGTTGTCATATTCTGCACTTTAACAATTGTTCACCAGTGTAAATATGTTCTGGGCCAAAGTTGTGAAATCTTAACAATCATTCTGAATAAATGGAAAAAACACTTGAGCTGAAGGTAGAAAGAAACGATCCGGCCTCGCTGAATACGAACCTGACGGGATAGGTAACATCAAAGGCAGCTCCGTCTGCTCTCCTCTGATTTCATCATTTCCACATGTTTCTGAGCAAAACACATCCTAAAATAGGCCGAGAGCTTCTCAGACTTGCCAGGTCAGTGGAAGCTAAACAGATTCCTAACAAGAGAGGAGACGTGGCTGCAGAGCTCATCGCTCCATCAGGAAGATCTTTCCCTTCGTGGGCTTGTTTTCAGTGTCTCAAAGCCTCAATACAGTAAACTCCCTGACGAATGGGCCGTCGTTCTGTATCAAATGATAAAAGTGTAAATGAGCTTTTGAGATTGAGCTAAAAAACGTTTAGTTTGCCTTGTGACAAAGCCCGATGAATGACATGGTATAATGTGTGTAGTTGATTCAGTCAGAACTTTGTTTTATTATAACGTAGCGAAAAAAATGTCCCCTCGGGGATTAATAAAGTAACTACCTACCTACCTGCCGAGATTAAACAACCAGAGTTCAACCCAGAGATCTGATTGGTCAACTGAACATAAGGAACAAATCATCATGACATCACATCCTGCTCATCACTACAAATATCCCTCCACCTCCTCAATGGGAACATAGAATTAGAATAGAGTTTCATATAGTATGTAATATAATGTAGTTTCTACTTGTTATAGGTCTATTAAATGACCCATTTGGTGAAGTCGGGTCTCTTTTGGTCCTTTTTGGTCGCTCCGAGCACCCGTACCGTAACACCACGGATAGTCACGCACTTACAGTCCTAGCGGAGGCTAGCTGGACCGGTTTGGTTTTGGTTCAGTTTAGTGTTTCTATGTTCTGTATTTATTCAGTTGGAGACTATAAATCCTCTCTGTTGCTAGGTGGTTGCTAAGGGTCGGACTACTTCCTGGAGTAGTAAACAGTGCATACGTTACATAAGAGTGGACTGGTTGTTTTCCAGTTGTTAGTCATACCCCATGTGCTGCCATGGAGACGGAGATCACACTAACACAAAAATGTATATTTTGAGAGTGAATTGCTCCACAATATGAAAACATTTTGTTTACATATTTTATTTAGTTGGTAACTTGTTGTATAATCACATTATTACACTGGAGGATGTGCTTTAACGTGATTATTGTTACGACAGTGATGCTTAAAGCACATCGTCTGGTGTAATCTTGCTTTCATGAATCATACTGTTCTTGCTGTCTGTGGTAAACTGACTGTGTTGTCCATATTTGTAATGATTGTTGTATTTATTGTGAGTAGAATCACTCCTGTGGGTTTGAATGAAGATGTTCAGGGTCGCGTGGTCTACCTGGACACTCGGTGAAATTCAGACGCCGGTTGTTTTGGAAGGAAACAGTAAACGCAGCACTGTTACAGTTTCTGAGATGAGTTTCTGGTATGAAACAATAATTGTCCTGATCTCCTGTCTTCAGTCCGTCTGTCAGCGTTGCCTCGGCCGTTGTTTCCTTCCTCTCTATGTCCTTTGAAACACAAACAGCCGAACCATTTCGTCCCGCTGCCGTCTGAGACACACAGAGCTACTGTCTCATGGAACAATGGTGTGATACATCTACTCCGGCTGCTCTGCGGTCAGCGCTGCTCCGCGGTGTACATACCGTGTCTGCAGAGGGGGAAGTGAACCGGACTGATCTCAGAGCATCTCTGCTGCTCCGGCACAACAATGAGGAGTCTTTAGAGGTCTGTGGTTACAGAATGTCCCGACTCAGCGCTGCTGACTGCTGCTCATGCTAAATGGGCCAAACTGCTCAGCAGTGGTCTTTAACAGGGATAACCTCCTCCGGAAATATCACTGAATGACAGACAGTTTTTCTTTAGTTTAACAATCGCTTTATTATCATTTAAATTTGAAACAATTGTTTGAATTTGAGTATAAAAAGTGTCTTTTTAAAATCATTTAAATGCATTCATGTAAAAGCAGGATTTTACTGTTGTGGTTGTTGTGTTGTGGACGTGTTTATGGCACCAAAGGGTTCTCTTGTGTTTATAACAAAAACAATTTTTATTTTCAATGATTCCTCAGCGTCGGTCACACTGGATTCCTTCAACATCACAAATTGAATTGCCCGTCTGAAGAACTGTGATCCTGGTCGTTATGACAAACTGAATATGTGCATATATCAGCATTCAGCCAAAAGAGTTCAAAAATATCAGCATAATTGATATCGGCAAAAGATCCAATATTGTGCATCTGTAAATGAATTGGAGGGTAATATTAAATCTACATATTGAATCTTGCATAGAAATAATGAGTTGATTTGTCATTAGTTGAAAATTCAATATTAAGTACTTCATGATTTTTTTTTTTGTATACATTTTTGAGCAAAAATTTAAAAAAATTGCCTCCACGCTTCTTCATGGTCGAATTTTCTCAGTTTTATTTGTGTCCAAATTTATTACATTTGAGTTTTAGACTGCTGATTGTGCAAAACAAGATTTTTTTTTTTTTACATTATAGGAAACTTCTTAATGCAGCAACAACAAAAAACTGAATCCTTTTCAGTCTCATATCAAATCTAACAAGGAGGGAATTTTAAAATTTGCAGGTGTAAATCTAAAGTTAATAACTTAAACTGTTCACAAATGTCTTACCTGAGAACTGAGTCTGTGTTAATAATATACATGAAAACGCAGCAGGAGACATGAAAGGTGTATTAAATGCACTGAAATGAAACAACGCTTCTTACCTATTTGTAGCTTTTCTATCCCGTCCACTCCAAAGACTGGAGGTCCGGTTAAACTGATTGCATTAATATGTTATGCCTAAAACGTAAACTGATATTTTCCTGATATTGACATGATACATGATGCAGTCAAATTATTTCCTGTTTCCGCGTTCAAACTTCTCAATATTAGCACAAGCTGAATGATGCAGGAACTGAGGCTCTCCTCGAGCACCACCATCAGGACACAGTGAACCACTTGAACACAAGAAATTCAAATTGAGTGGTTGGATCGCATGAATTTTACCGAGCACCTGACCTGCATGATGTCAATCTCAGAGTCAGACTGCTTCTGTAGTTCCTCCACACTCTGATCCTTCACTGTGAAGGCACATGTGTGTTTCCAGGCCCGTTATTCAGACCAGCCTGTAGTGACAGCAGCTGCGACTCACAAAGAAAATTTCAATGGAAAACATAAAAACGAATTCGTGGTTATTTTTAGCTCTGAACAATTTTCACAGTCGACTAAAAATAGGTCAATTAGCGAGCTCTTCCTGCCGCTGTCAGAGACATATTACGAGTGCACGTGTTCTCCGTTTACACTGCGATGTGACCTCATCGTAGATTTCTCGGTCAGTGCGCCATATTTTCAGCTACATCCAGCACTCGTATCCCATGTGACCGACATCAGTGATGTTCAGCCGTCTCTTTCTCCTTCTGATATTATTCCCTCGTACAGCATCACTGCAGCTGCTGAATTATAAAGACTTTGGTGCCTTTATTTGTCAACACTTTGTATGGGAGTCAACAGCAAACATGAGACCTCCTCAAAAACCTTCACGATACAGTGAGCTTGTTCTGTATATTTTGTACCGTGGGCTGAAATGTAACTTTAGTTAATGAGAAAAAGCACAGTGGTTAAAAACAGATCATTTATTTGATTATTTGAAACGTGTTGTGCAGACTGAATGTGTGAAGGAGGCTGTTTTTATTCAGCTCTTTGTGACGCAACTCTGCCCTCTGGTGGCTGTTCGGAGGAATCAGTGAAACTCATGTCTCCACTGAATGTGTCTGATCTGAAGCAAATAATCATCACAGTTTATCTTCTGAGTTTATCGTATTAGTGCAGATAGATGAATGTCAAAGTGATAGTTTCTAACTTTTATGAGTCACATTTGGTTATTAAGAAGCTCTTGCATTGAAACTTTGAAATTACGGACCTTAAAAAAAAAAGGCAAATAAGACAAGAATTATCTAACCTTTAATTTATTCTGGATCAGATATTGATTTCTTTCCTAGTGAAGTTGTCGTGAGAAGTTACATACTTTAATTCTTAGTTAACTTTTTTTTGCGCAAAATGTAAACATGTTTAATAGCTCATTATGGTTTATTATTAGTTTTTCCCATCAGTCATATTTTCGATCTACATATTTCATCTTTAATTTGTTTATTTACTTTTGATGACAGACTGCCTTGTTTTGGTATCTTCTGTTTGATGAAGTAAAAAACAACGATAAACTAGAATTACCACCTCCCGGTTCTGTGCTTCTGAAAAACAATTTGAAGTTCATATTTCACCAGACTGAGGGCGATATGGACAAAAAATAATATCTTAATATATTTAGGCTGAATGGCGAAGCACGATTTGTGTCACGCTAGTCGACTGAATGTTTATTTGTGAGCGAGATATCACAAGCACAAACAAAAGTGCAAAGACAGGGTTTCCTTCCCTCTTTTAAAATACACTGCTGCAAAACATGTAAATGAAAAATGATATCAAAAAGTCTTTATTTAATAAAAAAAAATGCTTCTCTGAGAATTCTCCCTCAGGTTTCAACATCAATAATAAGCACATTGTTCTATTTCTTATTCATGATTTTATTTATTAAGAGCAAACACATCGACTCAAAAACAACATGAGAGAAGTATTTAAAAAGCTGGAGGTTTGAGGGGAAGTGTTCATTCTGCTTTGTGTAGAAATGGTAGAAGAGTTGTTTTCTCTGTGGAAACGTTGTCGGTATCACAGAATGCAGCGCTGGACATCAACACCATGTGGTTTCCTGTTCTCTCTCAGGGGAGGAAAAAGAGGATGCAGCCATAAATTTCAACAGGAAACAAAGTACCACCAAGTTATTTGTCTTTGTTTGTTGAAGTCTATAACTGTAGTTACTGTAGTTTCATTGTAGGTGGTTGGAGTGTGTGCCTACTTTTTGCTGTGTGCTTTTATCCCTGATCTGCCCCCCGTGTTGTATTGTTGAGGGGCTCCAGTGTCTCTGCTGTGTTCGTGGGTTTCTTTATCCCACCAGTCACCCTGCTGCTCATTGTCTCCGGCTGTTTCTGTCCCGCTGCCATAAAAACAACCCTTTTCAATTCGTGTTAGAATAAATAAGTAAGGAAAGTATAAAGTGTGGCCATGCTTTTCCCTTAAACCTTAGACTTTAAGCTGCCTGAATTCATATTTGTCCTATTAACATTTAATAATGTGGAGTTCATAGCTTGTAATGATCGGCTTGTAAAACAAAAAGCCAATTCTGGATCTCAACAATAGTTTATCCTTTTTTAGCTTGTTTGGATTCAAATAGCACATTTACTCTGCCGAGAACAACTTGAAATCAACTTCCAAAATGAACATCCAAAACACTTCAATCAAGGCTTGTACCATAACTACGGCTGGTCGAATTGCTTCGATACTACCTAGTATCGAAAAAAGCCTTGTCATTTGGTAACCAATTTCAATACCAAGGCTATCTACACAGTGATACGTTTTTGTTTTAAAACACAGAACTTTGGATTAAAAGATGCTTACTAGGTTTGTTTCCGGGGTCGACCGACGATTATTGGTAATCAAGGAGACGGATAACCGTTATTTAGAAACCGATTTACATTTGCAGTAAAAATGAAAGTCTTTCTGTCAAAATTTGAAATAACAACAAAGACATCTTTTATTGAAACACCAGCAGAATGTTTGATACATGATTTTAAAATGTGCTTTTCTGTGGAAGTTAAAATATGAAGGTTGTTCTGTAATCTTCATATTTTTCTGGCCGGCTCCAGACCCAAAAGCTTCTCGTCTGCGGTCTTAAATAATGTTGTGTGCTGCTTTTTTTTTCTGCCATGTCCTCGGCTGAACACATGATGGCAAAAAAATTAAATAAATAAACATACGTGTTGTTTAACTAATGAACATGACGTGAGACAGTAGGTAGCTATGGTGTGAGACGAACTTTAATTCAACACGACGTGTCTTTAAACTCTTAACATCAGCAAATATGACATGATTGTGGTGTTTTTGCAACTTCAGCATATGCGACTGTGGTGTTTTTAACTTTGAAACACAGGTCCTCTGATAGGCCATTACTTGTGAGGTGAAACCAATCAGATAAAGCTTTAGGCGGGACATTGACTGTTTTTAAAAGTGGACGTAGCTTCATGGAGTTCCACAGGGTTCTGTGCTGGGACCGATATGTTTCACATTGTACATGCTTTTCTTCGTATAATTATTATCAGGAAACACTGCATACATTTCCATTGTTTTGCAGATGATACCCAGCTCTATTTATCTATGAAGCCAGATGAAACGAATCAATTGATCAAACTGTTAGTACGTGTGAAGGACTTAAAGGTCTGGATGACCTGTAATTTCCTACTTCTAAATTCCTACTGTTCTTTTATTTGGCCCTAAACACTTCAGAAACTCACTGTGACCTCTTCGGGTCTCTGGATGTCATCGCCGTGGCCGCGATGTAAATGTGCAAACTGGAGTGTGTAAAGAGTTCTGAAAAAGTGTTTCCACGTTTCACTGTAGCTCGAGTGACATGATTTTATCTTCCTCTCTGTCCTACAGCGGTTTTCTCTGTCTCGGTCGTCCTCTCCTTGTTTGCTGTCCGGTCGAGTCTCTCGTCCCTCTCTCTCCCTCTCCTCTGTCTGTGTTTTCTCCTGTTTGACTGAGATTGTGGCTGACAGCTCTTTATTCACCACCTTCTCTGCTTTGTTCTCCTTCCCACTCGTTCTCTTGTTGCTGCCTCACTCCTTATTCTTCCGAAACTTAAGCCCTCAATTGAGCTTTACTGCAGAACATTTTTTAGTTTGCAACTTATGTAACTTAAGTCGGTGAGTTTGTGTGTTGTTGTTGTTTTTTTAGGTATTGTGTATTTTGGATGATACGTTTTCCACTTTTATTAAAAAAAAATAGTTTACTGATCATCTTATTCAACAATAAGATTTCTTAGTAAGATGATAGAATTCAAAGTGTATTAAAGTTGTCTAATGCAGTTTTCAGAATATCAGCAGTATTTTGTTTAAAAGATTTTGCAGTGTTAATTGATTTTCTTGAAATAGTGCTTGAAGACATTAAAGCGCTGAAGTGAAACCAGAACTTCCAACTTCGGTTCAAGGATTATGTAAGACTAATTGAAATTCACTTTTTTGAAAAATTCTCTTTCCATAAAAGTTGGGACGCTGTATAAAATCTAAATAAAAAACAGAATGCAATGATTTGCAAATTATGTAAACCCATATTTTATTGAAAATAGACTAAAGACAACAAATCAAATATTGAAACTGAGAGATTTTATTGTTATATAAAAATATCTGATCATTTTGAATCTGATGTCAGCAATACATCTCAAAAAGTTGTTCCAGGATCATGTTCACCACTGAGCTGCATCAACTCTTCTTTTAACAACACTCTGGAAACGTTTGTGAACTGAGGAGACCAGTTTCTGGAGTTTTGAAAGTGAAATGTGGTCCCATTCTTGCCCGATAGAGGATTTCAGCTGCTCAACAGTTCAGGGTCTCCTTTGTTGTATTTGTCATGTACTGATGCTCCAGATGTTTTCAATGATTGACAGGTCTGGACTGCAGGAGGCCAGTTTATCAGCGGACTCTTCTACTAGAGAACCATGCTGTTGGAATACGTGCAGAATGTGGTTTGGCAAGTAAAGTTTTAACCTGCATTTGTGGATGCAGCGATGAACTGTGTTCACAGACGATGGTTTTCAGAAGTGTTTCTGAGCCCATGCAGTGATTTCCACTCCAGAATTGTGCCCATTTTTAATGCAGTGCCGCCTGAGGGTCCGAAGATCACCACCATCCAATATCGGTTTTCGGTTTTGTTTCGTGCGTCCAAAGAGTTCTCCGGATTCTTTTGTACCTGAGACGATGAAGTATCCAAATTATTTGCATTTTTACTTTCAGGAACATTATTCTTAGTTTTTGTACAATTTTGCCCTCGCAGTCGAAAACTGCTAACTGTGCTAAGAACGATGCTAGATCGTGCTAGTTGTCCTGGTCAGAGCGCTAGCAGCTTTTCTGCTGATACGGTTGCAGCCACTCACTGCATTACCGTGTCTTTGACTACGTGACTCAGTTGAGGGAAGGCGGATCACAGATGGGTCATATAATCATCAGACATCTTTTGTGACATTGACCCTTGGTTCCCTCAGACATGACTAAAACTACACATGACCTCCGACCGTCTTTATGAATACCATCTCGTCAACTGGTCATGCCATCGATTAGCTACAGCGTCTGTGTCTAAATATGGTACATTCTGCCGAGAACAACCGATTCATTGATAGATTGAATAACAGAATTTGATTGGATGTGCTTTGTTGGTTTGCACGTTATATTCTTAGACCATGAAGAGAATATAAGAGAGAGTCAAAGCGAGAGAGAAGCATCTCCCCTCACAGCCATCATGTGGTTGGTCGCCCTCATACTCCAGGCGTAAACAATCAGGGCAGAACAGATGCATGTTCCTCCTCTGACTCACACATCACATTATGTTATTTTTGTTCTGGGTTGACTCCTCCATGATTACGAGTCCTCACCATCAGTGAAACTCTGTCACGAGTACACCGATTGGTCACAATGCATTTTCTAAATCAGCCTCCTCTCATGGAGAGGCATGCAGAGCAACGACACAACAATGTTAAGTAGGTTTTTGTTTTACAGTTGCAACACAGGGAAGGAAAAGAAAGTTGAAGAATTCAATGGGCACAGAAGAGAGAAGGGGTTGAGGAGGGAAGAGGAGAGGGAAGTGAAGGCCAGTGGTGGCAGGAGATGAAGATGCAGAGGCTGCTGGATGATGTTTGCATGAGCGTCAGCCTTTTTTAGTGTCTCCACTTCTTCATTCTCCCTTTCTCTCGCTGTCTGTCCTCTCAGCTGCACTCAGGTGTCAATGAAAAGAGGACTGAGGGGCTGACAGCACTGCAAGAGCTGTTTGTGGAGGGAGAGAGGAGGACAGACACGCACACACACACACACACACACACACACACACACACACACACACACACACACACACACACACACACACACACACACACACACACACACACACACACACACACACACACAGCCTGGCATTCACATTTCCAGTTATTCAAGAAGCACGAACATTGATGCAAGTTGGCAGTTTGGTTGTAATCATTTTTACTCTCATATACACTGTTATTAAAAGACATAAACGCACACAGTCATTTACACTCTTTCACAATTTGACTCTGTTGCTCGCAAGTTATGAGTTCACGTATGGGGACAGGTTTATAACATAAAGGGATGCCACATAGCAAGACCTTTATGGCCAAGTCTAAATTATGTTTCAATAAATAAAGAGAGAAATTAAGCTTAGCATAAATTCATTTTCAGAAATCGCTTCCCTCATTTGCTACCCCTCTACCACATGACAAGCAATCAATATATTTCATCCCCTAATTTTCTTGATCTTGACCCATTTTCTGTCTTTATTAGAGCTATACATTATATTTTAATAAATTACAGATATATTGCTGTGGGTTTTTTTTAAACTCCCAAAACTCAAAAATCCTGGTTGTGTTATTTAAAAAGCAGTTTGGTATTTCTGTGTCTGCAGACTTGAAGTCAACACTGCATACTTGCACACATTTCTATTCATACTACAATGGTGTGTTTGCCTACGCTGACACATTCCACACATGCAAAATAGGAAACATGCCACAACGTCTCAAAGACAAGAAGAAGAGCTGTGTTGATAGATAGATAGATAGATAGATAGATAGATAGATAGATAGATAGATAGATAGATAGATAGATAGATAGATAGATAGATAGATAGATAGATAGATAGATAGATAGATAGATAGATAGATAGATAGATAGATAGATAGATAGGTAGGTAGATAGATAGATAGATAGATAGATAGATAGATAGATAGATAGACAGACAGACAGACAGACAGACAGACAGACAGACAGACAGACATTACGTTTTATTTCATTATTTTAATTAATGTGAACTCATTTAATTAATTCAATTTCAGGGGATAATACACATGATGTGAAAACCATTAACTGGATATAAAAGAGTTCGTAGCTTGCAGGTCTGTAAAATGGTTCTGATCCAGAAGTGTCTTCAGCTGCAATACCAGCGAGTGCCACTAGAGGTCGGCTCCAAAAAGCCTCCGGCTCCATAGACTCCCATTCAACTTCTCTCATCAAATCCAAAGTGAATAAAATGTGTCCATCAGTTATCTCGGTGTTGTTAGCTAAAGTCACTCCTTCTTATTAGTTTTCTGGAGGTCCATCTGAAAATAATCCCTCATTCATTAGAAAAGAAGATTCAAGAAGACCTGGTTTTGGGGGCGTGTCTGTTTGATTGTTGCTCACAAACTAACCAGTGACATCATTGCTGATTGCCACTTGGTCAAATGACATAAAATGTAATGCAGTAACAAAATATTTAACAATTTTACAACCAGTGAAAGAAAGCAACATGAAAACACAACTAAATGCAACAGATTATCACCCTGTTCAAATGTCATCGATAACCTCAGTTTACAATAAATAACCTCTGACCTTACCTAGGTTTTTGTGATGTTTATTATTTACTCAAGTCACTGTTCATGGTTTTATAGAAATGTGTGGAATCGAAGACTAAATTGAAAAACGCAGCTAATCTTCACATTTCAGAAGCTGGAAACGGAAAATGTTCGTTGTTTTTGCTCTTCACGACTATTCTGTCCATCAATTATTAAAAAACTGATGGTTGTAGAAGTACACACGTAGTTTTAAAGTGTACTCTGAACACGAACAACAGCATCAGCCACCAGGTTGTGAGTCTAAAGGGAGGCGACAGGGAGACCCAGCACACACACACACACACACACACACACACACACACACACACACACACACACACACACACACACACACACACACACACACACACACACACACACACACACAAAGAGAGAGAGAGAGAGGGTTGCATGGCTCGGTGCTCGACCAATGGGCTGGACTGTGAGGCTGAAGGATGAGAGGAATGTGACGGAGAGAGAGAAAGAGAGGATGATGCAGGGATGTCAGCAAATAGACCCAAAGGAGGGAGAGAGAGAACGGCAGGGTGGAGAGGAGGGAGGATATACTTAGACGGCAATAAAGATAGTCAGCCACAGCCAGCGATGCACTGTGGAGCCTGGTGGAGGGCGACTCACGGTATCTGAGACATCGTTTCTACTTTTAAAATCGAGTTTGGCAAGAAAACTGCCTTCTGAACTGGTGCAGGAGTTTTCAGATCCAACTGGTCCGGGATGGATTTGTTTTGGAAATTCAGACACGGGTGCTAAATTTAAACCGATGTGAACATCAGCAGCAAACCACTCCTCCGTCATGAGGACAACTTTACTCTGACAGCTTTGGAGAGGAAGAGTTGAAGCTGGAGACTAATGCTGCCGCTGTAGTCACCGTGGAACCGACGCTGTTTCTTACTCACAATGCTTGGATGGTTGCGATGAATCGGACCACATGAAAGAGAGAGGGCAAGAAAAGGTGGAGATTCCCTGTTTCGATTAAAGAAATTTGCCTCCGATTTCAAAGATAAGGGCCAAATCAAACCCAGATGAAAAACAAATGAGGACTAGTTGAAGAGCACACGGTAGAAAACTGAACCAATGATGAAGTCTGATCCAGTCAGACACTGGATGCTCTTCTTGCTTTGGATTGGATCATGATGGCTGGACCACCTATAGACCTACAAAACATGATCTTATAAGTTGCCCAAAGGAGGAAATACATGAATTATGAAGCTCAAGATAAATCCAACACAAGGATTACAAATTCACACATTGAAGACTCGTTGCTCTGCATCCAGAGTTCGGATGGAGACGACTGACTTTTCTGTGTTTTCCATCGATTTAGCCTCGATTGCCACTTCGGGCTGCGATGCGTCAAGCAGAGATCGCTCAAAGGCGACGAGACATCTCAGCCCCGGGGCGTGAAGCCGCGCGACGACTCGTCTGTATCAGTGTGTGTTTGCTGCACAGACGGTCTGTGTTGGTGTAGATGTGGAGGTGCTATGCTGAGGGTGTCGGGTGTCGCACCAGCTCCGTCGGGCCACGAGTGGCGCTTCCAGTGTTCTGTCGGCGTGGACTGTAGCGACGCCGAACCTCGCTGCATCTGGCTGGCCGTTTTAAGGGGCGTCTCACCTCGCACCTCCCCCCGTCCCACGCCCATCGCATCACCACGACGACGGGGCTCCAGACGGGTCATACAGCGCCACCGATTGTCCTGGGTAATCAGTCACATTCACCAATGTGAAATAATATTACATTTGAAAAATATTTGATATTCTGCCCAAGAACATCTGAGACACACGGTCTCACAACTCTTTAACAGCAGGGACGTCCTCAGAAACCACTGAAGAACAAATTATATTTAATTTATTAATACGTCTGTGACCTTTTTGTACTTCAGTTAATATTCAAAGCTGTAAACTTGACATTTGGCCATCTGATAATACTTTACAAAACAGCATCCAAAACCTTTTTTTATTTCAAGGAAAAATAGAAGTGTGACCTACAATATAAGTGTTCTGAATTATTGGATCTATGTCAGCACAGAGAGAACCCTGGTTCTTATCCTCCCATTTTATTAAATAGGGATTTTTATAGATTATTTGAAGTTTATGAGGGTAACAGATTACACAATATTTTTGTCTATTGACTTGGTCCCTGTGTCAGATTTGGTTTCCAACACCCTACTGTATAGTTCAGACCTTTATTTGTTATATATTCATGTAGTCTGACCTTTGCTTTAGACGTTTATATGCAATGAACCAATAATGATGACATAAAGAACAATTGTAGTTCAGCATTGGATGGATGCAGTCATGACAGCTTCAGGTGCTGGTAACTGTCGGGTCACCGTGTTGTTGTCTGACCTGACAGGACGGGCCAGGGCTAGCTGGTTAGCATGCTAACCTCAGCAAACATCTGTGCAGCACAAAAATTGAAGGTCTTTGAACTTTCATCAACGCTTTTATTTCTTCACATTCTGTAGATCATTTTCATTTATTTCTTCATTTTTTAATTAGAAATCTTACATATTCTCCTTCAACGAACTGAGTGTTCACCAGCTGGCCGTTAACGTTGTCTGCTGTCTGGTGTTGGCAGTGGAAGGTGGTGTGCAGCGGGTTTATCAGACCTCACCTGCTTGTTTTGTTTTATCGAAATGAGGTTTATTATGAAAGTGGTGAGACTCGAGCTAACAGTGCACTTCCAGGCCAGAAAAACCAAAACGGTGAGCTGAAAGGCCTTAAACCTCTTCGTAGAGTCACAGCCGGCGACTCCTTCCATCCTTCCACACCGCACGGCGTTTCGAGCCCTGGTTTGTATAAGAATATTCATTGGTGTAGTTTTAAAGTCAAATTAGCTGGAAATATACGTGCACATACGTCCTCTGACATGTGAAAAATGGGCGGTGGCTGGGAGAGGAAAAATCTCGTAGGAAGTCTTGATTTCATTTATTTCCCATGCGCTTCAGCTTCCTGTATAACTACATGTTGTTGAAGAAAGAAACAGTGGAAACATGTCCGCTGCTGTTTTCTGTCGTCATGCCGTTATGATCCACGTTATGAGCAGCGTGAACCCGTGTTGGGACGGGGACAGCGAAGTGATGAGCACAACTGCTGTCATCAGCTACGATTTGGAGGAAGTTTCTGCATGTGGTCGCTTCATTCAAGTGTGTCAGTGTGTGTTTGTGTGTGTTACGTCTCTGTGCCTCCTGTAGGTGTTATGTAACGTAGCTCTGAGGGGGCCAGTTGACTCGCTAGCAGAGGGGATGGGGTGATGCTGATGCCCTCGATACGCACACAGATTCACGCAGCTTTATATAAAACCGTGTGTGTGTGTGTGTGTGTCTGTCTGTCTGTCTGTCACTTTGTATTATGTTAACTGTGTAGTGGTCTTTTTTTTCGTTGTGTCACTCTGTTCAGCTCTGCTTTGGTCTGAACGTCAGATCAGATTTTAATCAATATGATATTCAGACAAATGAATACGAACTTCAGGTCCGTTCAGACAGAAAAACAAACTGATGAGCGGCTGGCAAACGTAAATGATGAGCTGAGCTGAGTCGGCTCTGATGTCCTGAGTGTGCAGGGTTGTGAACTTTAAACTACATATGATCTTACTATAGTTTTGATTCTGTGGGTTTTATGTGTTTGATATGAATGAACATTAACTAAGGTCGTCGGTATTGACTACAAGTAACTCTAATTTAATCCATAATACATGACTCACCTGCTTTCAGGCAACACTCGGGCGGCACGGTGGTGCAGTGGTTAGCACTGTCACCTCACAGCAAAAAAGGTTCCGGGTTCGAATCCGGTCCTGGGCCTTTCTGTGCGGAGTTTGCATGTTCTCCCTGTGCTTGCGTGGGTTCTCTCCGGGTTCTCCGGCTTCCTCCCATCATCCAAAAACATGCACCTCAGGTCAGGTTACCTGGCGCCGCGCTAGTGGCAGCCTGCTGCAGCATCTCCCCCCTGAGAGCCCCCCTGCTGTAGTGAAGACATTTCCCCTCGGGGATTAATAAAGTCTATAAAATCAAAAATCACTCAACCTAATGTCATCCTGTGTTTCAGTCCAGTTAAATTTCCACTGAATCAATCATGTTAAGAAATATAACTCATCCTGCTGTGTCAGTATTCATTTAATGGCTCGTTATGAAGCTTTTCTTTGTGAAAAACTGCAGACTTGGATGTGTGGACAGAAATATATTCATCTCCCGCAGCAAGTAGTAGTTTTTGGAACAGAATAAAAAGTGAATCATTCCTTTTTTCTGCGATGAAAAAGCTTCTTTTTTTTTTTTTACATTTAAAAATACTTTTTACATCATCACATTTCATGATATAAAGGTAAAGTAGCATAAGTAAAGCAGATTTACTAAAGAAATGCATTGTGATTTAATTTCCAAATGCTAAATTTGAAATAATAAATATATTATAATACTGAATAATAATATCAGTCACTGGCCATAATACTTTCCATAACAGTGAAGGCATTTAAATGCCTTGTACATGCAGTATAATTAATGAGAAAACATGAGTACCACTTTCTTTTTAACTACAGAGAAGATGAAAGAAAGATGCAGCATATTCATAATGAACTGATATGAACCTTTAAAGCCAGCAGTGCAGCTTCAGCTTTACTTCTGCACCGCGTCATGCTGCCTTTTTCTCTGTTTGTCCACACTGAGGACATTTTTTACTGAGAGTTCATGCATCGTTCATAAATATCACACAGGGCCTGCAGGTTTGAGGGCTAACACTGTTAGCATACTGTAGACGAGACAGAACAACTGCTGCACCGTCAAAACGTTCCGGGTAGAAAGTGAGCTTTATTGAGTGTTGGTACGTACCGTAGATATACTGTGAGGATATTTCACAGGGAGTACTGAACAGTCTCATCCTAAACCAAAATTTGCATACTATACAGTTCGGGATGAAGAGATCTCCACGTTTTTGTTTACGTCCAACTGTTGTGCATAATATAACAGAATTTTGAGAAAATCTGAAATAATATACATATACACATATTAAGCCACTACCGTCACGGGAATTCATGGAGTTCATTGAGCAACAAGTTTTTACAATCAGCACCATTAAACCTTTGCAGAATAAGAGAGCGTTATGAGACGAGGCAGTTTAACAAAGCTCAAACCTCAAACGGTGAGAAAAAAAAAAGCAGAACACAAACAAAACAGGACTTTAATGTCGGTTTCCTGTCTGAATGCGAGAAAGGTCAGACTCTCTTTATCACTCCACTGGTGATGAGCATTTCAAGCAAACAAATTCAGATTCAGTTATACAAACCGACAACCTTTTTGTGTGTATTTGCTTTGCTTCTTTGTGCGGTCTTGTTGTGATTCAGTAGAGCTGTGAGGAGAAGTGAAGCTACAGACAAACACACGGAGCTGGCAAATAAAATCACCTCGTTCATTAAAAACACACTCTGGCATGTTGGCACCTCACACTCGGTGTGTGTGTGTGTGTGTGTGTGTGTGTGTGTGTGTGTGTGTGTGTGTGTGTGTGTGTGTGTGTGTGTGTGTGTGTGTGTGTGTGTGTGTGTGTGTGTGTGTGTGTGTGTGTGTGTGTGTGTGTGTGTGTGTGTGTGTGTGTGTGTGTGTGTGAGACAGAGGGAGGTAAGAATGTGCAACATCTCACCTCTGCGTTTATTCACTCGTGTGAAATGTCACCTGTGGAGATGTTGGATGATGAGGAGATTTAACACAACAAATATCTTACACACACACACACACACACACACATACACACACACACACACACACACACACACACACACACACACACACACACACACACACACACACACACACACACACACACACACACACACACACACAGAGAGACATGTCAGTGGGCAGGAATCCTCTGAGGTTATTTCTTTGTGTTTGGAAAGCTGTTCGTGAGGAGAATAAATGTTGTGTAATAATATACAAGTGGGTCCTTATCCAAGTTTGAAAAGTTAGTGTAAAGTAAAAAACTTTAAATATAACAGTGAACCATGTTTGAACTCTTTTGGCATGTTAGGCAATTTAAAGTGCTTCACATAAAAACATTAAACACATCAAGACTTTAAAGCAAAAGAAAAATACATTTAAAAACAATTAAAAACAGTGATTAAAATGTTAAAATTAAACAAACAAAAACAAGCTAAAACAGGTTAAAAGTTACAGTGCAGTATCAGACATAGAATAAAGAAATAAGATCCTCAGATGTAGTTCAGTGAAAGGCAGCAAACAGAAAGGTCTTCAGTCTAGATTTAAAGGAGCGGAGAGTCTCAGCAGACCTGCAGCTTTCTGGGAGTTCGTTCCAGATATGTGAAGCATAGAAACTGAACGCTGCTTCTCCATGTTTAGTTGTGACTCTGGGGACAGGAAGCAGACGACCTGAGTGGTCAGGATGGTTCATCAGGTCGCAGCAGGTCACAAACTCAGCTAAAAATCAACCAACAGACTTCTCTGATTTTCAGTCTAAGTGAAACACTGCTTGTCAGTTGATTTGATAAGAGTTTGTGTGAATGATTATTGTTTGCATGAACACACAATGTGAGAATGGATGTGCAGTGATTGGCTTCCCCCTGTGGAAAGTGTGGGTCTCCTCCCTGAAACTATTCTCAGAGGCGAAGGTTTCACCAGATCACCTCTCCAAAGGTCTCCGCTCTCCACTTCCTGTCTCTACAAACACACTTCCTTCTGTTTTTCTAACTGGCTGAGTCGGCTCCAAGTGTTTATTGTACTGAATGTGTTGTGTGTGGCAGCTCTGTATGTGTTGATGACAGTAATGTGTGCTCTCTAGTGAATAGATGGTGTTTGTTTTGTTATTTAAATCTGTTTAAAATTTGTTTTTAACGCTCAGAATAAAGGACAGGACATTTTACTGATGACAAATAAAGTGGTGGACAAACTATAGCCCAACCTGCACGACTGAGCAGCCAGAGAAAATATCCGCTCTGCATGTGGAGCATTTTAGCTCCTTTCAGCTTATTGTTTTTACATTTACAGTTTGGTTTAATCTGCAGGCAGCTATTTCCTTCCAAAAAGCCTTAAATATACCAGTGTATGCTCGCTGACCAACACTAAACACTTTGCAACTGGCTTGGGAAGGAAGTGGATGTTGTAGCCACATGTGTCTCAGGAGACCAAACCAGTGGGACAGACATTCACTGGCAGACTCCAAATTAATGCTAAAGTTGATGTTTGCCTGCTGGATGTTTAATTAGTAAAATGTACAACTGTTTGCTCACATTTTAGACATGAATCTTTTAAAGTGCTAATACATCAGGGCTGTGTGCTATACCTGACCAAGTATCATCCATCAGTGATGTCATCGTTGGTTTGTGAACGTTATGAATCCTCCAGTTCAGATTCTGTCCGTCACCATCTTGTTAGTTCGGAGCGGTTTGGAGCAGGAAGTGACCATATTTGGACGAGCTGGGGGAGGAGCCAGCGGTGGATCTGATTGGAAACCTGCCGATACTACGTCCCGCCCACTGATAGCTGTAACCTGACTGCACCGCAGGCCTGTCACTCAAACAGATACGGCCCCAAAAACAAGTATTTTTTAAATAATGACATTACACCACACCCTCTCCTGTAATATTGCGATTAGAGTTAAGTTATCAACTAAATAAAACATGTAATCTAAATGTGTTCATATTGTGGAGCAATTCACTCTCAAAATATAAAACTTTTTGTTCGTGCGATCTCCATTTCCATGGCAACACATGGGTATGACTAAGAACTGGAAAACAATCAGTGACGTCAGTAGACTCTGATGTAACGTATGTAATGTTTACTACTCCAGGAAGTAGTCCGACCCTTAGCAACCACACTAGCAACAGAGGATTTCTGGTCTCCAACTGAATAAATACAGAACATAGAAACACTAAACTGATCAGCTAGCTTAGTCTGGTTGGAATAAAGATATCTGATGAACTAAGATATCTGATTAACAAAGATATCTGATTAACAAAGATATCCGTGGACTCATGTGTTTTTAACATTTCAGCACAATGTCGTATTCAAACCGAACCGGTCCAGGTAGCCACCGCTAGGATTTGAAGTGCGCGACTATCCGTGGTGTTACGGTACGGGTGCCAAAAAAAAAAGGATTTTACCAAAAGGTTCAAATTTAATAGACCTATAACAAGTAAAAACTGCATTATATTACATATATGAAATTCCATTCTAATTGTGTATTCCCATTGAGAAGGTGGAGTGATATTTCTGGTGATGAGCAGGGTGTGATGTCATGATGATTTGACCAATCAGATTTCTGAGTCGGACCTACTTGTTGTATAAATGTATTTATCATATCATCTCCACATTTGGTCAATCTACCTATAGAGCCCTCGCATCATCTGATCATTTATAAACTAATGATCAAAGAACATGTACTGTGGCTATAAAGTCTCGTCCAGGCATGCTGGAGCTACAGATTATAAAGCTTTGTGTTTGCATCTAAAACACTGGTTTCATTTTCACCTTCTGAACCCCACTCTAATGTTCCTGGATGATTTCAGTCCTGTGTGCCTCTTTGTCTTTTGTTAATCTGATTTTCCAGATCTGTGTTTATGAGCCCTGATAAATTCCTGTTGTTTCACCATTTATTTAGTTATTTATAGACGGTGTGTATTTTTACCTCCTCTATTGTTGGCTGGATGTAATTATGTGATTATAGGTGAGGTTGTTGGTGAAAGCAGAGCTTCCTCTTTGGAGAGGAAGTCTCTGAGAAATTCTTGGCATTGGTGGGATTCAGATGTGGGCTCAGCCTCAGTGAATGGACCACATACGCCCACATCCACCCACTCACACTTCCTTTTACATGTATTCAACTGTGGCTGCACACACAAGTCCAGTGGAGACCCCTGAAAATGATATTCACAACGTACTTCGAGGTTCCCATGGTAACATTTCGTCCCTGTTCATTGAGGAAAAAGGAAAGTTTAGAGTCACCGATCTAAACGTTTGCTCCTTCTTCTCCTCCCAACAGGCTAAAGGCCGGAGAGATGGCATGGTGTCGTCCAATGAGAACAGACGCCGGCCCCTGTCGTCAGGTGAGGTGGAGGGCATGTCATGGCAGGGCCCACGGACCATTTTCCTCCAGAAAACCTCGCAGGGATTCGGCTTCACCCTGCGCCACTTCATCGTCTACCCACCAGAGTCGTCCATCCACAGCCTCAAGGTAACAGACTGCAACGTACTTTGACCTTCAGTCTCGTAAATGTTGGAAAATAATCTGTCATCCTGAAACTAACATGTACCTCCCTCTAATTATGCGACCACAATCTGAACTGTATTAAAAGTCTGGTTAACATTTCATTTAAACATTTAACTCCGAGGGAAATGGACAAACACGGCAAGCCGACAAATTTACTAACAAAGAATAGTTGAAACGTCCCTGCAGGCGAACACAATACAAAGATACAGCTGTAACAACAGAAAATCCACGTTATGAATACAAATAGAAATAATTTTAGATATCGGCACTAGGATTTTAACCCTGAACCTTTGGAGCCACAGAGAAAGCCTCTTACAGGTTGCACCCATAGACTGGATATAAAAGTGTTCGTAGCTTCCTGGTCTGTAAAATGGTTCTGATCCAGAAGTGTCTTCAGCTGCAATACCAGCGAGTGCCACTAGAGGTCGGCTCCAAAAAGCCTCCGGCTCCATAGACTCCCATTCAACTTGTCTCATCAAATCCAAAGTGAATAAAATGTGTCCATCAGTTATCTCGGTGTTGTTAGCTAAAGTCACTCCTTCTTCTTAGTTTTCTGGAGGTCCATCTGAAAATAATCCCTCATTCATTAGAAAAGAAGATTCAAGAAGACCTGTTTTTGGGGGCGTGTCTGTTTGATTGACAGGCCTGCGGTGCAGTCAGGTTACAGCTATCGGTGGGCGGGACGTAGTTTCGTCAGGTTTCCAATCAGATCAGTCCGATCAGTCAGATCTGATTGGGGGGCTCCTCCCCCAGCTCGTCCAAATATGGTCACTTCCTGCTAGCAAGATGGTGACAGACAGAATCTGAACTGGAGGCTTCATAACGTTCACAAACCAACAGGTGACGTCTCTGCTGGTTGATGGTTGGTTGCACCACTGAGGAGAAATGTGCTGTGTTCCAAATCACGTACTTACGTACTAACACTCAGTATTTTGAGAGCACAAATGTGTTCACATTGTCAAGTATGGAAACATGCAGTCCTCTATGAGCACCTGGATGGTGTACTCAAAACGATCCACAAACTGAGTATGAAACGCTGGAGACTTTTGGAAAGGTAGGCACCACAGACCTGCAGTGTTTTAAAACTGTGGTGGCTGATGAAGCTGCAGCTGCAGCAGAACACCACAATATACAAATAGAAGTTGTACATGTCTACTATACTGCTGCTGGGTAGAAGCCATCAGTGTGTTTACTGTGTGAGTTAAACAGAGGTCACAGGTTAAATAATCAAAGATATGTTGGCAGGTGATGCATTCAGGTGTTACGGATATTTTGGTTTGAGACAACACTACTTTGTGGAAAGTACTATACAAGTAAATGTACTAACGTGTAAGTGTTCTATATGTGAGTGTACGAAGGGAAGACAGCACACAAAACTGGGTTACTTTTGTCTGTTTACACTTAAAATGGTCAGAGACAAAATGTTGATGATAAAATCTTGTTGATTTCTGGTGTATTTTAAAACATTTTGGTGAAGTTTGATCAAACATTTGCCAAAATAGAAAATCTTGTGCATATTGTACAAATGACAGGAATATGCTGATGAGGAGAACCGGCCTCCAAACATCATAACGGGTTTAATGAGTGAACACTTTCATGGTGGTGCATTTCACCTGCTGTGTGACTGCAGACAAGCATGTTGGAGTCACTCTGGGAGGGATGAAGGTGGATGTTGTGCTGCAGCAGAGCTCAGTCCACATGCACAACGTGTGTCCACGTCAGGAATGAGCCGACTCAGCAAAGCCTCCAGATAGACCCAGAGACAGAACGTGAGACAGAGTGTGAGACAGGCAGTGAGACAGCGTGTGAGACAGGCAGTCAGGCAGTTCTTAAGATGCTCAGACTAATTAAACAGCAGCAGAGTCAGCTGGACTCAGTCAGACTGAGTCTGTGAGCTCAGCGGCGCCCCCTGTGGTCGTCCTCACCTCTGACACCTGCTCTGTGTTTCTCCCACAGGATGAAGAGAACGGAAATGCAACTGGAAAAGGTGAGTGTTGAATGTTTGATCATCGTTGAATAAAGTTTCATCTCTGATTTATATAATGAGTGACTCACTGTTTCTCTGAAGTGTCTCGACACTCCCAGAGCATCTATTGAATCTGTTGAGTTTTATAACTCAGAGAAGTGTACGGTGGACTGGTTGTTTTCATGTGGAGGTGGAGCTGATTCAACTTCGTGGGCTTTGCAGATATTTTCAGCCCAGGAGCGGTTTGCTGATTCGGGGTTTATATGTTTCAGGTTGTCAGCGCTCTCGTTTGGAGCCGATGGACACCATCTTTGTGAAGAGTGTCAAAGAAAGTGGTCCTGCCCATCAAGCCGGACTGTGTACAGGTAGAAGACGCTCACATCTCACAACATGAACGACACAAAACATAAAGTCCACGCTGAGAGACTGCAGGGAAAGTGACATGTGGGTGAGAAACAGCAGAGCTCATCACACTCGCTGAAACATGTCCAGCTGCCACTTTCTGATGACAGAGGCCTCAGAGCAGTGATGTGAACAAACAGGAGTAAATGCACAGTACATTTTAATGCCCTGGGTTTCGTCTCTCAGGCTTTGGGCTACCTTATGTCTTTCAGGGTTCCTGCAGGTCTTGAAAAATACTTGAAAGTATTTAATTCAGTTCTAACAAAGCCCTCAGAAGTAAATTTATCTGTGAGATATTAAAGTTTTCTGTGCTTTTAAAAAGGTCTTAAACAGTCTTTAAGACCTGGAACACACTGAGACGTGCGTCTCACCTGCGTCTCACCTGTGTCTCACCTGCGTCTCACCTGAGTCTCACCTTCGCGTGTGCCGTGTGTCATTTATGAAATAGAACTGACACCCATTTTTCATGCGTGCCATGCGGTTCCCAGGTAAAATATAATAATAATAATAATAATAATAACGATAAACTTTATTTGTATAGCGCCTTTCATACAAGAAATGCAGCTCAAGGTGCTTTACAGCAAGACAATTACGTGCAGTGTTTCACGTATAAAGGAACATTTAAAAAATATAGAAAAGAAATAAAATGCATCAAATTAAACACAAATAGAGTTAAAATACAAAATAAAGCAATATGCATATACAGGGAAATTATCCGTGATCACATTTTTACTGTATAATAATAAACAGTGAAAGCTCCAATTATATCATGTAGACTCTTCCCCAGGTCAGTGGTTGTCTTCGCTGCTCTCTCCCTCTCTGTCTGTATCTCTCCTCTGTCTCGGTGTGTGTGTCCCTGTGTCTCTGTGTGTCTCTGTATGTCTCAGTGTGTGTCTGTGTGTCTCTGTATGTGTTATGTGTTTCTGTGTATGTGTGTGTATGTGTCAGGTGTCTGTGTGTCTCTGTGTGTGTGTGTGTGTGTGTGTGTGTGTGTGTGTGTGTGTGTGTGTGTGTGTGTGTGTGTGTGTGTGTGTGTGTGTGTGTGTGTGTGTGTGTGTGTGTGTGTGTGTGTGTGTGTGTGGTGTCTGTGTCCATTTACTGCTTTTTGGTGACAACTCTTCACTTATTCGACCTCAAACATTCAACACTGAAGGTCGTTATAAAAGAGAAACTCCTTGATTCAGTAGCTGACAGCAGGTTTGGATTCACACACACAATCAATGAGCAGCCAAAAACAACCGCTGGCTTTATTCATCCTTAAAGCTCCATAACCTCTTCACTCTTCCTGTGAATGTGTGCGCGTGTGCGTGTGTGTGTGTGTGTGTGTGTGTGTGTGTGTGTGTGTGTGTGTGTGTGTGTGTGTGCGTGCGTGCGTGCGTGCGTGCGTGCGTGCGTGCGTGCGTGTGTGTGTGTGCGTGTGTGTGTGTGTGCGTGTGTGTGTGTGTGTGTCCTCCAGGGGACAGACTGGTGAAGGTGAACGGGGAGAGCATTCTGGGGAAAACCTACTCTCAGGTGATCACACTCATCCAGAACAGGTGAGGGGACCGTGGTGTAAAAACGTAAATCTCATTTCATCTTCTCTTCCGACTTCTCTCAGTGATTTTTTTTTTAATGATTTGGTTTTTTTGTAGTGAAAACATTCTGGAGCTCTCGATCATGCCAAAGGATGAGGATGTGTTGCAGTTGGTAAGTGTGAGTATTATCGTTCTTCTATTTTCTCTTCTCCTGGTTTTCACCTTCTTCAGATGTTGAAGCCAACAGTCAGCGAGGACATTTGTGTCACAGCAGTGATTGTGTATTTTTAATTGTGCATGGGCAGGAAGGACTGCAGTATCAATACACACAAAAGAAGTATGTTTTTTTAGATTATATAAATATAATGGAATCCATGGAAGGAAGTTTTGTACACAACAACCAAAAGAAGGATCTAAAGAAAACGGCTCAAAAATATTTGCAAATGCTGGTTTGTGATTTTTATGGCAGCTATAATGGTCAGAGTTCGATTTAAAGCCATTTATTCATGGCCATTTGAAAGATAACATTAGAGGTATGTTTAATTTTTCATTAAAAAAAATCCAATGTGCAGCAACAAATCTACTAACAAGAACTGTCAACACCTGAACTCTCCTATTGATCCACAGAGCCCTAAATATGACCACAAACTCACCAGTGAGTCACGCTGACCAACACGCGCCTTCATTACCACAAACTGTGACATGAAATGACCTCATAAACAACGCTGCCATCATAAACACTCACAAGAACAACAAATGTGGATCAGTGTGCTGAAAACAGTTCCCAGAAAATCACTGAGCCATTTTAGAAATGAAGTGATGTAAGATGGACATGTTGGGTGTGAGGGAACAGGCTGGTGCCTCGTTGTAAAGTATGGAGAGACACATCTTCAGCCTTTTCCTTCCAGATTTGTCTGCATTTAAATAGTATCTATTTAAATCCTTCGTATCGAAGGTGGAGCCGAAAGTTCAAAGACTGTTTCTGTTGTGCGGGAACAGAGCGCGACACCTTAACATGCACAGAGCAGAGGGAAGACAGAACCTTTGTGACCAAGTAGTCCAACTTTCATCTCTGGATCAACATTAGCACCTGAGTTACGCATGTTTTTGTGAACGCTGGTCTGAGTGCATCTGAGATTTCCCGCATGCACCTAAAAGTTGCAGAAGAGCCAAATCCAGACAGTTGATGTGGTTTCAGGCACAGCGAATGTTTTCCTGAGCAGAACTCGGTGTTGACGGTCTGGAAACACGAAGGTCACTCCAGGTATCTCGCCCAGCTCATTGCTTCATCGCTACACGCTTCCTGGAGCATTTCAAGAGTCCTCACTGCACGTTCCTGAGTTTGACGTTCACCCTCTGATCAAGTCCACGTCGACAAAACTCAGGCGCTGACGATGATCGAGAGATAAAACTTGGAACACTAACCGATGAAGGTGATATCTTCATGAGCTCCGTGCAGCTCATGAAGCCGCCCACACACGCAACAGAAACAGTCTCAGAACTTTTTGATCCACTGTCGTAATGAAAAAATATACATTAGTGTTACTGTTACAATCAAATAGAATAATTTAGAGAATGAAATAAAATTTAAAAAATAGACAAGGAATAACTGATAATTGACAAGAATACAGTTGCAATGCTGTAATAAATTGCCCCGAAGTTGGTTGTAGAGTACGAACCTCTCACCGTTGCTGCATGGAGCCTCTTCCTCTCTGCTCCTGCCATTGATGCTCTTTTATCCCCTCCTCATCTTTGACTTTGTGCCCCCCTCTCCTGTCTGCAGGCGTACTCCCAGGACGTCTACCTGAGAGGTAACGAGCCGTATTCAGGTGAGGCCCAGAACCTTCCTGATCCGCCGCCTCTCTGTTACCCCTCCACCAAGCCCAGCTCCACCGCCCCCCCGCCCAGCCACAGCCCTCACAGCCCGCTGGACAACTGGCAGTGTCGACCCTGCCCCGCCTCCTCGCTACTGGACAACCGCCCCCCTGCGGCTTCTACCCCAACCTCCGGCTGGCCCGGGGCTCCCGAGGAATCCAGCGGCCATTTCGTCCCGTCGGGGCGGCACCGCGGCCGCTCCTCGTCGGCCCTCAGTGCTCTGGATTTCCACTTCGCTAATCACAACGCTGCCATCGCCTCTGCGACTCTGCCTGCGCCCCGGAAGAGCAGCCTGCCGGCATCTGCCCGCGCTCACACCGACGCCCTCTGTCACCAGGCGCTGTCAGACTGGTACTACAGCCAGGCGGAGGCTGCAGAGCGCATGTCCCCCCGACACCGCAGTATATCTCAGGACCGGTTGGCAGAGCTGGGGCTGGGCTTGGCGCTCGGTCCTGGACCGGCAGCCGCCTCCATGTCCTCTGCAGAGCACCGCAGGAGAGAGACCCTCCTGTACCACCACCAGGCAGCCGCTGCTTCCCACGACTCCTACTGGCTCGGGGGTTGGGGGGGCGTGTCGGGGCCAGGCAGCAGGTCGTGCTCAGAGAGCCTGCTGGCAGCCTACGCAGAGTACGAGCACAACTACGGGCGCTCTGTGGAAACACTGGCCCAGGCCTCGGCTCTGGTGTCCCCACGCTACGAACACACTTCACAAGGCTCCCAAACCACCAAATTCAGTGAACACAAAGAGCAGAAAGTGTCAGGAGGACATCAGCACCAAACCACAGTGACGTCCCCCATCACCACCTCCTCCACAGCGCCCCCCAGTGGCAGGCAGCCAGGTCAGCAGGTCGCTGAGCCCCAAACGAGGCGAGTCAAAGAGGAAGAGCTGGTGGGCTACAAGAGCTACAGTCCGTCTTTCTCCCGTAAAGCCGGCCACCTCTTCCAGCAGGCCCACTCCTTCAGGGAGCCCGGCTACAGCGGCCCCCTCCCCAACTGGAGCCCTGGCAGCAGAAGCAGCCCCGTGGACAGCGATGGAGGGATGGCGCCGAGACCCCAGTCCACCCCCGCCCTGTCCGCCTCGGAGGAGGACAGGGTCCGGCTGGGGGAGGACAGGGAGGTCATCTCCCCCATGTCCCTGCATCAGGAGGTGGTCCTGAGGCAGAAGCCGCCCGCCGGCCGTCGGACTCCCGTCCAGGCTCTGAGACATCCCCACTACACCACACCTGTGGAGTCTCCGGAGCCGCCCGGTTTGGCACCTTCACCCGGGACGCCCTCCCCCGTCTCCGGGGGAACCGGCTTCGGCCGCAGGGCCAACGGTAGCCTGGCCCAGCATGCATTTGACTCCCTGTCCTCGATCCCCTTCATAGGTTAGTGACCTTCTCTCTGTAGCAACCGACTTATACGGCGGTGAGACGTCAGACCTCGTCAGCACTGACTCAAAATGTACCTCAAAACATCCTGAATGCAGCAAAATATGCAGTAATATCTTTTTACATTAACTGCTTAATATGGTGTCTGAGGATGGAGTTATTAAACCGTCAGTGAGTCAGTCCCTCCAGGAAATCATCATATCACAACAATTAACGCCAATTCAAGCAAACTCCGCAATACTTGCGGGAGGTTGTAGTTTGAGAACTACCAACATTTTTCTGCAAAAAAACATCGTCAGCAGAATCTGTGCTGAAACTATTAACGACAAAGTAAATCTTTACAAACAAAACTCACTTTATTAACAAAAAAAAGGCTCTGCTCCTATTTACTCATCACCAAATAAAACTCAAGAGGAAGAACAAGAGGAGAAACAGGAAGTTTGTGGGAAATCTGGTCTTCACAATAAAATCATGTAATTAAATGTTTATTATCAAAGGAAGTGATTCCATATTACTGGATGTTCTTGACTCGCAATTTCTTCGGATTCCTGAAATTTTACGTAAAAAAACTCACTTGAAACGCTGCAAATTACATCACAGACAGTTTTTGAGAAAATCTGCTGCAAAATCTTTTTTGATCGTAACATCACAAAAAAAAAAAAAAATCCATGAAATCCTGGAGGACAGACATCTTCAACATGTTGAACACTTCTTCTGTCGTCTGTTGCTACAGAGCTCTTCTGCACCTTTCTTATGTGTCAATTGTGTGTGTGTGTGTGTGTGTGTGTGTGTGTGTGTGTGTGTGTGTGTGTGTGTGTGTGTGTGTGTGTGTGTGTGTGTGTGTGTCATGTCCACAGAACACTTGTTCCCTCAGTACTTTGGGTTTCCTGGACATTTCAAACAGAGCTGAATGTTAAATGTTGTATGATGTTACATGTGCAGTGTTCGTATGTTGTTAAAGTGACCGCAGGTGGAGTTCTGGAAAGTTCTCAGAAACAGAACCGCTCTGGAGGCAGAAATCACCTGAGAGGATTTAATAGTTTAAACTGAAGCTCAGTGAGAAAACTAAGAGGTATGAGAGGAAGAAACAATAAAACACACTTAACTCTACATCAAAAATATGATGCTGTTATTGACGCATAGATGTTCCCTTACACATTTAAAACTTAACAACATCTTGAAAAAATATGTTTCACATTACCAGTTAAAAGTTGACACACCTACTGAATCCAGGATTTCTCTTTACTTTTACTATTTTATGCATAAAAGAACAAAACTGAAGACATCGGAACCATGAAATAACAAATATGGAAATATGTTGAAAACAAAAAAGTGTAAACAATTTATCCTGTTAAATATAGGATGCATTATGCAGGTCAGCATGCTGCTCTTGCTGTTCCTCTGCAGAGGTAGAGACGTCAGAGACAGTTGGTGGCGCTGAAGCTCCGCCCACAACAGGAAGATGAAGAGGAAGAGGAAAGATTAAAACGAAGTGCACTTGGTCCAAATTACATCCTTTTCCCTTTTACTTCACACCGTGCTACGGATCACGACGGATAGGACCAACGGGGTCAAAGGTCAAGGCTCATTTCTATGATGAAGTGGTGTGTCCTTGTACATGTACTACATACAATAGTACGTACTGTTTTAGGGTCGCTGCAGTACGTACTAGAAGTAAAAAGAAATGGCGTGCGATTCAGAACGCAGGGGAAATATTGTTCCGGCATACTAAATAGTATGATAGTATGAATGATAGAACAACAGACAGTTATATCTCCTGCTTTATTTCAGTCAGCACTTCAATGTGCCGTTACATACTTTTCTTTACTGTATTTGTCATTCAGGTGTCTCAGGTGTCTGATCTTCCTGCTAGAGGACTGGTTCTCCTCTTCAGATTATTTGTGCCTCCAGAACAGCTCTTCAACAATCAGAGTCCCACCTGAGGACGCTCGCAGTCTGTCTTGTCTTGTCTTGTTTAACCGTTCATCATCTCTCACCCCTTGTTTCTCACCTGTGACGATGACAGATGAACCCAGCGGTCCTACTGACCACCAGGCCTGCTATGTACCAGCCTGCTCTGTGGTGTCCACCTCTCAGGCCTCCACTATGGCCCCCCTCACTTCCACCCCTGTCTCCCCCACCCTCTCCTCCATCTCCCCTTTTGTCCGACTTCGTTCTCAAGACTGCAGTGAGTCTCGCTCACCCACTCTGAATACTGAAGGGCTTTATGAAGGCCTAGACTGACGTACATTGTGTCCTCCAGTGGGTCACAATGCTAAACACCACTGTAATGCCTTTATGTCGGCACACTGGTATATCTGTCCGGCCTTGTAGCCTCAGACTCATCTGAAAGGAGTACACTGACATTTGCAGCTAAAGAACTCAAAATGTGTAGATGTTGTTCCATTGTTTTATTTAAGTAGACACTTGGAAGAGGAGCTGAGAGTAATAAGAAATATGGAAATACATAAAAAATATTTTTTACAACGTAAAGTTTCAATCTTCCAAGAGATGCAAATTCACCGGTGTGATGTCAGACCATCACCATTCACCGGCCTACCTTCTTCGGGCAGAACAACCACTGCTGGTTGATGGAAAACTGAAATCTGATTTTCTTTTCCCAGAATGTCACTCGTTCTGTTTGTAATACTTTAAATACCAGAGCTTCGACCGGTGGGCCACAGACTAAGTCACTTGTGTTACCTCATTCAGTGACACATAGTGACGTTTCATTTCATTTATTTATTTCAATGAAAATCTTTGAAATTATTTCTCAATGTTTCTGGCAAATTATATTTTTTTCAGTTTGATATTACCGATGGGCCTAAAAACTACAATACCTATGAGCCTCAGCTGCTTTTACTACACAGAAGAATCCAGTCAGTGATTCAAAACAGAGCTGGAATAACTAATAACTAGTAATTCTTTAGCTTTTACATTTTCAGTGCATACAGCAGAAACTCAAATTCTTTTAATTAAAGTTCCCCTCTGAAATGCTCCTTTGGTTGTCGTTAAGTTCTCTTGTTATGTGCTATAAAAATGTAATACAATTTTAGATGCTACAATGGTAAAATATTCTCTTCATCTTCTGTTTTATAAAATAAGAGCCAAAGATCAAAAATGTCAAAGTATTCCTTTACATACAGTATGTTTAACCCATTAATTCATCTCATATTAATCCCTCACTGTTTGAATCATAAAAACACTTCTCCTCTGATTCATGTGTCTCTACATATTCTTTTACCCTCCGTGTCTTTCTCTTCATCCTCTCTTCACCTCTGACTTGACTTTTTGTCACTTCAGGCAGCATTAAAAGTCGTCGCTCCTCGTACCTGCTGGCCATCACCACGGAGAGATCCAAGTCCTGCGATGAAGGGCTCAACACCTTCAGGGAGGAAGGACGCGTCTTCTCGTAAGTCACGGGACGAAGGAGACGCTTTACTAAAATAGATCCATGTGGTCCCAGAAATATTACCAGTATCCCAAAACACATTTTATAGAGCCGTTATTGATAGAAACACATGAATCAAGTATGAAATATACTATTTAAAGAAAAGAAATGAAAAGAAAAGGCTTCATATTATCGCTTTAAGGTAATAAATAAAGACTCATCAATAATAATAGAGTTATTGTCTATTATATTGAATTATTGTCTGTATGATAACCTTTGTGTTCTCTGTTTGACAGTAAACTACCAAAAAGGGTGAAGAGTTTCTTCACTGACGGGGTGAGTCGCTGTGACCAGCTCTAATTATCACAATCATACCTGAATCATTCTCCAGACCGAGTCTCTGAATGTCCATCTGTGTGTTCCAGTCTCTGGAGAGCCTGCGGGTGCAGGAGGAGGCCCGGTCCAAGCGCCACTCCACCTCCGAGCTGGGAACCATCACCTTCAGTGATGTTCGCAAAGAGGGCTGGCTGCACTACAAACAGATCCTCACCGAGAAGGGAAAGGTACCACACACTGATTCTACAGTCACACACACACACACACACACACACACACACACACACACACACACACACACACACACACATACTGCTGCAGAAGTTCTGTAGAATCTGGAAAGATTAGATTAAATAAACGGAGCGTTGCACAGCATATAACTGCTGTTTGCTCTGAGAGTCTGCATTATTATTACATATGTTCTGAGAATGGATTGGTCTCCACTCTGGAAGTCTGGGGTTGAAAACGTTTCTAGTTTTCCCACTGAACACAGCTGAAATCGATTTATCTTGTATTCCATGAATGTTTTAAATAATGAATCCATCGTGGGTTTTTTCATAGAATGATGTTTCCTAATAATCTGATGAAATGAAAATATTTATATCTATATTTCGTGTAGTTCTTTAACATTGATGTTTTAATGTGGTTGCTTGTGAATTTATTCACTGTGTATTCTGTGTAACTGTAGAGGGTGTTAGGACCATGTTCGATGGTGATCCTGCACTTACTGAGAATTTGAATGGTTTGATAAATTCCTTGTATGCAAAAAGTTACTTGTCAGTAAATCAGATTTTTTTTTTTTTTAAGTATTTCAGAAACAGAGAATCACTTCCTGCTTGCTGCTTTGTCATGTGGACATTTCCAGGCTTTAACACACCTGTCATGGCCCGTTACAGAAGCCGAGTCATGATGTGACAGTTGGTGTTTCCATGTCAAGGTCACGTCCCCGTCTCTGTCCCTCCTCATCACAGAAAGTCGGTGGCGGTATGCGGCCATGGAAACGCGCCTTCTCCGTGCTGCGCTCCCATTCGCTCTTCCTCTACAAGGACAAGCGGGAGGCGGTGCTTCACGGGGCGGGGGCGGGGCCCGGCCAGGACGAACATCCTCCAATCAGCATCCGCGGCTGCCTGATCGACATCGCGTACAGCGAGACCAAGCGTAAACACACCCTGAGGCTGACCACGCAGGACTTCTGCGAGTACCTGCTGCAGGCGGAGGACAGGGACGACATGCTGGCCTGGATCAGGGTCATCAGGGAGAACAGCAAGACCGACAACGAGGTTACATTCATATCTGTTCAGTCTTGAGCAGCTCACACAATCACACACACTGAGCTAATTAATGCTTTCTGTTGATTGCAGGAGATCGGTTTCTCAAAACAAGCTCTCATCAACAAGAAGCTCAACGACTACAGGAAACACAGGTCAGCATGGCGGATTGTATTTGTCAAAATGTCTGTCTCTTACTCTGTGTAATCAGAGTCACTGCAGCTCTGGGCTACAAGCCTGTCAGAAACAATAACTTAAAAAGAGGAACGAGGCAGTCATCTCTCACTGAGGTCATCATGAAGACATGAGGAAGATGAAGACCTGAAGGAGAACACGGAGAGCCTGGGCCTCATATTTACTGAAATCATTTCGAAGTCCATCTTTAAAGATGAACCTCTCATCTCATTGTATTTAAAGTTTGTGTCTTTGTGCAGTCTGACAGGGAACAAGCCAGACTCCTCTCCCAGAGCTCACCGCATGATGCCGCCCTTCCTCCTGGCGAAGACCGACAACACCTCAGTGAACCGGGCCTCCAGATCAGGTGGGTCCAAACACGGTTCTGGTCTGTGTTTACCAATATTCAAACAAAGCAGCGATGGAAACACAGTCACTTTAATAACTTGTGATTTTAAACTACTTTTAAATGTAAATACTAATATTTAAATGGTTGTCCATGTGTGTGTGTGTGTGTGTGTGTGTGTGTGTGTGTGTGTGTGTGTGTGTGTGTGTGTGTGTGTGTGTGTGTGTGTGTGTGTGTGTGTGTGTGTGTGTGTGTGTGTGTGTGTGTGTGTGTGTGTGTGTGTTTAGATGACAACAAGGCACTGTGGGGCATCAACATCATGAAAAAGGCCAAGAAGACAGGCAGTCCAAAGGCTTTCGGTGTGCGACTGGAGGACTGTCAGCCTGCTGTCAACCACAAAGTAAACCAGAATGAACAACGTGATTCATGCTCAGCGTTTCACTTCTGTCTGTCTGCCGACTGTCTGATGAGACCGACCACATATCAGATAGTTACAGAGATCTGAATTGAACCTTTTTTTTACTTCAAAGTTGTTTGCTGTTCCTTTTATCTACAAAGCAGAAACATGTCATCCTTCTTTTCATGATTATTTTTGAGCCTTTTGTGAGTAACATGCAGAGTGAAGAAGCTTTGTGGCTCCATCTAGTGGTTGAAACTCTGCATGTAAAAACAAAGCTCTAACGGTTTGTTTTCATTTAATAGTCAACGATGCAAACGATATTTGGAGATTGCCAAAGTTGCATAAATAATTTCAAATCTAATGCAGTTGTTTTACTGACAAATATGACCTTAGAAATATCTATTTGTGCTCAGCTGGAGGAGAAGAAAGTCACTTTGGTCCAGTGTCGAGCATTTTTTGTTTTATTTAAATGTTACTGAAAACTACAGAAATATTTCATACTTGTGTAAAGATACTGAGGATGTGGCTGAGATAATGAGGGTGACTTATTCACACCTGCTGTAGGGGTTGTTTAACAAAGACACTCTTATTTTAGGAACACAGCAGAGCTGAGGAGGAGGTGGATTGAACAGGAAGTTGTTTCTATGACAGAAACTGTGACAGAAACATGAAAGTCAGGATGAGTTAAGATCTCTGAGCTGTTCCATTAAACTTTCAGCCGAGTTGTTTGCTAATGCATCTTTACTCCTGTAAATCCTGTGTGTGAATATTCAGGTGATGTCACTTGTCTGAAGGACCTCTGTGGAAATAAGTGTCATTTGATTCTGATAGAGTATATGATAACAGTAATAAAACAAAAGAAAGAAAATTATACGACCTAGTTTTGGTAGAATAATAGTAGTTTCCTAATTGTGATTCTTCTCTTTTCTCTGTTTTCCCTCCTTTTCTTGCCTCATTGTCTTCCTCTCCCTCTCTGTCGTCCCAGTTCGTCCCTCTGATAGTGGAGATGTGCTGCGGTGTTGTCGAGGCGACGGGTCTGGAGTACACCGGGATCTACAGGGTGCCCGGGAACAACGCCATGGTGTCCAACCTGCAGGAGCATCTCAACAAAGGCATGGACATCAACACTGCTGAGGAGGTGTGTTTTGTATTGTCTGTGTGTTACTATCATCACAGGCATCATTCAATTAGAGAAGGTTATTTTTCTAAAGCCGGCCCGTTGTTTCTCCACAGAGATGGCAGGACCTGAATGTCATCAGCAGCCTGCTCAAATCTTTCTTCCGAAAACTGCCAGAGCCTCTGTTCACTGATGGTGAGACTACACATGTGCATGTGTATTGTATCATATAAAAACTGCTGCCAGCGGATTCTTCCCAAAATAAATAGAAAAAAATATTTTATGAGCATTTTTATTGAAGAATTAGCTTGACAGCTGAAGCCACTTGCTATTGTTTACATATAGAAACTAGCATTTTAATTTTCAAACCTTCTCTGCCTGCAGATAAATACAATGACTTCATTGATGCCAACCGGATAGAAGACACGGAAGACAGACTGAAGACCATGAAGAAACTGGTGTGTGGTTTATTTCTGCCAGAGACTCTTTTCTTCCTAAAATCTAATTCACTTTTTGACATCTCTATTTTTTTTTTCATTGTTGCTTCTTTTTCAGCTCCATGACCTCCCAGATCACTATTACCACACCCTCAAGTTCCTGGTGGGCCACCTGAAGAAGGTGGCAGATCACTCCGAGAAGAATAAGGTAGTCTTACCTTAAACTTTAAGTTTTTGTTTGAGAGAAAAACAGAATAAGTTGCAGACAACAACGAGATTTTGATGTTATTTCCCAGATGGAGCCGAGAAACCTGGCTCTGGTGTTCGGTCCCACGCTGGTGAGGACGTCGGAGGACAACATGACCGACATGGTCACTCACATGCCGGACCGCTACAAAATAGTGGAGACACTTCTCCTGCATGTAAGAACCACCACCTCCTGAAGAGCAAGAAATAATGCAGCGTTTTATGTAGCCGGTCGTGCGGTCTGTGCTCACGCCACGCTGTGTTTCCTTCAACAGTGCGACTGGTTCTTCAGCGACGGAGAGCTGGATAAAGATGACAAGGTGAGTTTTCAGTGCAGAAAACAGACAACACCAGGACTACTGGAACTGTGTGTACTCTTCTCTTACTGTGTGTGTGTGTGTGTGTGTGTGTGTGTGTGTGTGTGTGTGTGTGTGTGTGTGTGTGTGTGTGTGTGTGTGTGTGTGTGTGTGTGTGTGTGTGTGTGTGTGTGTGTGTGTGTGTGTGTAGGCCCCAGAGGATAAGCGGGACATGCAGCCTGTGCCCAACATTGACCATCTGCTGTCCAACATCGGCCGGCCAGGCATGCCAGGAGAGGCGTCAGGTGAGGAGGGGAGGGGGAGGAGTGCTCAACCAATATGTATTATGACATGAAATAAATTTATAACGAGCTCAGAAAAGAAGTCTGACATTTTCAAAGTGTTTTTGAAGACGTGAAGAGGAGTTAGAGACTGTACTAAAGTTATGAATCGGGCAAAGCCTTTGTTTTGGTGTAATATGTACAACCCCGTTTCCAAAGTAGTTGGGACGCTGTGTTAAATTAAAATAAAACAGAATGCAATGATTTTCAAATCACATAAACCCATATTTAATTGCAAATAGACCAAAGAACTTTGAAACTCTAAATTACAATTCGTTAGACTACCACTTAGTTATTGCCACATGCTGATCTTGAAGCCTTCGGGCTACCAGATGATCTGAAGCTCCAAAGCAGTTGCCCATTTCACCCAGCAGGTAATACATAGATAGATAGATAGATAGATAGATAGATAGATAGATAGATAGATAGATAGATAGATAGATAGATAGATAGATAGATAGATAGATAGATAGATAGATAGATAGATAGATAGATAGATAGATAGATAGATAGATAGATAGATAGATAGATAGATAGACAGACAGATAACACTTTTATTTATCCCACAGTGGGCAAATTTAGTCGTCACAGCAGCATAGAAACACAGTTAGGAAAAAAAGAAAAAGAAAAAAAGGTGCACACAAAAAGAAAAAATTACAATATACACAAAAAAAAAAAAAAATACAGCTTGGGATGAAAGAAAGTGTCAGGTGCTATGAAAGGAAATACAGTGCAACGTTACTTTAGGCTGGTGTTGAATAATCCAACCTTGAGTTGTAGAGATTGACAGTGTACACAAATGGCTGCCAAAACTGATATATCATTCCCCGCGAAAGTTATTACACCTGCTGTATGAAGTCTTGAGGAAGCATGTGTGGAATTTAACGTGACATACTGTGGAAAGGTTGTGTTGGTTTGTTTAGAGAAAACTGTTAGCTTTGAAACATACATGCAGTCAGGTGAGTCGGGGTCCACGTAAACTCAATTTCACACAACGGGTCATCTGACCATTTCTGAAGGCTAAATGTTTGTAGCTGTAACGAATGACCACATAACGGGGCAGCAGGGGCCTTTCTGTTTGGGGTTTGCATGTTCTCTCCGGGTACTCCTACTTCCTCTGACCATCCAAAAACATGCATGGCCGGTTAATTGGTGGTTTGAAATTGCCCATAGGTGTGAATGCGAGCATGCTGTCCTTATGTGTTGGCCCTGTGATGGACTAGCGACTTGTCCAGGGTGAACCCCACCTTCGCCCAAAAGTCAGCTGGGATAGGCTCCAGCCCCGCCCCCCGTGACCCTGTTCAGAATTTAGCGGTTATAGATAATGGACGAACGGACACACTGGAGTCTGTCTCCATAGAGACGGGCAAGAAGCACTAATTGTTCAAATAGTGTAAAACAGCACATCTTTCCTTGAAGGTTATGGAAGAGCTGGAGAGAGTTGAAACTCCGCCCACTTTCTCTCTCCCCCCCCCCCCTCACCCAGACAGTCATTGTGTTGAGTGGGTGCGATTGTGGAATTGTTGGACCCTTATGTCAGTCCTTCACAGGGGGATTCAGTCCACGCCTGACAGTCTGACAGCTCTTCATTCAAACGCATGAATCCCAAAAAATTTAAATCTACAAAAAGGTATAAACCTTCTGACCTGGGTCTCACTGGAAGTCATTTCTCTTCTTGTGCAGGTTAGGTTGTAATTTAATATGACCTGACTGCAGGTGTCATCTTGCCAGTTCATAGTAAACTCACTCACACAGAACCTTCGTGATGACTAATGCTGATGAGAAACTTCTAATTCTCAGTCTAACCTCCACGTCTGAGCTCCTAATGCTTCCGGTCTGTGGGCTTGTTGTCATGTGAGACTCAGCGTTTTTCCTTTCCAGTAGACCTCTGCACTGTTTCTCCAGCTGTGATGTTTCTGCCTGTAGATACTAATGATTTTTCCCACTTGTTCTCAATCTCTCTTTCCTGGACCTTTCTGCACTCCTTCTCTCTAGCTGAGACAGTGGATCAACCTCTTCGGTAGGACCAGGTCTTCCTCCTTGTGTGTTTGTGTTAGGTGTTGTTGATTTTTGTTGGATTCATTCACCCATTCATGTTCTTTCCATCGGGGTTGTTTCTCCCACCAGTGTATCATCACTCCTCTGTCTTGCTGAAGGCAAGCTCTTGCCATTTTTTTGCCACCTAAATTAAAATCAGAGAAACTTGCAGTTGTTTGCCTGATCTTAAAGATGAATCCTGTGATAATGGCTCGAGTTCTCCTTAAAGGTTTCAATACTGGTAGATTATGCAGTGAATAGACAGATTTCACAACACTCCTAACTAGGGTTGTCACGATACCAACGTTTTGGTAGTCGGTACCAATACAATCTAAAATCCACGATTCTCAATACCAATTTCGAAATAAAGCAATAAATTAAAGCAAGAGGTGCAAGAAATTCATGAATAAAACAATATTTTGTACCTTTGAGGAGCGGTCCAGACTTACACAAGTTGGACCGGTTGCTCAACCAGTTTTTTTCCGTTCCATCGGTACCTTTAGTGCCATTGAAAACAGTTCCATCCTGCTCGTGAATTTTGGTACCGACTGTAGTATTGGTTGTCGTGACATCCCCACTCCTAACATTACCACTACCCTTCGTCCAATTATCTCATGGTTCTAACTCTTGTCTAATTCCTTTCTATTAGATTCCACCACCAGCGATTCTCTTAAGTCAAAGGTCAGCACAAAACTTCCTTCTTCTACTTTAATCCTTGGCGTACACGAATAGATGACCATTACCTGACTGAGATTTTGAACCTTTCAGATTTCTTCGGGCTACAAAAAAGACCTGAACGCCAGGGACTTCCTGCCCAAGTCCATCATCTCTGCTGTGACCCGCAAACGTAAGAAATGCCTCAGTACCCACCTGCCGGGCAGCAGCGCCGATGAGGACTCCGAGCATGAGCCAATCAAAGCCAGCAACTACGGGGAAGAAGGAGGAGGAGGAGGAGGGGAAGAAGAGGAGGACAGAGGTGAGGAAGAGCAAGTCAAGGGAGAACATAATATTCCTAAAAAAGAAAAAAGGCATGGAAAGGAAGATGGGGTGAAAGCTACAGAAACTACGGAGGGGAAAGATTCATTGGCAGGAGGAGAAGAAGCTGAAAAGGACGTGAGGAACGGAACAGGAAGCGCCGCAAAGAGCTTCCAAAAGGAGAGCCGACAGAGAACGACCTTACCGGCACCGCAACTCCGTCCAAACAGTTTTCTCTACTCACGCCACCAGATCCACGCCACATACCCAACACTACCACCTGTCACTAACCCCCCTTCCCGTTTGAGGACTCACAATCTGGCCAGAGGTCGCCCGACTGTCCCTCTTTGGATCTCCCCCACGAGGCCTCCCAACCTCTACCAGATGTCTAGCAGTCTTGATAGTCAGCAGCCAGACTGGAATCAGTCGGCACCAGTCCGCCACAGGAAGACCAGAGGTGGCCGAACCAGGGCCGTGTCCATGAATCTGGACCTTGAGCTGGGCAGGAGTGAGGACAGAGTGAGAGGATGGAGAGCGGACAAGGTGGACGTGATCAGAGTCACCGAGGCGGCACCAGGTCAGCCTGGACGTGTTGGGATTCCTCAGGGATCAATTGTGGGTCCCGGGTCAGTTCAGCAAATAGGTCCCCTCCCTCATCTCGCCCAGGAGGCTCTTCCTCCTCTCTCCTCTTCTACCTCAGGATGGATAGATCAAAGCTCCCCGGGACCTTCGACTGTGGTCCTGAGGAGATCGGCCCTAGACCCACGGGACAAGACCAGAGCGTGGCGTCGTCACACAGTGGTCGTTTAATCCCACTGTTTCATCTACTAATGCAGGATCAAGCACTTGCCCTTTACTCACTAACACTGGACCACATGTCACCGCTTCTGAGGTGTCTGTCAACAGGGGGTTCGGTCGTCTAGACACTCTTCCCTCTCGGCTTTTTATCGACCCTAATTTTGGAGACGTGCTCTTCTGGTGAAGGAAGTCTTTGACATTGTGTGGAGTTGTAGAGTTTCATTCCAATATCAGGTTACCACCATTTGAAACGTGTAAAACTGATGTAGTTATCTATGTCTTTATACAGTATACTATGCAGTCAACTGTTCGGTAAATAGCAGGAACTGAGATCCTGACAAAATCTCATCGTTCTGTTCGAAACACACATCCGTACAGTTCAGGTGTGGTTCTGGAAGCTTTGTGACAGAGTGCACTCGGGGCGGCGAGCTGGTGAACTGTATGAGGGTTCATCTCTGTGTGACGGGCACCAGTCAAATGAGTTTGTATTTAGGTTCACAGATCAGGAAACAAGACTGATGCACGGTTATGAAGAGAATGAAAAAGAAAACGCAGAATACCGGCACTCACAGAGCAATAAAATATGAAACATTTTATTTCATAAAATATGAAACATTTTATTGTAGGCAAAAAAAAGGACACGCTGATGATGGCTTATGTCCCCCATTATCTATCTGTCTCAACTCGTTAGTGGACCTGCGCTGCAGGAGAGGCCAGTTCAAGTAGAACCATTGAGTTTCAGGTCGGAACCCTTCGGCTTTAACAGAACCGAGCTAATCAGTGGAGCTTCAGCACCCCCTGCAGGTGATACATGGTTATTTAACCTGTCAAATGTTTTTTTGCAACTACAGTTTTGTTGCAATTTTCAGTTTAAATAGTCAGCACTGGAAATACAAGAATAACCCCTCGAAACATTTTTAGCGCACACCATTGGTGAACTAAGTGATGAGCTAACTGCTAACATGTTATCATTCGACACAATAGCTTTCTGAGTCAATGAGCTTGTTAAATGACATTTAATGCACAGTTAAGACAGTTTACTGTTGTTCAGAAGTGCACATTCAAGTATTGTAAGACTCAACAAACAAATCCAAGTTAATTGAATGACTTTATTTTGTTGCAGAGTTTTTCCATTACATTACCCAGTGGCTTTAATATGTCATGTTTTGAAATGAAACCCTTCAACTGTATATTTAAAGTGATAGATGGTGATAAATACATATTAAGTAAAAAAATAAGAGAAAGCCATATGAGACATTTGAGATTGAGCTCCAGAGCGGCTGCTGTTCCAGCTGCAGTCACTCTCATCATCCGTCTGGATTCACGCTGGTGTCTTCTCCCACTGCTTTTCACTAACGATGTCTTTGACAATACCCGTGTAGTCAAATATGTGATATGCACACTCACCTGCCAGCCTGAGTACACCACAGCACACTAAAGCTGGTTAGCTTCAGTTTACTTCTCAGCCCTTTACGAGCTCTTCCAAAGCCTCCTGCGAACCTGCAGGAAACCTCAGCAGGACTCGCTCACCCTCTCTCTGGACTGATGGGACTCGGGCGTCACGCCAAAGCTACCATGGACTTCAAAAAATGCATGCATGGGTCAGTGACATGAAAAAAAATATGCAAGCCCTAAGTGTTCAACACAAGCCTGTCATACTTCCCTGTGTGTGTGTGTGTGTGTGTGTGTGTGTGTGTGTGTGTGTGTGTGTGTGTGTGTGTGTGTGTGTGTGTGTGTGTGTGTGTGTGTGTGTGTGTGTGTGTGTGTGTGTGTGTGTGTGTGTGTGTGTGTGTGTGTGTGTGTGTGTGTGTGTGTGTGTGTGTGTGTGTGTGTGTGTGTTGAGGTAGGAGGGCCGGAGCTGTGAGGACAATGATGCCTGTTTTGTCACAAGTGTTCAAGGCAGCTATGTGAAGTCATGCCAAAACTCTGTTGTTTTTTTTATCTGGGTAATTGTCCACTATCATCAGTGTGGAGAACGGAGAGCTGATCAGAGGAACGTGGTGTTACAGCGAGGCTGCAGCTCGTACATGATATCAGTGTTTTAAACACCTGACAGTGAGTGAACAAGATCCTTAAATCCAAAATCACAGAGTCTTACCCGAGTGATATTTTAGCATTTATTTTCCTTTTTCACATTTTCAGTATTTTTGCTTCCTTCCCAGAACTTTAGTTTTGTAACAACAAAATGGATCTGAACCAAACTGTATTGCCAACCGCTGTCGTCCAACCAGACTCCATGTTTGTCTTAATCATATCTGGACTCCGTCTGTCCTTCTATCTGTGCCCTTGTGCATGTACTTTATGTACGTGTGTGACTGCGTGGACCAATTTTGTAACAGTTGTACAAAGCCTTGTTAAGTTAACCCGTGTATATAAATATTATACATAATATATTAAATTATTTGTTTTGGAAACTGGTTGGTTTGTCTTTATTTGTGCTCCAAATGAGGGTGTAAGTGAACTGAAATGTGAACTGTGATGACCGACAGCAGTGTGTCAGTGAGCTGGGGATCATTTCAAGTAATAAAGGCCCAATCTGCTGATTTGATGATTTTGACTTAGACTTTGACTCAAACTAGAGACTTAAAGTCCACTTTTGCATTTCATGAAGTGGCTTATGTCGCTAAATTTTGAGTCCACAGTGAGCCAAAATATTATATTGACATTATGCCAAATACATTTTAATAAATATCTGTAATAATACTCAAGAAATATCCTGTATCATCCAAGGAAGAGGGTCTGAAGCAGATGTTCAGGCCCTCTGCAGGGTCAGTAGGGTTCACAGTAACACCTTTTTAAAGCCACTAAGAGTCTCTCAGTTCCTGTGTGGAGGATTTTCAGCCATTCAACCTGACAAAAGGTTTGTAGTTCTGCAAGAGTTGTGAACTCACTGCTCCTGTCAGGTCCATCCACAGATTAAACTCGATGTTTAGATCAGAGACTGAGTACTGAAGCAAAACCTTCAGCTGGTACCTCTGGAGGTCGTCCACTGTGGATCTTGAGGTGTGTTTAGATCATTATTTAGATGTAAAAGACATCTTTGTTTCTGCTTCAGCTTTATTTGTTTTTTCAGTTGGTGTGATCAAATTTTGCTCCTTCTCCTAGTGAAATGTTCTTGTGTGTGAAATGTGTGACTGCCTGCAATAACCATATTCGATCCACCGCCGTGCTCTTCGGTTAGCCCGGTGTTTCTATGACGATCTGCACCTTTTTGCCTCCAAACATACCTTTGCTCATTGTGGCCAAAAAGTTCTGTTTTAACTTCAGCAGTTCAAAGTCGTGATTCCAAAATGCATCCGCCGTTGTTTTTTGTAAACTTATGGCATTGAAGTTTGTAGTGAGGACACTGTTGGAGCCATATTGTGGTTGTTGTTTGTTTTGATTCATGTTTATGAAATGCACAGATTGTGTGTGTGAACAGTGGGTGGAGCCACAGGAAAGGTACCTACTTAAGGAAGCTTCAGGTGATGGGCAGCAGGTGTGTGGAGGTGAACCATCAGTGTTTTAAACAGGTATGAAGGACTGAGTGAGCTATAATCTGTCTAATATAACTCTAATTATGGCTATCAACTAGTGATGGTGAGATGAAGCCTCATGAGGCATCGAACCACTTCAGCCAACTGGTTCCAGAAAGGGTTCATTACTCGAAACTTCATGTGCACACGAAACCACCTACTGGCCAAGTGTAGAATGACAGGCAGCTGGATCTGAACCACATCATGTGATGCATTGAATGTTTGTGTCTGTTATGGCTGTTGGGAATGACTATGAATTACTAAAATGTATGACCAAATAATTTCTGTACATAAATTATCACATATGTGCATAATAAAATATCTTTTGAATGTATTCTGTGTGTGTAAATTTTCCCAAAATGGTCGTATCATATGATATGGCAGGTTGTGTAATCATGTTTTTCTGTCACTTTAGGAAAATGGCATGGGCTTAAGCAGGCAGAGGACAGTGGAAGTGCTTGTGGAACGAGGAAGAGGGGACTGAATATGCTTGTGTAACTTGGACAATGATGTACAGGACAGGGGACATTTTATTCATTTTTATTCAGAAATAACAGTTTCTCAACAGTTTTTGGTTTTGTGGATGTCCACATGTCAGAAGTAAGGCTAACAGCAGCCACCTTTTCCACTTTAGCCTTCTCCTTCTCCTTAGCTGACTCATACTTGGCCTCCACCGTGGCCTTCAGAGCCTCAAGGAAAAAATATATAGTGCTGAACTGTGAGACACAATAAAGTACTCATTTGTTTCATGCATGCACCCATACATACCTGCCTTGTAGGGAGGACATAATTAGGATCCAGTTTGGACACAAATGCCCTGAATCCAACATCATCCACAATACTGAAGGGCTGTGTGTCCTTCACTATCATGGAGACGAGGGCTTCATCCAGCTCTGGTTTTCTGGTGGCTGGTTAAAAGAGAATAAACACAGTGTCTGTTACCTGTCTTTATTTGCACAATAAACAAAAGTGAACAGGGAAAAATTGTGATGGTGCATTTGTAATATTGTAATGACTTACCTTGGCTGGGTGAAGCTCCAGTTTCCTCCTTATTCTCATGCAAGGCACGGTAACGCCTCAGCATGGATGAGGTGTTGTTATTGTACCCCAACTCCTTGGAGCACAATAAACACCTCACCTTTGAATAAAATAAGAAACTGAAAAATACAGTTCTTGATAAGCAAACCTAATGTGTCTGAAATAGAGTTAGATTTACCTTATTAGGAGTTATTAAATCAAAGTGTTCCCACAGGGGGAATCCTCCTCTTCCCAGCTGGCTCCATCTTATCACCTCCTTCTCTCCTCACTCTCCTAAATCTCCAAACTATCTCTCTCTCTCTCTCTCTCTCTCTCTCTAAACTCTCCAAACTATATCTCTCTCTCTAAACTCTCCAAACTATCCAAACTCTCAACTGACCTCAACTCTCCACCAACAACCCACATTTTGAATGGAGCCTGAGGGGTTTATATTGCCGTCAAACCTCCCGGCAACACCTGAACCACCTCCCGAAGCAGTCACGTGGTACAGCCGGCAGCGAGGCTTCGGACGTCATCATTTTTGGCTCCTCCCCTAAATGAAGCAAGCCTCGACACACGCTTCGAGGACACGCCCCCTCCGTTACTCCACACACGCTTCGAAGCGTCGGCACACCTCCTAACATCACTACTGTCAACGCATTTTGAGGCAGAAACACTCATTGAGTCAACAGACAGAAGCTGAAGTCACTTTTTGGCAGCTGAAAAAATGCATTATTTGATTAAATTGGCCTTTTAAAAATATAAACAGGTATAAATGACTGAATGAACTATAATCTTTCTAATTTAACTCTTCAACTTGTCTCATGAAGTTCTCAGTCAATAACATTTTCCACAAGTTTTCTGTTTGTCATTCGCTAAATTCACTCTTCCAGTTTAGTGTTCTGGGGGTCCATCTGAAAAATAATCCCGTTATTAATTCGAAGATAAACCTCAAAAGCCGTATATTGGGGTGCGGGTCTGTTTGAGTGACAGGCCAGGTGTGGGGGCCAGGTCCAGCAGCCTCTTCACCGCGGGACTCCATTCACGTACATTGTTGTGTTGTAATCTTGTTTCTTTTTCTTCTTACTTGTCGATAAAATCGGTGTTTTTCAGACGGTTAAGCTGTTTGTGAGCTCGTATTAATAAGTATTTTTTTGTCATAGCGTGTCTTCAGTTAACTGCACCAACGGACCGTTCAAGGATTTAGCTACCCAGTTGTTTCGGTAAGTTAAATTAAATATTCTGTATTTGTATAGTTTTATCACCTTTTGGTCTCAAAGAGCTTCAACATGTTTTTCCATCAAATCATGACATCACATCCTGCTCATCACTAGAAATATCACTGCACTTCCTCAATGGGAACATAGAACGTCATATAATATTAATATAATTTAGTTTTTATAGGTCTATTAAATGACTCATTTGGTGAAGTCGGGTCTCTTTTGGTTCTTTTTGGTCGCTCCGAGTGTTTTCCAGTTCTTAGTCATACCCCATGTGTTGTGTGTGCGTTTGTGTGCTGTGTGCGTGCATGTGTGTTGTATTGTGTATGTTGTGTGTTGTGTATGTTGTGTGTGTGTGTGTGTTGTGCATGTTGTTTGTGTTGTGTGTGTGTGTGTGTGTTGTGTATGTGTGTGTGGTGTGTGTGTTGTGTGAGCGTGTCCTCACAGACTTGACAGCATACAGACTTCTATTCAATATAGATTTTTAATTTGAACTCATGCTTCATCATTATACATCATCATCATCGTTTAGAGGACAGTATAGAAGCTGTCGGTGAGTCTCCTCCTGAAACACACCGTTAACTACACGAGTACCGTCAGTAAGTCCACGAGGCCGTCGGAGAGACGGAGACCAGAGCAGACCATCCGACCTAAGACAGGACTCAACATCCAGGAGGGCAGAGAGGTCCAGAACCAGAACTCAGCTCGGGTCCATCAGTTCTGTCCTCTCGGGTCCGGACATTCAGAGGGACATCATTACAGAACATCTGCAGCTCAGCTTCCAATTGAAACGCTGCTGTTTATGACGCTGATCATATTTGACATATTTATAGAAGCAAAAACCAAAAAGAAATGAGGTGAGTTTGTGTTATATCGCACTACAATAATAATAATAATAATAATAATAATAATATAATCCAAGTCTTTCAGGCTCCTCATGAGCAGCTGAAACGAAGACAGATCATCTTTCACGTCGGCTTCCTGCAGCCAACGCAACAACTTCCTTCAGATGAAGATTCACCTGCTGCAGTGAGAGGATGTCGTGAGCATCACCTCCCTCCGGTGACTCAGGGAGGGGGGGTGAACTCGTCACATTACATTCCTGGGGAGGGGGGGGCAGTAGGCTCCTTTGATGGATCAGTGAGGGTCAGAGGTCACGTGTCCCCTCGCTTCATGAGGACATGCGACTCCTCCGGTGGGCTCTCCTCAGCAGGTAGACCAGACCCTGGGCCACGAACGGCCAGAGCAGGAGCAGCAGGACGGTCTGACCCGACACGTCCAACGGCCACCGCTTCTCCTCCTGACGGGAACATCACACACTCCTTCAGTCGCTGAGTCGACACCGCACACAGGCGCACACAGGCGCCGACTCAGCAGCTTCTTCCCCGGCCGTCACAACACTCACAGCAGCCGTGACTTCCTGTCACTAAATGTCTGCAGTGTTCACCAGTTTTTAAAAACAGTTCTACAGGAAGGCTCGGCAGCCCAATTTATGATGGCTGGATTAACCAATAAATGATTTATTTTTGGAGTCAATAAGCTTCCTAACAACTGATGTTACAGCCTACAGCCAGCAAGACAACATAATCAAAACTACCTGTTGTAAATCCAATGTTTACATGGTTTTCTGCGTTTAATGAAAGAACCGAACTGAATGCGTTTGAGGAGTTTTGAGGACCTGCAGGTCCCGATGATCCTGGGGAGGAGAAGTACTGCTGAACGGGCACCGTGTGGACACAAACTTACATTTACAGAATAATCACAGCGAAATCACTGCCGTCTGCCACAGTGTGCTTCTTCATACGACCACTGGGGGGCAGCAAAGTAAGACATGAGCACATCTACATGAAGTGACATATTAAGTCATAATAGAGCATATGTACAGTCACAGTAATACACCATGGAACAACAGATTATGACCTCTGACCCCAACATATGCTGGATGTTTGACAGTTATATTGATATTTAAGAAATCTCAAGCCAATTATTATTTTTTACATCATCACAAAAGTAGTCTGCCTTCAATAATTATTCGCATTATCATTTAATAAGCTGATTCTTTTGTCTGCAAAATTTGAGAAAGCAGTCACGAATAATTCTGTTAAACATCTAATCAGTAAATTCAACCACTCATCGCAGCTCTATCTGTTTAAATGGATTTTCTGAGCATGTGAACAGCTGATGTTTGAGCTCAGTGGCAGTGATCTGTTTTTGATCAAATGTCTACATTCAGGATTTAAACATGTTGTTCTTTCCATAAATCTGTCAATCCAACTTCCACCTGTCGTAGAGATTTCTGTGATCTGTGAGCCTCCTACAAACCTCCACATAAACATGATTTCTACCCGAATCATTTCAAATGCTTGTTTCTGACTTGAATATAAATGTGTTCATGTTTGATATCACAACATCTGACCAGTGTATATATTCAGTATATTCAACACACTGAGACCCAAAGCCTCTTACCTGCTGCGAAGCTGTAACTGCACACTGCAGACACGGTCTCCACGGCGACCCCTGAGCCTGTCACACAAGCAGCCGTCAGCTACGGAATAAACCTCAAACACAAACGTGCTGGAAATAACTACAACTACTTGGCTGTAAATGCTTTATCTCGTTCAGGTGAGCCTCTGGCAGCCAATCAGAAGTCGCGGTTACGACGGAGAGTCTTACGTGTGTGGCGGCGAGCCTCTCCACCACCTCCAGCCGCTCCATCACGCTCTTCATGTCCTCTCTGAGCCTCCGTAGAGCCAAGATGATCTGCTGCTGCAGGTGGGCGTCGTGCAGCCTCTCGGCCCCTCCCTCTGAGCCGTCTCCTCCTCCTTGTCCGGCCCTGCCCCCGCCGCCCGGGCCCCCCCGCCTCGGACTGCCCTGAGGAACACCACCTGTGGACCATTGCGGGTTAGTTGAATTATTAATTGCTGATTCGTCAAACAATTCCTACAGAAGATCTGACAACAGTGTGAAGTGGAGTTTATCAGATTGTCACTTGGAGCCCCGAAATGTTCAGTATGACATAAATAGAAATGGCATCATGGCATCAAAAGGAAGCTAAATTAATCACTATAAAATGATGATGAAATATTGTTTTATAACTTATTTTCTTCGCAGGGTTGAGGGGTTATCATTTATATTTCAACTTTTTTTTATTTTAAAATGCTCTCCAGTATATTTTCATATCGTATTTATGTATTTAATATTCAGTCATACGACACGCAGTCTTGTCTCAACCGTCTCACTTTTCAGCCAATCACAGGCCCTCTGCCTCCCTTAAAGGAGCAGTGTGTAGGACAGTGGCATCTAGTGGTGAAGTTGCAGATTGCAACCAAATTAACTGAAAAAAGTCTCAAATATGAACTGTCCAAAAAAAAGCATAATAGGAAATAAAATAAAGAATAAACAACATTTTATGACAATCTGTTACATTTAAATAATGTTTTCAATTATTACACAAATCGTTGCTTCATTTACATACTTTACAAAGTGTTTTTCGTGTGATTATTTATATCATCAGTGATTTAATATTGAGCACTTGGCAGCAGCAGCTTACGTTCTCTCCAGTTGTGGTTGGAGCCTTCTCGCCCGGCGTCCCGACTCCTCCTGGGGGGACCCTGGCCCTTCCCGTCCTCCGCTCCTTCCCCTCCTTGACCTGCTCCGACCTGTCTGCCATCCAGACGTCCTTCCAGCTGATGGATGTCAACCGGAGACGACTCCGGGGACACGTGGCCGTTGTGAAAGCCATTGGACTTCCCAACTGGAATCTGAGAACAGGTGATGTTTGAACGTTGGTTCCCGTATCGTCAGCTGCGCCGTGTTGTTATCTGGAGGATGTGCGTGAGTCGTACCTTGATGTTGCCGAGTTGCTCCATTGAATCTACGGAGTCACAGAAGATTTCGCTCTCCGAGTCGCTGGTCAGCGGCAGACCTTCAGTCCCTCCGGCGTCTGCAGCGACACACAATCACATCTATTCATTCCTCTGTTGGTTCAGTTTTACACCGTGTGGTGTCGCAGGAACAATAAACCATGTTAGGAGAACAAATCCACAATCAGAAGTGGCCAATAACAGGATCTTTAAAGAGATTTGAAATGAGTGAGAGTTTCAAGCAAAAGTCACAAAAACAAAAAAGTAAGATCGTCGATGTCAATCAGTCTTTCAATCTGGACGCAAGTTATTTTCACTTGAAATCCGGGTTTTAAAAAACTAGACGGTTTAATGTAGACGTAGTTTTATGTTTTTTCTGCAAATAAAGTGTTTCAGCTTCTTTTTTCACTCGTCCGTGTGTTTGTCCTGTTTGTCTCAGGCTCTGAGCTCACCGTCGTGTCCCTGAACGACACACAGCTGCTGCTGCTGCTCACGGTGCCGAGGTACGAACATGAACATGGACCGAGGTACGAACATGAACATGGACTGAGGTACGAACACGGACCGAGTTACGAACATGGACCGAGGTACGAACATGAACATGGACCGAGGTACGAACACGGACCGAGTTACGAACATGGACCAAGGTACGAACATGAACACGGACCGAGTTACGAACATGGACCAAAGTACGAACATGAACATGGACCGAGGTACGAACACGGACCGAGTTACGAACATGGACCGAGGTACGAACATGAACATGGACCGAGGTACGAACACGGACCGAGGACCGAGTTACGAACATGGACCGAGGTACGAACACGGACACGGACCGAGGTACGAACACGGACCGAGTTACGAACATGGACCGAGGTACGAACATGAACATGGACCGAGTTACGAACATGGACCGAGGTACGAACACGGACACGGACCGAGGTACGAACACGGACCGAGGTACGAACACGGACCGAGGTACGAACACGGACCGAGGTACGAACACGGACCGAGGTACGAACACGGACCGAGGTACGAACATGGACCGAGGTACGGACACGAACACGGACACGGACCGAGGTACGAACATGAAGCTGCACTCATACGTACTGTTGAGGAGGGTGTTGGCAGTGAGGGCCACAACTTCAGACGGGCTGAACTCTGGATCTGGGTCCTCTTTAGCTCCGCCCTGCTCTTCATCTTCAGCCTGCTCACTGCCCTTCAGACCTACAGTAACACACAAAGACTCTGACACACACACCACAGGTATTGTTCATCTTAAAGTTCCTGTAATTTATGTTTTGCCCACCTGGGGGCAGCAGAACAACCTGAATATTTTACATGTTTTGCTATTTGACTACGGAATAATTTAGAATAGAATAATTAGATACTCTGAGCTAAAATGTTCTAATGTGGTGACTTGCTGTGTTTTTATAATACAGTATTCACCCACTGACAGTAATGATACTACGTCTACCTGATCAACACACAAACAACTGTGTACATTTGAGAGCCCTTTTGCTTTCTCTCATTACTGTCACAATAAGTGTTGATAACAGATATAATCTATGGTTGATAATATCTATAATATCTGTTCCAACAAATATAGGAGAAAGAACCAACATTATCAGAAAGGTACTGAATTAAATGTTTACGTATTTAAATTATACTGTATATAATATATATATATATATATATATACTGTACTGTATATACTGTGCATTTTATATTTATATTTTTACTGCTATTTTACTGCTATTTTATTGCTTTTCTATTATTCTATTATTATCTTGTTGCTGCTGTAGTGAAAAAAAATTCCCCTCGGGGATTAATAAAGTAAGTAACTACCTAACCTAACCTAAAGGGGGATGCATGAAAAAATTATATTTCTATTAACATGTTACCACAAAAAAATTGTAGTAGTGATAAAAACAAACACAATAATTACTCACAAGTTCCACAATATGATACTTTTGAAAACTAATAAAAGTGTCTTTAATGGTGCAAACAGAGTTCTTTGTGTCAAAATAATGTGATTTTATCGAGTTTAAAACTATTTCCACTGTTGAAGTTATTCCCGTGTTGAAGTGCAAAAACTTTTCAACTCTGGCACTAATTCATTCTGGGATAATAATAAAAAATAGTGACACCTGTGCAGAGCAGTCAGAAGAAGATGGATCTATTCCTCAATATAAGTCACAAGTATATAATATCAAAGCAGGAAACACTGATGGCAGATCTCATCAGGTTAATCTGAGCTACAGAGTTCAGTCCAGACCTACAAGTATCTCAATGTGCTCACTGACCTTCTCTGAGAGCGAACAGGGACTCTGGAGGCCGCGGCATGTCATCGATGACCAGGTAGAGCGGCTCGAAGTGGTGGAGGAGGGACGCCGTCTTCTCATTCATGGGCAAGGTGTCCATGACCTGCAGACAGAAGAGATGTCCTGATCGGGACCGCTAACAAACACAAGGCAGCACGCGGCAATCATCTCATACCACATTCACTGGTGCTGATTTAAAAGCCTGTAAACTAACAGAAACTTCGTTTAACGTTAAAGGAGCGCTGTGTAAGATCTAGTGGCATCTCGTGTTGAGGTGCCGACTGCAGCCAAGTGTTTGTCCCTTCTGGGCTGCTGTATTCATGTTGCGCTCTGCTGCCTATAGATATGAAAAAATCGTTCTAGGTGATGAAAGCGTCATTCTTAAATGTTCTACTTTATTTCTGTACACCCTTAAATTCGTTCATAAGGAAGATTAAACCTTTTTGAAACATATTTGCAACAAAAAATTTCATGTTTCTACCGTCTTATCTTTCACAGTGAAAGTTCTCAGAGTAACACCCATCAATCCCAAACTCATTAGCACAGTAATCCCACTCATAGTTACTGCAGCTGGTTCTTCTATAAATCACACACCGCTGGTTAGAAGTGGACAGATGAGGCGTTTCCAGTGTTTCACATGAAGCAGCTCTAATTCTGGACAAACTAAAAGACATCTTTCTGCTCTAGGAAGTCGAGGCTCCTCCTCCTTTTTCTGCTCTAGGAAGTCGAGGCTCCTCCTCCTTTTTCTGCTCTAGGAAGTTGAGGCTCCTCCTCCTTTTTCTGCTCTGGGAAGTCAAGGCTCCTCCTTCTTTTTCTGCTCTAGGAAGTCAAGGCACCTCCTCCTTTTTCTGCTTTTTCTGGGAAGTTGAGCTCTAGGAAGTCGAGGCTCCTCCTCCTTTTTCTGCTCTGGGAAGTCAAGGCACCTCCTCCTTTTTCTGCTCTGGGAAGTCAAGGCACCTCCTCCTTTTTCTGCTCTGGGAAGCCAAGGCACCTCCTCCTTTTTCCTTTGTCATGAAAACCGTTAGATATGAAAGAAAACGCTGCTCTGACTGAACCTGCAGCTCCTCATGTTCAGACAATAAGCCAAGCAGACAGGCTTCAGCATCCCTGTGTATTTATTCAGTGGAACAACAGCGCCATCATGAGGTCAAAATCAAACAACTTATCTGACAGCATTTGCATCCAGCATCCTGTGAAAAAAGTGACACTCCTAAATTGCATAGATTGGTATGATCGTAACTCCAAAAACGTAAGTTTAAAAAAAAATGATATTTCAGTATTTTTTTTTAGATGTCGACACCACGATTGTTAAGGATGATTAAATGTTGAGGTGGCTGTATTTGTTGGTGTGTAAGACCAGATGTAAACTAAAAAACTGAGGTTTTAGTCGATGCGCTTCACTTTCAGTTATTTATTTATTCATTCATTGATGGAGACATTAATTAATATGTAACTGGAGCCTCAAAGAACCAGAAACGTACCTCCTGTGCTACTTTCTTCATCTCGTCCACGTAAGCTGCCATGGCGATCTCACTGCTCATCTCTCCCAGACGGCTCCATGCATCCCTACACACACACACACACACACACACACACACACACACACACACACACACACACACACACACACACACACACACACACACACACACACACACACACACACACACACACACACAATAAAGACTGCGCCCAAGATCTTTGATCTTTTTCATGAACAAAGCTAAAGACAGTAGATGTGACTGGTGTTACACAGTAAAGTGTCCCCATCGCTGTTCATTAGTTCCACCAACAGTCCAAAGTATTCGATTTACAACATAAAACAGAGAAAACAGAAAATCCTCACGTTTAATGAGCTGGATCAGAAGAAAAACTGTCAAAGAATAATTCATGAATTGACCAGACAGACAGACGCACGCATGCACTACACACCATTTGTAGCGCCCCACCGGGTCCCAGAACCCAGGCCGTGGTACCGTACAGGGTCCGCACACCGCCTGTTTGTACAGACTGTAGAAACGCAGCATCACCTCATAGGACGGCCGGTAGGAGCCTGAAAGTTACAGACATTAATTCATCACATTTGTTTATCTGGCTGCAGATCATGAAAATAAGACGACATCAAACTCCCATTAAAAAAGTGGCCGTTTATTATTAGCACTGAACAAATGACAGAGATTTCTGCATGTTGTGTTACTTGGAGGTGACGAGTCCTGCTCTCACAACATGCTGATAACAGTTAGCCACATCACGCCAGCAGCTTTTCTAAATGAACTTTGCTCGTCCAGTCTGTCAACAGAGCGCTCAGCAGGAAGCTCAGCTGCACCAACAGGTCAACCGGCTGCAGACATCTGGTCTAACAGGAGCGCATCATTAAATCCAGCCTCCAAACAACAAACACACGTTCCTCTTGTCCGACTGAAGCCGGCCGCTCACCGTTTTTGGGAAGGTTATGGATGACGTCCACAGCAGCCTGAAAGCGTTTGTGGTGATCGAGCGCCGGCTCGGCCATCGCCGGGACGGGCATGACCGGAGGAAGTCAACCTGGAAAATACAATCACACTCTGGAGTTAAACGACACACACTTTTCATTTATGTCACATTTAATAACTGAACATGTGCTATTTTTCATCATGTTGCTTTTTTTAAATGTGCAGCTGGCTCGTATATAACAGGTCTTAAAGGGAAACTCAACCTGAACCCTGTTTTTAATCCCTCTGGATCTCTGACTGACGGGGACGACACGTTTCTAACCTGGTGAAGTGTTGAGCTTCATGCCGGGACGTTTCTGCCGACTTTAACTCACAGCGGGTTTTTTTAATGTCTTATAGTTCTTACTTTTCCCCGTGGTCCTGAAAAACAGCTTCTCCTTCCACTGTACGTGTATAAATATGGTTGGAAGGACAATTAAATCAACCTTCAACCTTGACGATGGTCTGGATGCTCCATGTTTTTTCAGCCCCTCGATGAGGTTGGAGTAGTTCTACCGACGGCAGCACGCCACATCCAGCAGATGGAGGTCAACACCGATTGGTTGAACGCTGCTCCAACAGTAACTGGAGGTTCACGCTTCTTAGGATGAAACAGCTGGAAGAGATTCCAGACCCAGATGTTCCTGCAGTGAGTTCGTGTCTGGTGACACCAGCAGCCACTAAACAGCTGTAATGTAATACGTCCACTCGAAGGGCTTGTTTTTTCTCAATATAAATGTCTGACAACATTATGGAAGAGATGCTTGAACCCAAACAGAAGTGTGTCTCCACTCTGCGTCACTAGAAGTTGAATCAGATCATCTCCGGTCTGCAGCAGCTCTCTGCTCTCACAGCACAACTTCGATTTAGGAAACAGAGCTTTGCTAATGATTTCTTTTCTTTTGCTGTCTGTAGTCGTCCTGGTGAAACGTCTTCAGAGACGTTCAGGAGTGTCTCCAGAGAGACGTTCAGGGGTGTCTCCAGAGAGACTTTCAGGAGTGTTTACAGAGAGACGTTCAGGAGTGTCTCCAGAGAGACGTTCAGGAGTGTCTTCAGAGACGTTCAGGGGTGTCTCCAGAGAGACATTCAGGAGTGTCTGCAGAGACGTTCAGGAGTGTCTTCAGGAGTGTCTCCAGAGAGACGTTCAGGAGTGTCTCCAGAGAGACGTTCAGGAGTGTCTCCAGAGACGTTCAGGAGTGTCTCCAGAGAGACGTTCAGGAGTGTTTACAGAGACGTTCAGGGGTGTCTCCAGAGAGACATTCAGGAGTGTCTGCAGAGACGTTCAGGAGTGTCTCCAGAGAGACATTCAGGAGTGTCTACAGAGATGTTCAGGAGTGTCTCCAGAGAGACGTTCAGGAGTGTCTACAGAGACGTTCAGGAGTGTCTACAGAGACGTTCAGGAGTGTCTCCAGAGAGACGTTCAGGGGTGTCTCCAGAGAGACGTTCAGGGGTGTCTCCAGAGAGACGTTCAGGAGTGTCTGCAGAGACGTTCAGGAGTGTCTCCAGAGAGACGTTCAGGGGTGTCTCCAGAGAGACGTTCAGGGGTGTCTCCAGAGAGACGTTCAGGGGTGTCTCCAGCTCTATCCAACATGTGGTCTGTGGAAGCTCTGTGACATTTCATCAGCTCAGATCAGAAACGTTCAAACATGAATGTTCTTCTCTTTCTGTGAACTGTCTCTGACTCTTAGTCACGTCTTCACCGTCTTCCTGAAACAACTCGACTGAGATTTCACAGCGAGACGTCTGTTTTCAGGGAGTCTGTCCACCATGTTGTCAGACAGTTATCTCAGGAATCAGAGCCTGTCGGGGGAAACTAAGAACTGCTGACTGAAGCTCAACACTGGACCAGTTTCACAAGTTGCTGTCCTTGTAGAGGAGGTTTAAAGAAGCACACCTCAGTTGTCCTGGAAGGCCTTCAGGTTGTTCTGGCAGCTTCTTCCTCAACTCTGTCTGTCAGAGGAGTTCCCTCCTCACTTTACATGGAAGATCATTTCAACAACCTGATTTATTTCTACCTCCTGAAGTTGAGATTTAGCAGAAGACCTCTGGCAGCATCCATTTCCCATGTTTGTCTTTGTGAAACTGTCTGTCTCTGAGACATGAACGCTGACACGTCGAGACATCCCACTGAACTTATTCAGGAGGATGGTCGCTGTATCTCTGACGGGCAGCTGACCGTCTCCCATGATGCTCTCTGTCACGCAGCCTCGTGTCTGTTTGTGGATGAAGCAGATTAAAACGTGACATCCTTTACTTTTGATTTGATATGACTGATCTTAATGGAGTCTGGCACATACTGAGTGTCACGGAAATACTGTCCCTGATTAACACTGTTCAATGAAATGATCTCGTTCCTGCTGTTTCTCAAGCTGATGGATTCATTTGAAGTGTGTGTCAAACAGGAATGAACACGTGCTTCAGTAGAAACGTAATCTCCTGATTCATGTGTGTCCCGAAAGTCTGCTGAATTCAAGTTTGTGCAGGAGCGAGCCAGGAGCCCCGGGGAGCTTAGCACGAGTTAGCCCGGAACTTGTCTCACCTCAGCGGCGGTCCGTCCCGCCGGTAGCCGTGAGCAGCACCGTGGAAACGGGCGACCTGCTGTTCTATCAGACACCACGAAACACGGGAACACTCACGGAAGCGGCTGCAGGCGGTCGTCTCGGTTCTTTACAGGTTTCCGTTGACGGTAAAGTTGATCTGTGGAGCCGCCAGAAGTCGCACCAGAGCCGGACAGACCTGACGTCGTCTCCGGCCACCCCGGGGTAGTTCACACGGACCACTTCCGTGTCAAATCACATGACACGGATTTGACCACGCCCCGCTGGGAGATTTAAAGCTACACTCTATTTTATTGTCGTTATGATGACGACAAAATCATAATCTTCTTTTCAATAGTTCTAAAGTGTAGCTGCATCTATATAATATAAATACATGTGTGTACATTTATATACTAAATCTGTAATATTTATATTTTTACATCATTTTTCTCTTGCGATTTGCTTTAAATATCACTGTTCTTCACTGTTTTATTGTGTTTTTATAGATTTTTTTTTTATGTCGGTGTAAAGCAGCATAATAGTTGTTTTTATAAGTGTTATATACGTAAACTAATTAGTAGCTATTATCGTGAAGCAATCTGTTAACAAATGATGTATTTTGTCTTTGCCCTTTGATTCCCATTGATTTGAACACTGTTTGGTTCGTTCATAATCTACTAATAGTCCAGAGTCGGACCTTCACGTCGTTCCGGTCACATACCGGCCCCATCGCCCTGATTACGGCAGAATTAGAGGATCTATTTTCAGTCCGTCACTTCGACGGTGATTTGGTTAAAATTATAGATCAGTAGACCGAAAAGATGAAGGCTGTAATCACACTGGACACATGCGCATCTCCTCAATCTATAATCCGGTTAAATTATATCTACTGTCAAACTGCTAGAGACTCCGGAAATACCGAGAGTTGGTTTTCAAAATAAAAGCATAATTGTAAATGTGCAAAAAAGGGGTTTGTGAGTTTCATAAATATACTTATTTCTTATACTTAATGCCTCTCAGTTTTTTTATTTAGTTTGACAAGCAAAAGTTATATTCTATTTCAAAAACCTTCACATATAATTTTGAGATGATAAAAGGGAAAAAACAAGAAAACAGTTCTGATGCATTGAGAAACATGCAGTGTTGCTATTTTGACAAATTTCAAGGGTCTTCCCCTGTTGATAAATTATATTTATTATAATTAGACGCAAACCTGCACCTTATTATTTTGTTAATCAAATGGGGTTCTGGTGTGGGTGAGAAGATAAACCTTGCAGACGAAATTAAAGACTAGTATTTTATCGATATGAATAAAATATAATAGCTAATCATTCTTGACATCGAAAAGAATAGTTTATTCTGAGCTATCTATGAAAAGCGAGCAAACCCAGTCTGCCGAGGAAGACCATGAGACAGGTTGAAATCTCCAGAGAAGCTTTTAAAAAGACCATGACTTAAATAAATGTTTTAAATGAATGATCAAGGTTTTAACAATGTAATATGTATTAAAAAATAATAACGTATTTTTATTATCAATCTTTTCATTCCCCAGACCATATTTAACTATGAGATCTCCATATTTTCAGTGTTTTCAGCATCTTATTTCACTTGTACTGTCAAAGAAAAAGGCACAAAACCAAGTTGGAATAAAATCCTGTGTAATGTACTCACTCTGTATTATAGCCTACTTATTATACTAGACACAAATCAATGCGTAAAAAAAACAACTCCCAAATGACCTGGTAGGAGTTGATCAAATCAGAAATACAGAACTATTTGTATGCATCTGTAGCATTAACATTACTATCTGACGCTACATCAAAAAAGCTTTTAATCTGAAAATCCCCGCAGGAAGTGGTAGTGTATTTTGCCGCGGATATGACTGTCTCTATTGTGTTGATAAATCCAGCCTTAAATCCAGGTTTGGCCACGCGCCGTTTTCCTCCGGCAGGATAAAAGCATGAGGAGCCGCGGGAACACACTCTCCGAGGAGCCGCTACACTGCTGCCTTCCTGCCGCGGAAATCAACGCAGGACCCGGCCACAGGGACGGAGAGGGAAGGGCCAGCGGAACACAGCCGCGGCTTCTCGGCATCATGTTGAAGAAGAAAGCAGCTCCGCAGGTGAAGAACGGCGCCGGGACGTCCGAGTCCAAGGCCATCGATCCTCTCAGTAACCTGGGTGAGTGTTTGTGCGTCTGCAGCCTGCATGTATTCAGGATCAGAGACCCGCAGACCCACTGCACCACAACTCAAGGAGTTCCGTTATTTATTGGTTGCCGTTCATCGAAAATGCAGATTTTCCTCTTTTACTGGTCTTAAATTCTAACTGGTAGAATTAGTATATTTTGAGGTGTTTGGAGGAAACCAACAGAAGTCGTTGCTTTGTGTTCTTGGAAATTGTGACAGCATTTCTCCTTATTTTATAAAGGTTCTTAATTTAGACAATATTCATTAATCAGTCGTGATAATAATCATTAAAAGTGGTAAAATAGTTTAAATTAGCCCCATCTCATCTACACGAATAAAATCAGTAATAATAATGACATAATCTTGTAACAGCCATATAGGGAATCATTTGCTGCATTGGTGCTTTTATTTTGAAACTTTCAGTTCATTAGGGCTGCATGTCAGCTGTAGTTTCAGGTTCTTACATCTGATGGGAAAATCAGTGCGACTCCACTTGTCAGCTCAAATTTAGTGTGCCTCAAGGCTCAGTCCTCGGCCCGGATTATTATATTTATGTTATATGTCACATATAGAAGCAACAGTTCAGTTTCCATTTTCATGCAGATGACTCGCAGATTTCTCTTGTGACTCAGACAACAACAGCACATCTGGCAGAACATTCAAAACTCAAAATCAAATTCAAAATGTTAGAAACCGGTTTTGTATAGTTGGAGGAATAAATTTAGACTTCCATGTGAAGACGTTTCTTTTTGCTCCTTCCAAGTATTTCCAGACTGAGATCCTTTCTTCACAGAGCAGGAAACTGTGGTCCAGTTCCTTTACTGTAACTTGCTGTCTTCACCAGTTCAACCTCTACAAACTTCAAACTAAATCATCCCTGTAACATCAGTGTTATCAGCGCTGCATGGTTTTATGTATGCTTTATTCTGGGATGTTTATGTTGACCATAAAGCCACGCCGGGCCTCTGATTATCTCCGACATGCTTGTTGAGATCCTCCAACAGCATGAATGTGAGCCCCACCATGTCAATGATAGTGTACTTTTTGAAGCAGTTATAACCAACACATTATTATTAAAGCGTGAAGCTGTCAGTCCCGGTCAGAACCTTCAGCACTAACCAGTCCCGGTCAGAGCCTTCAGCACTAACCAGTCCTAGTCAGAACCTTCAGCACTAACCAGTCCCGGTCAGAGCCTTCAGCACTAACCAATCCAGGTCAGAGCCTTCAGCACTAACCAGTCCCGGTCAGAACCTTCAGCACTAACCAGTCCTAGTCAGAGCCTTCAGCACTAACCAATCCAGGTCAGAGCCTTCAGCACTAACCAGTCCTAGTCAGAGCCTTCAGTCCTAGTCAGAGCCTTCAGGGCTTAATGGAATTGATCTACACACCCTCACTCATTCAGGAAATCAGTCACCTGAAATAAAAATCCTGCACTCATCAGCCTCCATGTTATGTGACAGAGTTTTATTCCATTCAGAGGATCTTGGTGTTGTTGAGAAAGTGGTACTAAGAGTAGAAGCAGCTCAGTTTAAACTCTGGTGTCCCACATGGACAGAAAAACAAACTCCAGCTGCTACTGTAAATTGTCTCCCCAGGACTAGGAGATATTTAAGGCTTCCAGGTTCACCAAGAACACACAGACACAGACACACAGACAGACACACAGACACACAGACAGACACACAGACAGACACACAGACACACAGACAGACACACAGACACACAGACAGACACACAGACAGACACACAGACAGACACACAGACAGACACACAGACACACAGACAGACAGACAGACAGACACACAGACAGACACACAGACACACAGACAGACAGACAGACAGACACACAGACAGATACACAGACACACACACAGACACACAGACAGACACACAGACACACAGACAGACAGACACACAGACAGACACACAGACAGACACACAGACAGACACACAGACACACAGACAGACAGACAGACAGACACACAGACAGATACACAGACACACACACAGACACACAGACAGACACACAGACAGACACACAGACACACAGACAGACACACAGACACACAGACACACAGACACACACACAGACAGACAGACAGACACACAGACACACAGGCAGACAGACAGACACACAGACAGACAGACAGACAGAAGGACAGACAGACAGACAGACAGACAGACAGTGGGACTCTTTAGTACCAGACATGGACTGGAGCTTCCTCTGCTGTCCTCCTCCTCCTCCTCCTCCTCTCCTTCTCCTTCTCCTTCTCCTTCTCCTTCTCCTTCTCCTTCTCCTCCTCCTCCTCCTCCTCCTCCTCTCTGGAGTTGGTTCTGTGTAATCTGGTCAGTGTGTCAGCAGCTGAGACCTTCTCTGTCCTCTGCAGCTTCACCCTATGTTCAGGAAGAGCTAGTTGTGTCATTCAGGTAATCCAAGGCTAAATAGAGCATTAAAAAACAGCAAATTATTTAATTTGTTAATGCTCAGACAGATGAAACAGAACACAGGTCAACATGGAGAAGCTGAGTATTGACTTTAATTGGAATAAAAATAACATATATCATTTCTAGGATGATAATCAGACACAAAGAGGCACCGTGCAGTTAAAGTATTGATATTAGACAAAGTTACAGACTGTACAAGAAGTATTCAAGGTGATAGAAACCACATTTGGGAACATTTTTATTTGTACTTCAACTTTTATATTGGCTTATGTTCCATCTGCTCCCATGGAGGGGGTGGGGCTTATTTATGGAGCAAATTCCCAGCCAAAACCTAACAAACAACCTAAATGCCCAACGATTCACTGCAAACACGGCGCGGTTTGCAAATACAAAACTCCATTAAAAAAACGAATGCAGTTTGTTTTGCAAATACGAAACGGAAAGAACAAACAAATAGTCATCATCATTCTGTCACACCTCAGAGACAAATACAGCATGTCTTACATTTATTGAAAAAATATCCTTCAAAGACAAAAAAAATACCTAGTGACTTTTGCTGCAATTGTTCCGCCTCAGTTTGCCGAAGATTTTCTCCTGAGTAACTTGCCCTCCACAACAGCAGGTGACACTGTGAGTCAATTGAAAATCAACTTGCCCTGCATAAACTTCTACTGGCTCGGTCCAGAGGTGATGTCAGATCAAAGATTATGTTGGTTAATGAGGACTGAGACTAAAAGAGAGGCTGTACTCATTAATCATTAGTTGTTGATAGGTTCAAAAGTAATGATCGCTTTCTTCTTCATGCTGAACCAGCAGCTGCACGGCAACATACATTAACAGCTCATTCATTACTGTTACTTCATCATTAGTCACCCTCTTTGTTTCTCTCTCTAGTTCTTATTGAAGAACTCATTTTAAATCCCTCAGTAGAAACTGCTGGATTGTTTTTGTTTGATGATGATTTTCTTCAAGTATTTGTCAGATAATCATGAAATGGTGATGAACTGATTAATAACTATTCAGTGATGTGTAACTTACTTCAGCTGCATAAACAGACCATGTGACCTAGCACATGTTGACAGCTGTGAAGTCTCATATGACGTGTCACTTTGCTTCATAGTTTGGCCCGTTGTGCTTTCAGAGTCGGTACCAACATGATCAGCATGACGAGCCCGTAAATGTGGAGGAAAGCTTGTTGATACTCGGACACAGTTTGGACTCTGAGATGCAGAGCAGGGCTCCACAAAGTCACACTGAATACAGACTTCATGCTTCAGGACAAAGTGGGTCACAGCCTGGCTGGGAGGGCTCCTTATTGGAACGTTTATATTTGGTTCATTTCATGTGAAAATGCTGCCAGTTCAAAAATACAATTTGCTCTATGACCTGAAGTTATAAATATAATAATAATAATAATAATAATATAATAAACGTATTTTTATAGCACCTTTCATACGTAGTTTAAATATAACATTGAAAATATAGAAAAGAAATGAGTTATGCTCTTATACAGCAGAAATAACGACTACTGTTTACGCTGCTCATCTGTTGGGATGTGGTCAGTTTTCCAGGTGTTTGATCACCAGAGAACTGGACAAAGAGATTATGATGTCACTTCATCCTGATGAAGGCATGAATGTCAGTCATGACAGCAGTCTGTTTAATAGTTACGTCAAAATGTTTCACTCAAAACTATAAACACCAAGGTCAGCGAGGAACCAGATGAAAAGTTAAAGGCTCACCAGAGTCTTCAGGATTGTTGGACTTGGGCTCCTGCTAGTACAAAGCCAATATGTGTCAGCCCCCAGTCCTGCATGTTCTTTAATGAGGCAACAGGAGAAGATGTCAGGCTTCAAGATATTTATTTAACAGCAGCAGAATAACCAGTTTACAGAGCTCTGGGTCCAGACTATGTTTCCCTGACCACAACAGAGTATGTGTCAGTTTATGAAGTCTGACCTCCTGTCTCTCCCTGACCTTCTTCTTATAGTCCAGACACCAAAAAGTCATGTGTGTTGATGTGTCCTTTGTTGGTTGGTGGAGGTGGAGGTGGAGGTGGTGGTTGTCTTCCTTCACACCCTGGAGTCCTCCAGACAGTTGTCTGTTCCTGTTTATGCCTCAAAGAACAACAGTATGTGACCCCAAAGGTCACAGACCTCCTCCTGTGACCTTTTGGTTTGGCCCAGCAGTATCACTCTCATTCACAAACACAGCCTTTTGTCTGCACCTTAGGATTAATAGTTGATAATACGACTTTATATATAAGTAATATGATTTGGCATACATATATGTTGTATTATTGTAAACATAGCCTAGCACAGAATAGCACAGGATGCATCTTCTGGAAACCATGAATCTCTGTACAAAATCTGCACCACACACATTAACACGTATTTCACTGGATATGTAAACATTTCCTGACAAAATCAATAAGATTCACACACACACACACACACACACACACACACACACACACACACACACACACACACACACACACACACACACACACACACACACACACACACACACACACACACACACACACACACACACACCCTGTGCATCTAAGTAGCATCTAACAAAATAATTCAACATGCCAACAATAACAGAAACAGCTCCTATACTCAGTTTATAAATATATGGAACCAGTATTTTGCATTTTATTTGACTGTCAGTCGTTACAACTCCTTTCTAGTCTGTCTCCAACTCCAGTCACTGAAACAGCTCCTCCCCTCTGGTCCTGGACTTCATCTCTGTCTGCAGGTGTTTATAGTCTGCTGGGATCTGTGTCTGTTTAAATCTTCTAGTTCACTCTGGATCAGAGCAGGAAGTGAATGAAATCCTCAAAATATGAATGACAAAAATAGGATTATTACCGAAGGTGTTCAGCCTGAACCGGGTCTCTGGACTCAGCTGCCATAGCATTTATACCTGCAAGTATTTACTGAAGTTTTCCCCTAATTATTTACTAAATTCATTTGTATGAGTATTTTATTTGGATCAGAACACATTGTTCCTGCTGAATGCCATCATGTCATTTTCAATGATCCAACTTTTAAAAAGAATTCAACTCTATTCAGTACTTTTTTGCCGTCTACTGTAACAATGAAAATACAACACAGCGTCTTTAAGTTCATACTTGTTCTTAAAATAGCATTATTATGTTAAATGGTGGTGACTTTACTGACTTTGTTTTTTTCATCTAACTTCCAAAATCTAGCTTTCCTGCAAAAACTCCACATAATATGTAAAGAATAAATAGACATTTTGGGAACTACACTTAATCTGTTATCTTTCAGACAGTTAAAGGAAAAGAAGTGTCTGTGATTAGTTTAACTGAGACACCATGACCATAATCCCAGATTAACATCACTGTTGTGTGTTTGGATGAAAGAGGCCCGATACTTCATGTTCATGTGTGAGCTTTACACACTAACGGCCCATCTTCCAATGTTCAGGTTATTTCCTAATTTTATTTTATTTTATTTGTACTCTATTAATCCCCAAGGGGAAATTTTTTCGCTACAGCAGCATCTCGGGGGGGGGGGGGGGGGGGGGAAGGGGGAAGAGAGAGGTGTGGGGGGGGGGTGTGGGGGAGGAGCTGCTGCAACAGGCTGCCACTAGCGATCTAACCATCTAACCTGAGGTGCATGTTTTTTGGGTGATGGGAGGAAGCCGGAGAACCCGGAGAGAACCCACACAAGCACAGGGAGAACATGCAAACTCCGCACAGAAAGGCCCAGGACCGGATTCGAACCCAGAACCTTTTTGCTGTGAGGCGACAGTGCTAACCACTGCACCACCGTGCAGCCCTCTTTTTTAAAATATTTTTCAATTCAATTACCAGACGATGGTCTTTATTGAGGAAGTTATTGAAGAGTCAGGCAGTTAATTAAGGTCCTAACAGAGCGCTGAGTATTCACCAGAACTGTGACTGACTGTGACGACCTTCATGGCTGCTTGTGTGTGTGTGTGTGTGTGTGTGTGTGTGTGTGTGTGTGTGTGTGTGTGTGTGTGTGTGTGTGTGTGTGTGTGTGTGTGTGTGTGTGTGAAATGTCTATTCAAGGAGACTCTTTAAAACCAGCTTCATTAGCTGGGATCTTTATCCAGACGAAAAACAAGCAACAAAAACCAAAATGTCTTTTCTGGTGAAGCTTTGACTTTCACACAGAAATCAATGGCAGGAAGTAACAAGCTCAGTTCAAACTTAACCAAACCATCTTCTTATCAAAGTATTTATCCAGAATATTGCAGTTGAACAGGTATTTTGTCTGATTTAAATTCTAACACCAAGTGTCCCGCCTCCTGAAGTGTCTCAGAGTCTCCAGAGGATCGTGACCTCTGACCTCTCTGTGAACACAAGTAAGAGAAAAGATAAAGGCAACAGATAATTATCAGATTATCTGGTAAATTCAACTGAGTTTAGACTCTAACGTGAACTGAACTGTTTTCTTTGACATATTAACAGATTCCTACTGTGAACATGTACATGTTCACTTCGCGTGTTGATCACCACCGTCATGTGACATTTGTCTGGCTCAGTTAAGCCAGATAATGAAAAGACATCCTGGATATGTTGAACCTGATGGTGGTGCAGACCTCTGGAGGCCAAAACATCTTGAGTTCAGCCCAATGAGATGGTTGTGGACTTCAGAAAGATTTTTAGACCCCAATGCTGATTTCCTGAGTCTGACACCAAATTCAATGTGAAGCTGCTCAAGTTTCGGGTCCAAGCAGAAACTCCAGATGTGTTCGGGCCAGTGGTCACAGGAAGGTGTAACTGAGGTGCTCTTGATTTCCCAGCTGACTTCAGGTCCAGTTGGATAAACACCAGAAATCATCTGCACTATCATGGGTTTTTTGTGTGTATAAATGCAGCAGATTGAAGTTCATGTTTAGCCTTTGAGAGAGTAAATTTCCCCATGTTGCAGATGTGCAGCACAGTAGCTGCAGCTGCTTCTCATCTGAGAAACACTGTTCTGCTGTGGTGGGGTGGGTGTCGGCTATTTTTAGGTCCAAGAGCTCAGTCTGCTGTAATGATGTGTCTCTCTTCCTGCTCACCCTCTGAGCTCCTCCCACCAGCTCTGCTCTCCCACAGCACCTTCAACCTGGAGAGTGTGTTGGTGTGTGTGTGCATCCAGTATGAAGGCACCTTTGTGAGTGTTGTGACCCCCCCCCCCCTCCCCTGAACTACAATGACACTTCTGTTGCAGCTTTCTGCTTACTCAGCTCAGGACTCAGCAGAATCTGTGCAGGAGAACTTAAAGGAAACATCCAGCACTTTTACAGCTTCTGTTCCCTCCAGTCCACATGTGCACACAGACACCTGGCTGCATGATAAGAAAACCACAGGGGCCCTTCCAGGTTATTTTAAGCCTCTGTGAGATAACTTACATTCCACAAATTCTGTTGGTCCTGGTCATTGATTATTCTGCTTTATTCTGAGTGGAGATGCATTGTAGATCTTTTCTACTACACGTACCTAATGAGCTGGAACTGAAGTGTTGTTGTCTCCTGTTCTGCTTTTTTTATTTTCTGTCCAGTTCTGAGACGACTTCTGTCCCCAAACTTATGATTAATCAAACAGAGGTGTCATCCATCGCATCTCAGCTCGAACAAACAGGAAACACAGTAACCAGAGTTCTTGATAAAGTCTATTTAAACTTTTTATAATAGAGAACAATGAGAGCACAAGAATAGAAATGATAAAGTCTGTCTCAAAATGTTAAAGCTATTTTAAAGCTATTGGCCACTTGAGGGGAGCACGAAATTCTGTAAACACAACAAAGATGTATCATCACCTCACAAATAATTATTTGTATTTATTAAGTGTGTTTGTGTCCACGCTTCTTTCTTCTTTTAGCTCTGGTTTGGTCATCACCAACTCCTGAGAAATCTGGCTAGTTGCTAAATGCTCCACTAGGAGGCAGCGATCAGTGGATCTGACAGATCTGATAGGAAACCTGACAATACTACGTCCCGCCCACCGATAGCTGTAACCTGACTGCACCACAGGCCTGTCAATCAAACAGACACGCCCCCAAAACCAGGTCTTCTTGAATCTTCTTTTCTAATGAATGAGGGATTATTTTCAGATGGACCTCCAGAAAACTAATAAGAAGGAGTGACTTTAGCTAACAACACTGCTCAGTCAGGTTCTTCGGCACGGACCTCCACCTCCATTCAGGGAGCAGATCAGTGCAGTGTTAAAACATTTCAACCAGTCTGGAGGAAGATGTTTGAAATGTAACGAAAACAGGCCTCACAGATGACAGATGTTAAAGGCAGTTGTTGATGTTATTCAACACCTTATTCAAACCATCTTACAGCATCAGACAGAAAAGCTCTTCTCTGTTTTTAGTGGTTCAGTGAAACAGTTCAGGAGTCTGAACGTGTGCATGTACACACTGATGTGCTTCACAGAGAAACTCCCACTAGGCAGACTAAACCTTCCAGAAATAGTGTCCTGATTCCTTCATGCTCCACACACCGACATGTGGAACTTAAAATCTCTTCTCTTCCCTCTCTTCAGTCTTTGTCATCTCCATCCACACCGAGCTGCTGGTTCAGGATCAAGATATCAGAATTACAGAGCTGCTGTGGTCCAACAGATGTTTAGTGTATAGAACCACTCTCCTCCCCCGTGTTTCACCTCCTCTCTTCTCCCCTCACCTCCTCCTCTTTGTGCTTTCAGGAGTGCAGGAGGATGAAGATGTGAAGAGGATGCTGCAGGGCTCCACCATGGTGAAGGTAATGAAAACTACTCACAGCTGTTAGAAACGATGTGAGTGAGCAGAGATCTGACGGGTTCATTCATGTGGTGTGAAGGTCCGCTCGTCTCGCTGGCAGAAGAGACGAACTCTGAAGCTGCTGGAGGACGGAGTCACCGTCTGGTGTCAGTCACACAAAACATCCAGCCACTGCAAGGAGCGCCAGTCATGTGAGTGTTTCTGCATCCCAATCAAGAACATTGATGACGAGCACCATGAGAAAGATGAAAGTGAGCAGATTTGTATCTTGCATATCTACTTTTTCAGCATTACAGCTGAACTTATTATGACATCAGACACCAAATAGATCCAAGATGAGCTACTTTATGAAGCATATTATGTGTCTTATGTGAAACCCAGACTCCCCCTCAGCCCTGACACACTGATACCAGGCTGATGTTCGTGTCCTCTGCTGTTCACAGCTGAAACAAAGTGAATCCGATAGAAGAAGAATTGACAGTTTGGAAACGATGTACTTCAGTAGACGTCACGCAGAAGGTCTTCCTTCACTTGTGTCGTTATTTGTACTGCAGATGTTGAGAGTAAACATTAAGTTGAAGTTTCAACTCTGAGTTCAGATTCATGTTGATGTTGAAGGATCAAGAGGTTTTATTAGATTTAACTGTATGAATATGATTTTATTAAAGCGTCTCAACCCGCCTCAAGGCTGGACAAAAAAAACATCAAACTAAAAGTGAAATAAACCGAAGTGCAAATAAAACAAAAGCAAACCAGCCGAAGGAGAGCGAGCACGTGACTGACGGCCACCTCCTTATAAAAGCAGCCAGACCAGGTGAGCTGAATTTCCATGACGGCCTGACTGCCCTCCAGACGCCCTTATGGACGGGTCAAAACATCCAAACTGTAGCTGCGTGTGTTTTGCAAACTATTTGGCATCTGAGCCAAAGAAGATGTAGAATCCAAACCACAGACTGTTTATAAAAGTGTTTGTATCTTCAGGTCTGTAAAATGGTTCTGATCCAGAAGTGTCTTCAGCTGCAATACCAGCGAGTGCCACTAGAGGTCGGCTCCAAAAAGCCTCCGGCTCCATAGACTCCCATTCAACTTCTCTCATCAAATCCAAAGTGAATAAAATGTGTCCATCAGTTATCTCGGTGTTGTTAGCTAAAGTCACTCCTTCTTATTAGTTTTCTGGAGGTCCATCTGAAAATAATCCCTCATTCATTAGAAAAGAAGATTCAAGAAGACCTGTTTTTGGGTGGAGCACTGTTGTGTTTCATTTCTGTTGCAGCAGATTAGGTAGAATGAAGCTGATGGTTTTCAGAACAGGTTCGACAACCTCAGGTTAAAGGTTACTGTCTGGTTTACAGTTGAGGTCGGGTGAAAGTAAACATGTTGTAGCGATGGTTAAAAGTTCGTTATATTTGAATACAACTGAACTCCCATTGAAGCTGCTTCATTTACATATTTCTTTTCAAATCATCACATGCTGAGTGGAAATATAAATATTTTTCTTATTTATCACATTTCTGGCAGTCTCCTGTGATTCATTCATATCGCCATGACGACAGAAATATGATCTATAGGTCAGCGCTACCACAGAGAACTAGCAGCAGCATGAACCCACTGGCGTACTCAGATTTATTCGAACATGTTTCGAAGAGACCCGACCCGGCCCGAATATATCTTGGAGGCAGTCTGACTATAAAGACTTCTACCAGGAAAGCTCTGTACAGTCGTCCATCCAGCGGCCCCACCCAGAAGTTAGAGAGCCATCTCTGTATGATAATTGGTACCCAGACTTTCCTTTTCCAGTCCCGTAAGGCTCGGTGCTGACTGGGTGTGTAAGGTGGATCCACTCCGTCTATTTTGGTTCTGTTTAAGTGCCACTTGCCGCTATGTTCGGAGGACTCTCCCTCTCCTCCGCTATCTCAGGGCCGCACACGGCGCCCTGATTACAGAGCTCTATTACAGAGTCTATTTACTGCACCAGAGTTCAAACAGAGATTATAGGACATTATATGTTGGAGGGAGTCGACCCGGGAGTCTGTGGTTTGGTTCTGTATGGAAACCATATGGACAGAACCACTGGGTTCATCTACCAAGTACAGTAACAACAGTACGAGGCCTCTAATCACCACAGAACCATATCTGACTGTGATGTGGCACTGTGTGTGTGTGTGTGTGTGTGTGTGTGTGTGTGTGTGTGTGTGTGTGTGTGTGTGTGTGTGTGTGTGTGTGTGTGTGTGTGTGTGTGTGTGTGTGTGTGTGTGTATGTGTAAATTCTCATTTGTTTTGAAAACCATTTAGTTCATCCTAGTTTCCATAACTCTGACCAGGAAACTAATTCATAAACTCCTTGTTTAAGCAGTTTCATGTTTAATTTAAACTTTCTGAGGTGAAAGTCTTGTTTTTAGTGAATCTCTGTTATTGACGTGATGCGTACGTGCTTCTGTAAACTCCAACAGCAGATGGAACTGGAGCTGAAAGCTTTTCATTGACACCCAGTGATTTATCCCTCTAGTTTCTGCTGGCTGCTCCAACACACTGGTTCCCAACATTTACTTAATTAAAGTCTGTCCTCATAATTCCAGTTTATAACCTCAGTGTGGACAAGAGAGGAGTTCTTAAAAACCTTTAGAGACCTTTAGAAATCAGAAGTTCTCCATATTAACTCTCCACTCCAGCATGAAGTAGCATGATCTGTTCAATAAATAATGCAGAGTATCACAGCGTAATAGAAGTGCAGCATTTCTCTGTATTAAAGTAGAAATATTTAACTTAAAATAGATTTCACCCAAGTGAAGAGCTTAAGTGACTCTCTTTACTTTCCACCACTTCACATGTTTTAGATCAGAGGTAGAGGTAACACTACTTTTTCTGACGGTTTTTTTTTTTACAGATTTTACATTAAAAAAACATGATGTTTGTTAAATCCTTTTGGCTTGTGAGTCGTCACAATAAATCAGCGTCATGTTTCATGTCTCTGTTAATAGTTCCACAGACATCCCTTCTGTGAGTGTCTCTTATAGGAGATTTTCATTAACATTACTGCAATGAATAGATAATGACGCCTACAAAAATAAAATGATTAAGTATTTCACAAAAATCACAAATTAAAGAAAAATCATGGAAGCTAAAAACTGATTTTTTTCACAATAATCATTGAATTCAGACGACGGACTAAACAGACTAACTGTATATAAAACAGTTCAAACTCCTCCTCAGGCAGTATGATGATGCTCACACATCAATTCATCAGTATTCTCTAATGATTTATATAAAAGAATCAGTCACGCGTCATTTTGCTGCAGAATACCTGAAACACATTTGCTGATAATAATATTTTGACATTGTGGCTTTAGAGCTGGCTGATCTGAGAACTCCTTCCACTGTGAGACATGTTGTGATGCTGGTGTTAACCAGCTGAGGGAAATGTGAGACAGAGTGTGATACATGTGGAGCAGATTTCCTCTCAGAGCTCTGCCGTCAGTCTGGGAGCTCACAGGACTCCTGAGACGAGTGAAACCAGACAAATAGAGACGAGCAAACACCAGCTGCTGTTTGGTCGGCAACATGTTTAATTTGGTTTCTTCAAATCCAGCGCACAGAGGGATGTGATTGATTAATAATGCGTCAGGAGACATTTATAGTAAACATAAGTGTCAGCGAGTGTTGGCTGAACAAACCGCTCAGTCTGTTCATCCAACACTCAGAAACATTGCTTGATTTGTGTGTGTTTGTGTTTTGTGAAGCTCACTTCTCCGGTACGTGTTAAATTTAGCAGAAATTACAATTAACAGTGCAGCTGTGTCATCAGTCTTATTTGTGCAAAGTGAGTTTTGGCTTCATCTCTGTTCACACTCAACATCCCTGCAAAGTTTCAGTAAACGCTGGTCACTGTTCAGCATTCAGGGTTTCCCAGATTAGAAGAAAGTCAAACATGTTTTTGAGCCTGTTTTGTCTTTTTTCTGAGATGTACCCTGTAAAAGTTGATTTCCTGTTGACACAGCTGAAGAATCCAAACTCAAATCATAATTTTAAAGAAAATATTGTAGATCAAAGAAAAAGTGGTACTTCTTTTATTAATATAGTGACCAAACCACAGACCGGATATAAAAGAGTTCGTAGCTTCCAGGTCTGTAAACTGGTTCCGATCCAGAAGTGTCTTCAGCTGCAATACCAGCGAGTGCCACTAGAGGTCGGCTCCAAAAAGCCTCCGGCTCCATAGACTCCCATTCAACTTCTCTCATCAAATCCAAAGTGAATAAAATGTGTCCATCAGTTATCTCGGTGTTGTTAGCTAAAGTCACTCCTTCTTATTAGTTTTCTGGAGGTCCATCTGAAAATAATCCCTCATTCATTAGAAAAGAAGATTCAAGAAGACCTGTTTTTGGGGGCGTGTCTGTTTGATTGACAGGCCTGTGGTGCAGTCAGGTTACAGCTATCGGTGGGCGGGACGTAGTATCGTCAGGTTTCCAATCAGATCGGTCAGATCCACTGCTGGCTCCTCCCCCAGCTCGTCCAAATATGGTCACTTCCTGCTCCGAACCGCTCCGAACTAGCAAAGATGGTGACGGACAGAATCTGAACTGGAGGATTCATAACGTTCACAAACCAACGATGACATCACTGCTGGTTGCTGATTGGTCCAAACACACGAATCAGTTTAGGGCACTTTACATCGTAAGGTTGTAAAAATTCAGCAATTCCCACATGAGCATAACTAAGGGATGGTTCATGGTCACCTGAGCCGATTCTTACTGTAAATTTGATCAAAGAGGAAAGTTTTAGGCCTAATCTTGACAGCTGAGTAGGTGTCTGCTTCCTAAACCAGAACTGAGAGCTGCTTCCACAGGAGAAGGTCTGAAAGATGAAGACTCTCTCCTGGAAACTGGAGGAACCAGAGAGGCCAGCACAGAAGCTTTCAGTTGGGATGATAGATTATAATGAGGTTTTAAAGATATGATGGAGCTCAGTCAGATTTCAGAGAGTTACTGGGACACCCTGATTATAATAAATGAATATGGACATTATGTTTTTCACAGACAAATATCGCCGGGTGTCATCTGCATAGTGATGGAAATGTATGCTGTGTATCAATAATAAACAATACCTCCAAATAACTTACTGAGCACAAGAATTCCTTTAAAAACAATAAACTATAAACAGGATGGAGACTTGATGAGGCAGGATTTGTTCTTCTACTCACCTGGTTTTGGTTCTTCTTCCTCCATCGCTCAGTCTCCATCACGGAGGTGGAGTGCATTCGTGAGGGCTGCCAGTCGGAGACGTTGCGGCGGATGATCGGCTCCGTGCCCGAGGGTCGCTGCTTAACGGTGGTCTTCAAGGGGCCCCGCAAGAGCCTGGATCTCCTCTGCCAGAGCCAGGAGGAGGCTCAGCACTGGGCCCGAGGCATCCGCACCCTGCAGGATAGGATGAAGAACATGACCCAGAAGGAGAAACTGGACCAATATCCTTCAACTGTAGGCTGGAAATAAATCATTGTTCATGTGAAACTGTAGAAGTGCAGAAGTGGCAAGAATCAAAGCACCAGAAACTGTCATATATATTGTTTTTAAAGGGTTGTTGGAGGCCCATGATGTCTCCTACAGGGACCCAAACCAGAACCAACAATGCAACAAGGAACCAATGAAAACATACAGTTGACCCTAAATTCCAACATAAACTCTGTCGGCAGGATTAATATAGAAAACTCCATCTTGGTCAAATTCCAACACTCCCACATCATTTCTTCTGCTCGCTGCTTCTTTGACCACGTTGGTGTGTCACCTGGATTCATGCCTACCTGAGTCGGGCCGACCAGAACCACGATGACAAGATGAGCTACGATGAGGTGCAGACGCTGCTGCAGATGATCAATATTGACCTGAGTGACCAGTACGCCCGCAGCCTCTTCCAGGTAGGAGAACACACACAAACACACAAACAAACGTCTGAATCTGTAGAAGTGATTTGTTTGAAACCAGACCGTTACACGTAAACAAAGACTGATCGCATGTGTCTCACCCACAGAAATGTGACCAGTCGGCTAACGGCCGTCTGGACCACGGAGAGATCGAAGTTTTCTGCAGAGAGTTGCTACGGCGACCAGAACTGGATGCTGTGTTTATCCGCTACTCTGCCAACAGCTGCGTTCTCTCCGTGGTGGACCTGAAGGACTTCCTGAAGGACCAGGGGGAGGACGCCTCCCTCATCCACGCTCAGAGCCTCATACTGACCTACGAGCTGAATGAGTGGGGTACGCTGCCACAGAAATATCAGTTAGAGTACGTGATGTCTGACAAGCTCAACAGATGCTCCCTGGTCAGCCGGAGACAGACAAAGTTAGCAAAGTACCAGACCCGGTGTCACTCCAATAATATGAGTCCGGGTCGCTCCATACAGAATCGTTTGCAGTCGTTCCATCGTGCTGGGCGTAGACCTCCGGTTCAATTTAACCAATCAGCATGCGTCAAACCCTGCCACTGCTGACACGACCTACCGTGTCAATCAAAGAGTTTTTTCCTGAGTGCAGCATATTTTATAAAATGTTGTAATGAACGCCAGCAGCTTGACGAGCTGCTGAGTGTTGAACGTTTGCCAATTTTTTCCGGTGAGCGAGTTGAAAAATGTTAACGCTGCGCTCGTCATTGTCACCAGCTGTCCAATCACAATGAAGGAGGGGCGGGACGAACGGGGTTAACCACCGATACTGGTCTCTGATTGGTCCGTCCTTCAGGGAGGCTGAACAAATGATGATGCGAGCTGAGTAACCGGAGTGTATTCACAGAGAAGGAAAGTAAAGCTGTGAGTGACAGCCGGTGCCGCCAGGCTCGCCAAGTACTAAAGCAGAAAGTTAAAGAGATGTAAGCAGGTTCAAATCAATGCAGAACTATGAAAACAATTCAAAGAGTCAGTTCTACATTTCACTGTGACCAGTGGGAATACAATTTGAAATAATGGTGAGAAAATGGCGTTTTCCACATAAAGAGTAGTTCAATAGTCCAATAAAGCTGCAGGACACTGATCAGATATGCAAAAGAATCTTCAATATAGAAATTATGTGGAAACAGTTTCCACTAAGTTGAACTACAGCTGTTGTCAAATGTTAAAGCAGAAGCTTGAACGACCTCTCAGGTTTCTTTAAAGTCTGCAGATATTTGAAAACAGCAAAATCATATCAGCTGTAACTCCAAACAGCTGTTTAACTGAAACCCAGTTTAATCAGAGCATGGTGTGTTCCTGGGTTTGTCCTCTGCAGCCCAGAAGAACCAGTTCATGACGCCCAACGGTTTCACCATGTACATGCTGTCCAAGGAGAACTGTGTGTTCGACCCGGAACATGCCAGAATTTACCAGGACATGAAGCACCCGCTGGCCCACTACTTCATCTCCTCCTCACACAACACCTACCTCACCAAGGACCAGCTGACCGGGGACAGCAGCACCGAGCCATACATACGGTCAGAACCAGACTCATCATCATTCAGTCACATCATCATCATCGTCATCCACTCACATCTTCATCATCTAGTCGCATCATCATCATCATCATCATCAAGTCACATCTTCATTCAGCCACATCTTCATCATTCAGTCACATCATCATCATCATCCACTCACATCTTCATCATTTATTGACACGTGCAGCATAACATTATAAGACAAGATGATATCAGACAAGGTTCCTCTTTAAAGGTGGTTTCATGTGAAAATGTGAGACCTTAACATTACTAACTGAGGAACTCTGAGGACCTCTGAGGAACTCCTAGGACCTCTGAGGAACTCTGAGGACCTCTGAGGATCTCTGAGGAACTCTGAGGAACTCTTAGGACCTCCCACAGCCACCTGACCCGCTGCCGTGTGGAGGAGGCAGCAGGGACCTCGTCCTTTTCTGAGAAATCAGCGAGGTAGATAAAACAGGTGAATTCAGGACTGTCCAATCCGCTGCGGGGGAGATCAGAGAGGAATAGGTGAAGGAAGCAGCTGTATGAACTCCAGCAACATCTGCAGCAGGTGGAAGAACTTTATTGACGTGTTCTGGCTGGTGTCCTTCATGAACACACTGCTCCAAACACTTAAACAGGTTGGAAACAAAGGAAATAAAACCAAAAATGGTGGACAACCAATCATGTACAAACACACATAACTGCCGATGGGCCCCTGAGGTGGGTTGGGTATGTGGTCATGTGACTCCACACTAGCAGAGGAACAGGAAGTGTTCATTGGAGGACATGGTTGACCCCCCCCCCCCCGGCCCCGCGTTCCAGTATCTATACTAACATCTTACTTAGTACGTCAGAAAAAGATTTAGTACGTCCCAATACTTAGTATGTTAAACGTAGGATGCCAAAAGTACCAGGATGTCCAACTACAGCTGATCATATTTTGCAGTCTGCAGGTGAGCATGATACTCGAAATTTTCTGACCCACAATCCTTTGCGCAACGGAAGATACGTCACATCGACTGAGCTACAGAGAGACGGTGGCACTGATGCTCCGCCCACATACTGCACGCAACAGTTTATACTTTTTACGGGTAGCTGCAGTACTGAAAGTTACAAGAAACAGTATGTGATTCAGAACGCAGGGTACATTCAGTCCAGGCTGGGGAGGTGGACCAATGGGGGGCACTCCAGTTTCTGTGGGCGGGGCCCAGGGGGTGTGTTTTTAGCTTCATATACTTAAAAGCAGAAATAAAATACTCCACTTAAGGACAAACTTATCATGGAGTTTTATATGAAGACATCAAAATATACAATAAAGATAAATAAAGTTCTGTTGCTGGAGTTCTGACCTCAGGAGCCCCTTCATTTCCTCCGTAGGTGAAGTAGCGACAGAAACCTCTTCCTGCTTTCTCTTCCAGTTAGTGTCAGATGAAGGACAGGTAGATGGGTTTTATGTTCCTGCAGCATGGGATTCATATTTTCTATCCTCATCATGTTTAGTTGATGAGGTAAAAACATGGATGAGTTTTGGCAGCTGTGAGGCTCTGGGCGGCAACACGGCGAGTCTGTGGATGTTACCATCATTTATTATTGGCTGCCAACAGGGAACAGATTATTTACACGATCTAAAAATGACATGTTTTAAAAGCGTATTTTTCCCTCAGAGCTCTGAACACCGGCTGCCGCTGCGTGGAGCTGGACTGTTGGGACGGAGATAAAGGAGAACCGGTCATCTATCACGGATACACTCTCACCTCCAAGGTGCCCTTCGTTGAAGTCATTGAGACCATCAATGAATACGCTTTTAAAGTGAGTGCTTGACTTAAAGAAATACAGAATTTATTGATATTTTGACATCATACAGTACTAATAAATATTGAAAGTCTTTCTAAATTAACTAATAATATATTTGTGGATATTTTTCTAAAGTATATACTCACTGAGTACTTTACAACAACATACTAACACTGGGTCAGGCCTCCCTTTTGCTCTTAAACAGCTTCAGTCTCTGTCGTCATGGAAACCACACAATGCTGAATCATTACCATGAGATTCTGTGTAGATGCATTTTGCTGATTGTAGCTGTAGTTTGGAGCAGGAGAGACGTCTCCGAGGGTTTCAGCCGTCAGTGGAGGACGATCAGGACACTGTTTGAATCATTTACATCATGTGATAAGAAATTAATGATGTTGATGAGAGCTGACAAAAAGCGTGAAGAGCACGCCACCACCGATGATGTCATCGTCCATCACGATGGTTCACTGTAGATCTCGTCATGTGCCAGGTTATAGACATGACCCGACCGTATTCTGCATCGTGTGGACATCGTTCCATCACATCAGTTCTGCAGGTCTGACTGATGCAGACTCCTGCTTTCCGTCTCATGTTCAGCCACATCTCAAAGGTTTTCTCCTGAGTTCAGATGTGATGACTGAACTCACCGTCATGTTCACGAAACCAGGTCAGACCACTTTTAAGGGGCCCAAACGGTGCCAAGAACACTTGACACCACCAGCAGCATCCTGGACTGGTGACACCGAGCAGGGTGGATCCAGAAACAGATTCATCAGACCAGGTCACATGTTTCCAGTCCTCAGCTGTCTGGTTCTGGTTCTGGTTCTGGTTCTGGCTGCAGCTTCAGATCTCGATTCTGGAAGGATTCTGTGTGAATTGTTGTGGTGAAAATTTTAGATCAGCAGATTGTTGGTCAACTAATCAACAACAAGTCACTCAGATCACATCTTTCCCTGTTTAGATGTTAACTATGAACCTGAACTGAAGCTCCTGACCTGAATCTGCAGGATTTTATCCTTAATTACATGACAAAGCAGGTGAACAGGTGCTCCTAATAAATAGTGTGTATACAGTATTTAAAGTATATCTACATTATACTGTTTTAACCTGCAGTTTAGATTGAGACAACAAGCGCTGACAGTTTTGAGAGGCCAAACTTCTTGTTCCCTGCCTGTTCACCGTGCTGCGTCTCCCCCAGGTGTCTCCCTTCCCTCTGATCCTGTCCCTGGAGAACCACTGCTCTGTGGAGCAGCAGACGGTCATGGCCCGACACCTGCGGTCCATCCTGGGGGACAAGCTGCTCGTCAGGCCCCTCGGCGGTCTGGACTCCTGCTGCCTGCCTTCTCCAGAGGTGAGCTCCCCCCGTAATCAGGTCAAAGTTCAGTCCCCAGAAGAACTGCAGGATGCGTCGAGACTACAGTTTCAGTGTTTGCTGTTGCTTCTAATAATTTGGATGAACGTCCCGACATGATAAGATGATTTGTATAGAAAGATATTGATGGTGCCTGTTTTCATGTCTGAGAGTTTTTGTAAGCGGTTGCTGTTTCTAGACGTCCACGTTTACCATCTGCTCCTCTTTGTCCCTCTTATTCTGCTTTTGATCGTTACATCTGTGGGAGTCGCTGCATGTTCACATGATCCTCGCTCCAGTAATCACACTCCCTTCAGGCACCTTCATAGAAAGGGACGTTTGTGGCCACGAGAAAAAACACAGTTTTTATGATGTTTTTAAATGAATTTCTATGTGGACTATCTCACGTCCTGTTTTAATCTTATTTTTTAATGTAACCATTGGGACATGTTATGTTATTAGCAGTTGTGATAAGTGTTAGGTTCCTTCTGAGGCCCTGCACTGGGCCTAACTGTTTGGCATCTTTGAGCATTATGTCAGGAGGAATGAGGCAGTGCTCATCTCCTGCTCAGCACCATGCAGCCCCATCCCAACGGTGGATGGACGGTAGCAGCATCATGCTGCTCATGGTTGAGGAAAAGCTGAACGGAGTAAAGTACAGAGATGTCCTGAATGAAATCCTGGAGCCGTATTCACAAACATTCTTACAATCCTCTCAGAGAACTTTAAACTGAGCCTGAAAACTTTTTAAATTAGGTAGGTAGATAGGTAGGTATATACTTTATTAATCCCCGAGGGGACATTTTTTCGCCACAGCAGCATACATACAGGAGCAATAATAGAAACAATAGAATAAAATAATAATAGAATAGAATAATATAATAGAAAAGCAATAAAATAAAATAGCAGTAAAAAATATAAATATAAAATATAAAATGCACAGTATATACAGTATATATACAGTACATTATATATCTATATATATTATATACAACAAACCAATAAACAGTCAACATATGTATATATATATACACATACAGTACAGTATATATCTATATATATAATATACATATAATATACAAGCAACCAAGAAACACAGTCAACAGTGTTATTGTACTGTGATGGATTTTGCCAGAGGTGAGTTATTGTAAAGTCTTATTGCAGTGGGCAGGAATGATCTCCTGTATCTGGAATGATCTCCTGTATCTGGAATGATCTCCTGTATCTGGAATGATCTCCTGTATCAGGAATGATCTCCTGTATCTGGAATGATCTCCTGTATCTGGAATGATCTCCTGTATCAGGATTGATCTCCTGTATCTGGAATGATCTCCTGTATCAGGAATGATCTCCTGTATCAGGAATGATCTCCTGTATCTGTCCTTGTGACAGCGGAGCTGGAGGAATCTTTTGGAGAAAGTGCTCCGCTGTCCCTGCAGCAGGTGGTTGAGAGGGTGGACAGGATTATCCAAGATGGACAATAGTTTGTTCAGCGTCCTCCTCTCCACCACCTTTTCCAGACTATCCAGTTTGTAGCCGATGATGGAGCCGGCCTTCTTAACCAGTTTATTAAGTCTGTTGGTGTCACCGGCTCCAATGCTGCTCCCCCAGCAGACCACAGCGAAGTACAAAGCACTGGCCACAACAGACCCACCACCCGCAGCTTCTCACTCAGCAGCAGTGGTTGGATGGTGTTGGATGCACTGGAGAAATCAAAGAAAGTGATTCTCACAGAGTCACCGGTTCCATCCAGGTGAGACAGCTCGTTGCAGCAGGTAGATGATGTCATCGTCCACTCCCACACAAGGCTGGTACGCAAATTGTAGAAGGTCCAGAGAAGATTTCACCAGCGGTCTGAGGTGGGCCAAGACCAGCCTCTCCAGAACCTTCATCACATGAGATGTGAGGGCAACCGGTCGGTAGTCGTTGAGGCCGGATGGAGTCGTCTTCTTGGGGACAGGAACCAGGCAGGACGTCTTCCACAGCACCGGGACCTCCTCCTGCTTCAGGCTCAGGTTGAAGAGGTGTTGTAGGACCTCAGCCAGCTGGACGGCGCAGGTCTTCAGGACCACGGGACTGATGCCCTCAGGCCCTGCAGCCTTGTGCTGGTGGATTCTCTCCAGCTGTCTCCTAACCTGGCCAGTTGTCACAGAGAGAGGGGTGAGAGGAGGAGCGGGGGGTCAAAGTGTCGATGGAGGAAGAGCCCTGTGAGATTGAGGGCTCTATGCAGTTCACCAGGGGGCGCAGAGGGGGGAGGCAGCAGAGGTGTTTGGGAGGTGTGAGGTGTGGAGGAGACAGATGAGGGCGGAGAACTAAACCTGTTGAAGAAACAGTTTAGTTAATTTGACCTCTCCAGGTTCCCCCTGGTTGTTCCTCTCCAGGTTCCCCCTGGTTGTTCCTCTCCAGGTTCCCCCTGGTTGTTCCTCTCCAGGTTCCCCCTGGTTGTTCCTCTCCAGGTTCCCCCTGGTTGTCTCTCTCTCCCCTTGAATCCAGTAATCTCCTTCATACCGGTCCACACCTCCCTCACATTGTTCTGCTGGAGTTTTGACTCCAGCTTCCTCCTGTAGGAGTCCTTGCACTCCCTCATCTTCTCCTTCAGGTGGCGCTGCACTCTCCTGAGCTCCTCCCTGTCCCCAGACCTGAAGGCTGCTTTCTTCTTATTAAGAAGAACTTTCAGGTCACTGGTGATCCACGGCTTGTTGTTGGGGAAGCAGTGTCCAGTCCGGGATGGTACGGTGGAGTGTTCACAGAATTTGATGTATAATTGATTAGGAGTCTTATCTTAGGAGTGATTTAGGAAACTTCTCAGCAAGGACAGAACAGAAACCCTGATCTTACTGAGGAGGTGTGGTCAACCCCGTTGCTAAGTGACGCATCCTTTTAGTAGATGTGATTAGTTGATAAAAAAAAAAATGCACACTTTGTGAGAAAGGACACAGAACGGACAGTGACCTCCAGTGGAGATAAAATGAACTGCGTGTTGATGCGAGGCCGTGAAAATGTTTGTGTTTGTGTGATCACTGCTGATGAAGGCCGGAACAAACTCCAGTCATTTATCCAGTCAACAAATATCTTCTATCACTTTCCTTTCTGTGTTATTGTGTTGAGCGTCTCTATTGAGATCCACCACAAACATCATCCTGCAGATAGAATCTGTAGCGTTTCATTAACGTCCTTCAGCGTTAGAAGAATATTTCTCTGACCTCGTTGGACTTCAGCAGTTTGCTCGTCTGCTAAAGAAGTTCTTCATCCTGTTGAAGTCCTCCTCCCTGCTCCTCACAGTTTATCTCTTTTGGAGCTCTCTTAAGGTTTAAGATGTTTTGTGAATAACTTCTATCTTTACAAGAATCTACTCTAAATTTTAAGGGGAAATTCTTAGAAAATGTCACAACTCTAAGAATTTTCAGAGATTTTCATCACTGAGAGTAACTTTTAGTCCAGGGACCCTTTGTGAATATGACCGCTGGTCCAGAGCGCTCAGGACTTCAGACTGGGCTGAAGATTCTTCTTCCAACAGGACAATGATGCTGAGCTGACAGCTCATGTCCTCTCTGTGAATGTCCTGGAGTGGCTCAGCCAGAACCCGACTTGAACCCAGTCGAACGTCTCTGGAGAGACCTGAAAATGTCACATGACAGTCCTCAACCAACTGAGTACTGAGGATCTAAATACTTACATCACATCCATGTTCTATTTTAGTTTCTCTTTTTTAACATTGAATAGTTTTCAAAAACGCTGTAATAGTCTCAGACGTATTGCTAACATGTCGAAATAGTTTTTGCTGAGTTTAGCTGTCACGTTGTTGATTTTATGTGTTGTGTGTTGATTGTGTTTGCAGGATCTTCAGGGTAAAATCCTGGTGAAGGGGAAGAAGGAGAAGCCGGCGGACGAGTGCTCGTCCAGCTCGTCGTATCTCAGCTCCTCAGACGAGGAGACGAGCCAGGCCGACTGCCAACCAAGGAGCAAGAAGGAGGACAAGAAGGTCGGTGCAGCTCCACCAGTTTATCCCAGAAGAAACACCTCTGATTATTTGTTGGGGGGGTTCAGGTGTACGTGGTTTCAGTCTTGAGTAGAAGAGGGTAAACTGAGCAGTTGGACTAGTCCATCATGTGATGGGTTTCTGTGCGTGCGATCCCAGCCAGGTGTGTTGAAGCTGAGTCCGGAGCTGTCGGAGCTGGTGGTCTACACTCGCAACGTTCCCTTTAAAACCTTCGAACAAGCGGCCAGAAGTCCAGTGACCGACATGTCGTCGTTCTCTGAGAGTGACGCCCTCAGGCACATCAAGGACTCAGGTAATCTAAACATAAAAAATAAATATTCATCCACGGTTATTATTAAGATATGTGTAGAAACAGACATTTACCGACTGTACTGATTGAACTTTCCCTGTCCTATCCGTACAGGGATGTATTTTGTCCGTCACAACAGTCACCACCTGAGCAGGATCTACCCCTCGGGCCAGCGCCTCCAGTCCTCCAACTACAACCCTCAGGAGATGTGGAACGTAGGCTGTCAAATCGGTGAGGGCTTGTTTTAGACGTTGTTCTGTTCACATGAGAAGCAGACTCTTCCTCTACCTTCCTCTCTGGATGTGCGCTCTCACAGAGATGCTGTAGAGGTGGAACGAATTAACACTGCTATGTGCGGTTTTCTCCAGTTGCTTTGAACTTCCAGACACCTTGTGAGCAGATGGACCTGAACCAGGGCCGCTTCCTGCAGAATGGTCAGTGTGGGTACATCCTGAAGCCTCCCTTCATGCAGCAGCGTGACACCACCTTCAACCCAGAAAACATTGGAGGAGGTCCAGGCCACAAACCTGTCCTGCTCACCGTGCGGGTAAGAGGGTACTACGATAGAATGAGTAGCCAGTAGTAAACTAGGTGGAGCTGCACTATGCAAGAGGAAAAGGCAGAAAAATCAATATTGGATGGCCGTGATCTTCAGGCCATCAGGTAGCCACGTTTTTGTTGTGGAAATCACTGCATGGGCTCAGGAACACTTGTGAAAACCATCGTCTGTGAACACAGTTCATCGCTGCGTCCACAAATGATGTTAAAACTCTCCAAAGAAGAAACCAGATAGAAACATGATCCAGAAACACCGCCGCCTTCTCTGGACCGAGATCATTGAAGATGGACTGAGGTGAAGTGGAAAACTGTCCTGATGTCTGATGGATCACAATCTGAGATTCTGTTTGGAAATCATGGACGCTGCATCCTCCAGGTTAAAGAGGAGAGGGACCATCCAGCTTGTTATCAGCTCAGTTCTACAGCCAGCATCTGTGATGGTACAGGATGCATTAGTGCACATGGCATGGGTAGCTTGAACATCTGGAAGGAAGCATTAATGCTGAATGATATATTCAGGTTTTGGAGCAACATATGCTGCCATCCAGACAACGTCTCTTTCAGGGAAGGTCTTGTTTATTTCAGCAGAGCAACGTCCAACCACATTCTGCACGTATTCCAACAGCATGGTTCTCTAGTAGAAGAGTCCGCTGATAAACTGGCCTCCTGCAGTCCAGACCTGTCAATCATTGAAAACATCTGGAGCATCAGGACATGAACAAAGGAGACCCTGAACTGTTGAGCAGCTGAAATCCTCTATCAGGCAAGAATGGGACCACATTTCCCTTTCAAAACTCCAGAAACTGGTCTCCTCAGTTCCCCAAAGTTTCCAGAGTGTTGTTAAAAGAAGAGGTGATGCAGCTCAGTGGTGAACATGATCCTGGAACAACCTTTTTGAAATGTTTTGCTGCCATCAAATTCAAAATAAGCAAATATTTTTCATTACTCAGCAACCCAACTTTTTGGTAAACAGGGTTGTATAATGATTCTCTAATCACATTATGATCTTGCTTTAATGTTATTGCAGATTATTTCAGCTCAGCAGCTGCCGAAACCAGAATGGGACAAGCCCAGCTCCATCGTGGACCCTCAAGTGTGGGTGGAGATACACGGCGTTCCCATTGACAACGATAAGAAGAAATCTCCTCATGTGGACAACAATGGTATTTACCCATCAACACTGGTTTCAGTGGAATTTGTTCTTATCTTTAATACAGTTTATATTTTAGCCACTGAACACCATCAGATGTGGTTAAAAGCTCCAGAAAACAACTTGTAGATCCCTTTTTTTTGGTCTAATTATATATATTGTCGACAGCCATGGCATCTTTGAAATATGAGGGGTGATCATAAAGTTCTGGAACTGCTCCTATTGCACACAAACGGAGCGCAGCACCGCGATGTGCACCGAGCAGAGCCGAGCAATAAGTATTTATACTTTTGTCACTTTGATCGACATCAGCACCTGAATTATTAACATTTCTGTGACCACTGGTACATGAACATATGCGATTTTACCATGAACCTTGTTGCCATGGCGCCACAGTTCAGGTGGTTGCCAGCCAATGTTTTCCCCTCAGACGGTCCCAGTAGAACTCGGTGTTGACAGTCTGGGGAACGAATTCACGGTTGCACAGACCCTCCAAGGTCCAAGTTGCTCTCCTGAACTGATGCGCCTGTGTTTGAAAGTCCCGTTCTGCCCGTCTTAAAATGGGAATGAACTCCAAATACATCGCCCGGCTAATGGCTGCAGACGTTCTGGAACATTTTATTGCAGTTCTCCTTAGTTTGACACTAAATGTTAAAAGCGCTTTCTGCTCATGTTCATGGTGACATCGACGATGCCTTCATGCCATTTGTCACAAAAACACAAGAAACTCAGGTGCTCATGATGATGAAGTGATGTAACTTGGACAATGACACACTGTAGATTTGTGATTCCCAACCACGGGTGCGTGTAACCCAACAGGTACCTCTGCAGTTATCAGTGGGTACCTGGATAACATGGGTGTCACTTAAAGAATATCTTCACACACTGAACCAGTTGTAATACCTGAATATTATGTGTTGTGATTGGGAGACTGACAACAAGCAAAGTCTGAATAGTTAAAGAAAAGCACTGGATAGTTAAAAGTTAGATGGTTTAACCATCAGCTTCTGTAATTTTAAGATGGAGAGGGAATGCAAACCTACCGAAACATTTATAGTTTAATTTTAAATCCACTTTAATACAGTATAATGAATAGATTTAAACAGAGGGAACATGACAGGTTGGGATGGAACAACGAACTGCATGAACATGTTACCAGTACCACCAACTAGTGTCAGTAAGTGTGTTCTCTGTTTCAGGCTTCAACCCGCAGTGGGACTGCACCTTCAACTTCACCGTCCACGTCCCTGACTTGGCTCTGGTCCGCTTCATGGTGGAGGATTATGACTATACCTCGAGGAATGACTTCCTGGGACAGTACACCCTGCCTTTCACCAGCCTGCGTACAGGTGTGTGTGTGTGGAGGTTATTATGGGGTATTGTAACAAAGAGCTGTTCAAGGTTTCCAACACAGAATGAGTAACTGTTTCCCCCCCTCTCCCTCTCCAGGTTATCGTCACGTCCGACTGCTGAAGCTGGATGGTTCGAGTCTTACTCCTTCGTCCCTCTTCGTCCATGTGAAGCTCACACCCTGTGAGAGCAGTCCGTCCAAGTCAGCCGCCAAATCACCTGCCAGGTCGCCAGCCAAGTCTGCAACCAAGAAACCCTGATCCCCCCTCACCCTCCCTCACCCTTCCTCATTCTCCCTCATTCTCCCTCATCCCCCCTCATCCCCACTCATCACCCTTCATCCCCATAGCAACAGGAACATCCCACACATAATATCTGCCCGGATCTAAATCCAACATCTGGGCACTAAATTCTAAGAAGTCCCAACCTGTTTATATTCAGTGAAACAGGAGGATGTCGTTGGTGCAAACAAACCAGTATTTTAACTTTATGAAGAAGAGAAAACCCTGAAATGTTTACACCTCAGTATGATGTGTAAACAGAAACCATAGCAACACACCTCATCTCAGTTATGTCTGCGGTCGGTGGGTTTAACTGCACTCAGTCATTCCCTCCACAATCATCTGCCAGTCTGTGATTGGTGGAAACTTGAAGCCAGAACTGTCTCTTTAATTCTTCATGTTAGAGAGTTTTAAATCTTAAAGCAGGACTGAAGAGCTTAATGACAACAAGCCTGTTCAGTTTTACATCTGTTCATGTAGGAGACCAAAGTTAGTAAGATTTTATTTCTCCACTTTAAATATATAAGATTCCCATCAACAGGAAGGATTTAAAAAATGTATATCTATCTATTTTAGTGTCTCTTTTATCAGCACGTTTTTATTCATAGAGAGCCAGAGTCCTTGAACCTTGAAGCAGCGATGAAGAAAACGCTCTAATCGTTTTAATACCAGTTTTAAAATTCTCTTTTCGTGTAATATGTGTTCTGAAGGAACAGTTGGTCTCCGTATCAGTTGGTCATGAAGAGATCCCTGTTCACTGTGACTAATAAGACCTCCAGTAATGTACGCATGGCATGCAGGTGTTCTACGAAGATATCTTCAATGAAATATTATAGTTTTAAGTTTCTGTTTTAGACTTTTTCCAGATTTTTTGAGGGGGTTCAGAGTTTCTCAGATGGTAAAGTTTGTGACAGGTGGTTTGGTGCAGCATCAGTAGTAATACCTGTGTTTGTACTGAACCGTTGTCACAAAGTGTGAAAAACATGTGAAAGCTTTTAAACTACCAGTTGAGTGTTCACAGGAACATGAGCGCTGTGACCAGAGAGAGAGACTGAATACAAGCATCCCCAGACAGAGTGAGGAAGAAGCTCAGAGGAGAGGGGAAGTTCAGTTGAAATCCCTCCCGCTGATCTGATCTAGCACCCGCCGACCGGTTACAAGAATCGAGGGATTGAGATGTTGCCATGGATACTGCGGGCTGCATCCCGAGCTTCGTTTCCTGTGCCTGTAATCGTTTACATTTTTTCAAGTTCAAATCTTTTATTTGGTCTGGGCGTCTGATCGGAAAACTGAGATCTCCTATCTAACCCTGAATAAACAGGAGGAAATGGAGGGGTTTTATCAGTGCAGTAGAGTAGTCAGGCTCTGCAGGGACAACAGGTTATGTAAAACGGGAACACTGTTGGATCCTGGTTGTTGTAAATCAGTGTTTGTATGAGACGTATCAGCGGTCAGATACGAGGACGTCTCTGAAAACTCTGTTTCTTGTTTAGATGACACATGAAATCCTGAAAGTGACTCCAGCCTGGTCACCGGAGTGTTCGTAATGTTTGGGTGTGACCAGTGCACGGAGGATATTTAGAGCCTAAAATCTGACACCAAGCTCAGAAGAGAAAATGTCCTCTTTACAAAATATGAACATAACAAGCGTTATATTTAGATTTTTTTTTAAACAGAGATCTTTTTTTCTGCCTGTCTAACTTGTGCTGTAAATGAATCCTCCTCCTTTTATACTGTAGCCCAGCGTATAATCCTCAATGATTTTATTTATATTCAGTGTATTTGTTCTTTAAGTGAATGGTTATGAACAACTATGTGATGAAGTAGCCGCACACAGTTTTTATATAAGGACTTGAATTTTCTTTGTATGCAACGTTAAGCTGGTGATGTGCACTAGATAGACCTGCTGCCTCACTGTGAGCTCGTTACACCGCAGTTACTCTTTTTAGGCTTTGTAGTTGTAATGGATTCCCTTTATTATATTCACCTGCCATTGTTTTATCATACGTTGTGTTAAAATGCATTACGTGTTTGTTTGAGGCTCCTGACTGAGTCTTTAATGGGCGGCACGGTGGTGCAGTGGTTAGCATTGTCGCCTCACAGCAAAAAGGTTCCGGGTTCGAATCCGTTATACAGAGGTTTTGTACGTGTTTTGTAGGAGTTGGTTTTCGAACATTCATATTTATTTGATTTACACATGACATGATGTACTGCGAATATTTCCACATTAAAATATTCAGATAATCTTGTCAGTAGAAGGATGTTTTCTAGGCTGGATACTGAAACATGTTCAGTGGTAATGTTCAAAACTTTTAAAGTTTGAAATCACCATCTGATGAACGCAATGTTTTATCAGGTTCTTTGCAGTTGGTGTGAAATCAAAATATGTAAAAATCAAACCAGTATCGGTAAAACGTGAAATAGACACACCCACCCACTACAACAAAATGTGAAATAGACACACCCACCCACTACAACAAAATGTGAAATAGACACACCCACCCACTACAACAAAATGTGAAATAGACACACCCACCCACTACAACAAAATGTGAAATAGACACACCCACCCACTACAACAAAATGTGAAATAGACACGCCCACCCACTACAACAAAATGTGAAATAGACACACCCACCCACTACAACAAAATGTGAAATAGACACACCCACCCACTACAACAAAATGTGAAATAGACACACCCACCCACTACAACAAAATGTGAAATAGACACGCCCACCCACTACAACAAAACGTGAAATAGACACACCCACCCACTACAACAAAACGTGAAATAGACACACCCACCCACTACAACAAAATGTGAAATAGACACACCCACCCACTACAACAAAATGTGAAATAGACACACACACCCACTACAACAAAATGTGAAATAGACACACCCACCCACTACAACAAAATGTGGAATAGACACGCCCACCCACTACAACAAAACGTGGAATAGACACGCCCACCCACTACAACAAAACGTGAAATAGACACACCCACCCACTACAACAAAATGTGAAATAGACACACCCACCCACTACAACAAAATGTGAAATAGACACGCCCACACACTACAACAAAACGTGGAATAGACACACCCACCCACTACAACAAAACGTGGAATAGACACGCCCACCCGCTACAACAAAACGTGGAATAGACACGCCCACCCACTACAACAAAATGTGAAATAGACACGCCCACCCACTACAACAAAACGTGGAATAGACACACCCACCCACTACAACAAAAGGTGAAATAGACACACCCACCCACTACAACAAAATGTGAAATAGACACGCCCACCAACTACAACACAATGTGAAATAGACACGCCCACCCACTACAACAAAATGTGAAATAGACACGCCCACCCACCCAAACGTGGAATAGACCACCCACACTACAAAACGTGGAATAGACACACCCACTACAACAAAATGTGAAATACAACAACAAAACGTGGAATAGACACGCCCACCCACTACAACAAAATGTGAAATAGACACGCCCACCCACTACAACAAAACGTGGAATAGACACGCCCACCCACTACAACAAAAGGTGAAATAGACACACCCACCCACTACAACAAAAGGTGGAATAGACACGCCCACCCACTACAACAAAATGTGGAATAGACACGCCCACCCACTGTGTAGTGGAAGAAAAGGAAACCTACTGCACACTCAGAGTCATGTGATTTACAGGAAAATGAAACTTAGGACTATTTGACATTTTGCTGTTGCGGACCACGTGTCTTTTTCACGCTTTGCCGTGATACCGGTTTGTAACAATCTAAAACCAACGACAGCCGTGTTTACTGACAACATTGCACTTATCTAAATGTATCAGGAAATGGAAGTTTAACAACTACAAACTTTGTGTGTAAAAAAAACCCGTTTCTGTTATAAAATCTTTCATCCAAAGCATCAACGTTGTTGTTTATTTATTGTATCTGAAGCATTAAACTATTTGTGCACACAAACTGTACAGTAATCAACGTAAAGTTATTTATTACAAGCAAGTAGCGTTGTATATATGCAATGCAACAAAATATTAAAAGATGTTGTTAGAGTGAACAAAGTCCAGCTCTCAACCAAACTGTCAACTGATCCAACAGGCATGTTTTTTACAATGAAAATAAATAAATGAATAAAAGTATGAAATTCAGCATTACATTTCCTTTTATCATCATGTTATGACTTCATACAATAAAATTCATTCAACTATTGTATATTTTGTTAAACTGCTGAGTATTTATTTTTTAGGTCATTTTTTATTATTTAATTAATGACTGAAAAGGAAGATGGAGGAGGGAGGAAGAGGAGGAGCACGTGTTCATGTGTTGGGTGTTCATTCCCTGGCTGTTGAGCACAATTCAACACTTCTCCTGGTGTTTACTGCAGCGTTGTTGCCATATTCTCATCTCCCAGCATGCCTTCGTCATTTCTTCTTAACTTTTGAGAATAAAAACACCAAATTTAATATCAACGGCGGGCAGAAATTATATTTACTTTTGTTAAAACTTGCCACTTTGGGACATTCAATGAAGATAAAATGATACATAGAATGGGGCTCTGATTCCAAACCATAAAGGAACAAGATAGATGTTTATATTTATGTATATATATATATATATTTGTTTTGTTTTTTTGTAACTGATCTTTTTTGTCAAGTAAATGTCAGAAAATATTGAATAAGAACCACTATTAATCCCTAAATCAGCATATATCCAGATTTCTTTTTAATCTGACCAACAGTCAAGAGAACAAAATAGTTTAATTAGTTTAATTATCATACAGAATCTGGTCAATATAAATAAAAATACTGATAAATAAACACTAAATAAAACTGAGCATAATGAACTGTCTGCTGTGGACCACTGCTCCTCCTTTACACACAGCGGCCACCAGGTGTCGCCGTCACACAACTATTAGAGTCCTCCAATGCTCGTATAGTTTTCATTAAATATCGATGATCATTTCCTTGTGTTGTTGCCCTTTTATTTTATGTATTTGCTTGAATAATAAATTAATAATAAAGAAAACGCAGAAATAACCGCTGCTTTGTCACGTGAGCTCTTCTAAACCAATCAGAGCCTCACAACAAACTGTTTTGGCCACGCGACCAGGAAGTGAAAAGCACCTGACATGTCAAAGGAGTCCCTCTACTTTTCTGTTGCTTTTACACACACGACTTCAGTTTCCTGGATCTTCTGGGCGGATTTCAGGCTCTTGTTCCGGTCTGACTGACAGACATTAACCAGAGTTAAACCGTTTGAATTGTCTCGTGCTCGATGGCCGGTTCGGTTCCGGGTGTGTCCGAGCTGGTTGCGGATGCTCGGCGGGTGTTCGGGCAGGTGTTCGGGGGAGAAGCCCCTCCGGTGGCGGTGTGTGCTCCCGGGAGAGTCAACCTGATCGGAGAGCACACCGACTACAACCAGGGCTTCGTGCTTCCCATGGTAAAACCACACCGAGCTTCATTCAACACCATAAATCACCTTCACGCCGAATTTACCACAAGAGTGAAAAGCCGAGATGTGTGCTCGGACTGAGTTCTTCCCATCAGTAATACATCAGAAACACGAGCATCTCTGATCTTCTGAATGGACTCCCTGCGGTGACAGATACATGTTTGTGTTTTCTGAGTCAGGCGCTCCCCCTGGTCACCGTGGTGGTGGGGAGTCAAACCTCTGGCCAGGACGTTTCCATAGTAACGGCGACGGAGGATGCTGACGAGCCCCGGAGGGTGGACTTCAGCCTGGCCGGAGACGGATCGGCGCTGTCTCCGGGGTTACCCCGCTGGGCCAACTATGTGAAGGGCGTCCTGCAGCACTACAGAGGTAAACACGCCTGTCAGGACTCGTCAGCAGCTCATGAGGGGATGATGTCACTCAGGACGTTGACCTGTGTGTCTGGTGTGCTGCAGCTCCTCCTGTCCCGGGTTTCAGGGCGGTGATAGCCAGCAGCGTCCCTCTGGGCGGAGGACTGTCCAGCTCGGCCTCCCTGGAGGTCGCCTTCTACACCTTCCTGCAGCAACTCAAGCCAGGTCAGGCAGTCGAGCGGTTACTGCAGTCAGGAAGCATCACTCAGGGAACGTCCCGGTGTTTACTGATCATTGTTTGGGTCCATGTAACTTGATCTACGGCACACTTGTCGTGTTATTCCTGTAAGGCTGAGCATCATTTCTCGTATCGGTATGTCTCAGTTATCTTAATAAGTTTAATTTAATAATAAATAGGCTGTTCTGCATATAAATGACCAGAAACGGTAAAAAAAAAGAGAAGAATTACACTTATATTTTTTTATTGTCTGAGAATCAAAAATTCAAACATTTGAGTTTATTATTGTAGAAAACTGGAAAACTTTCAAATGTTCACCTTTGAGAAGCTGCAGTTATTTTCTTTAAGTTGATTCAGGTCTAATAATGAACTACTTTACATTTCTACAATCACACCTGCTGATCTGCTGCACGCTGATTTCCCTTCGTCTGGATCTTGGAGTCCCTGCTCGTCTTTACTCGTCTTTGTTTCCACAGACGATGGAGACAAAGTGTCCAAAGCTGTCGCCTGCCAGCAGGCTGAGCACACGCACGCCGGCGTCCCCTGTGGCATCATGGACCAGTTCGTGTGTGTCCTCGGCAGGGAGGGACACGCGCTGCTCATCGACTGCAGGTCACGAACATCCAGTCTGTCCGGGTCGGGTCGGATCCGGTCTCATCAGGAGGACTCACTCTGTCTCTTGTCTGCGGTTTGATCAGGTCCCTGCAGGCGTCCCTCGTCCCGCTGGCAGATCCACACCTGCTCATCCTCATCACCAACTCCAACGTGAAGCACTCTCTGAGCGGCAGCGAGTACCCGAGCAGACGCAGGCAGTGCGAGGAGGCCGCCTCCGTCCTGGGGAGGGACAGCCTCAGAGATGCTACCATGGAGGAGCTGGACGGTGTGTAGGAGTCTTTATATCTTCCTGTCCTGATCCCGTCTGTCCTACAGGACCTTTACAGGTTGAGAAGTTGAGAAACTTCAGCCGACATTGTTTTCAGTCCGATGATGATTCACGATTTCAAACACTTTCAAACGTCTATCTATGGCTGCTGCACAACAAGAACCACAGAGCAGCACAGTGTCCTTATTCCATTTAAAAACATCTCTGTTCACTGAACCCTGGTGCTGTTAGAGAGGCAGTTCATTTCATGTGATGCTCTCAAAGGTGCGAAAACAAAAGTAGTGAATGTCATTTATTTAAATATTTTCTTTTAGTTGCTTCTAAAAGTACTTTTATATGTACTGTAACTGTCAGGAGATGTTTTACCACTCTAGAATAAAAGAGGGAGTGGACACCATCAGACCTGCTGCAAACTGTAGGAGTTCAATGACCCCACCTCCCTCCAGGTCAGAACACCTGCACGGTATACAGGACGTAGGAATCGCTGTTCTGTGCTTCTTACTGACAAAAACTTGATATAAATTCATGTCCTAATAAAACACAGAGGCCCTACTGCCCCCTCTGGTGTGATCATGGTATTACATCGCGCTCTGAGTGGTTAAAATGGTCCTAAAACATCTTAAACTTCCTTCGGGAAACAATGCAGGAGCGGCCTGTCCTGATTTTATGTTCTGTCTTTTCATTGTAACGTGACGCTTCAGTCAGACTGAGTTGATCTTCACGTAAAGACACGAGGCATGAAACATGCAGACGGGTTCAGTCCAAAGTCCAAAAACACACCTTGTTCAAATGGTTTTTGAAGATGGACTCTGAGGATTCACATGTTATAACCTTTTTAAGAGATTAAAGCTTAGTAAACATGACTTGAGATTTAGGGAATTTGCATAAGAAGCCAATATGTGTTAAATAAACATGTGTGACCAAATAACCTCAGAGACACATCCCATCATGTTTTCTGTTTATTTGAACTGTTATTTTACACTATTGATTATTTAAAAGTGGACTCACTACACTTTGGTTTTCATTCACTTTTCACTGTCGCTGGTTCGGTTAATTTTGCTGTTACAGAAGCTGATCCATTTTGTTTTGCTTTTTCAACACTGACCTCACAATTATTTGTTTTAGAAAACTTGCAAATATATATATATTTGTTTTGCATTTTCAGTATTTTTTTTTTACGTTTCCAAAACATTTGGGACGCTGTGTGAAATATAAATATAAACAATTCAATGATTTGCAAATCACATAAACCCATATTTTATTGCAAATAGACCAAAGACAACATATCAAATGTTGAAATTGAGAAATGTTATTGTTTTATGAAAAATATATGCTCGTTTTGAATTTTCAGTTCTAAAGCCAGCATCTGTGATGGTACTGGATGCATTAGTGCACATGGCATGGGTAGCTTGAACATCTGGAAGGAAGCATTAATGCTGAATGATATATTCAGGTTTTGGAGCAACATATGCTGCCATCCAGACAACGTCTCTTTCAGGGAAGGTCTTGTTTATTTCAGCAGAGCAACGTCCAACCACATTCTGCACGTATTCCAACAGCATGGTTCTCTAGTAGAAGAGTCCGCTGATAAACTGGCCTCCTGCAGTCCAGACCTGTCAATCATTGAAAACATCTGGAGCATCAGGACATGAACAAAGGAGACCCTGAACTGTTGAGCAGCTGAAATCCTCTATCAGGCAAGAATGGGACCACATTTCCCTTTCAAAACTCCAGAAACTGGTCTCCTCAGTTCCCCAACGTTTCCAGAGTGTTGTTAAAAGAAGAGTTGATGCAGCTCAGTGGTCAACATGATCCCGGAACAACTTATAGAGACGTGATGCTGACATCAGGTTCAAAATGAGAATATGTTTTTCATAAAACAATAACATTTTAGTTTCAACATTTGATATTTTGTCTTTGGTCTATTTGTAATAAAACATTATTTTATGTTCTGTTTTTATCTACATTTTACACAGCGTTCCAACTCTTTCGGGTACAGGGTTGTACATTTAGATATTCCAGCAGTTTATGAATTGCTGACTTTTTCAACTGCTCTCCATCACATTTGAGCTGTTTGAGCCGTTCATTCACTCGTTTGATTCGTACCTTTGAACGACACTTCTCTGCACTTTCTACCTGTTATCTCCATCCTTGTCGATGACCAGTCAGTGAAGCCGGTCTTGTTTTCTCTCAGAGGCCCGCGGCCGGCTGGATGAGGCGACCTACCGACGAGCTCGTCACGTCATCGCAGAGATCCAGAGAACGCTTCAAGCTGCCGAAGCCCTGAAGAGAGGCGCCTACCGGGAGTTTGGAAAGCTCATGGTGGAGAGCCACAACTCTCTGAGGTAGAGATCAAGCAGCCGGTTTCCTCCACAGTCACTAGTGAGAGGAGAAAGTGTGATGAACTGTGTCTGCCGGTCAGAGATCTGTACGAGGTGAGCTGCAGGGAGCTGGACGAGCTGGTGTCTGCAGCCGCCGAGGTGGAGGGAGTGTTCGGCAGCCGCATGACGGGCGGAGGATTCGGTGGATGCACTGTGACTCTGCTGCAGGCCCACGCCATCGACAGGACCATCCTGCACATGCAGGTACACACACACACACACACACACACACACACACACACACACACACACACACACACACACACACACACACACACACACACACACACACACACACACACACACACAGAATGTAAACTGGATCATCATCACTATACAAAGAGTATTTGGGAATCAGGTTGGTCAATATTCAAACACACATGCTGCTCTTAGCGTTAACTACTAAAACATCCAACATTCAATGAGCACCTTCAGTATTAAGATGACGGAGGTGTTGTTGTTTGTCAGTGATTAGTCTCGTTACGTGTCATTATTTTATTAATGTGTGTGTGTTGCAATAAGTTTTTGTATGTACATTTCTGAATTTTTATTGAGAAATTTGGAACATGACTTTCAAATATTCCAATAGTTGTTATAAAAAAAAAATCATTGCGTATCTGCGACTATCGTTCTTCCTTATTTCCCATTTTTCCTGGCGCCCGGTTGTAATGTGTAACTCGCTAACGTCGAAGTTGGGATTTCGATTTCTGATAAACGAGACGTGTTTCTTCTGACATGCGGTTATTTTTTCCTGTTGATATTTGTTCTGAGAAGGTTTAGCCAGTCACTGGTGCGGATGGTTTGTTTAGTTTTCCAGTTTGTCAGGATGGTTTTCTTGGCGGTTGCCATGGCGACCAGTGTGGATTTCGTACATTTGGGTGGAAGTTCAACTGAAGGAAGATTTTAGGATGGTTGATACCTGAACTGGGTTTCTACTTCTGCACGTTCAGACTTAAAGCATGTGATTTTCAAGAGTTAAAGATCCAAGAATAAAGTATTACAACGTAGAATTCACCCATAATAGTGTTTGAAAGTTTGTCACTATTATAATTGTTGTAATTTTAGGTTGAAGGTGGTCGTTGTAGGAGCTCTACTGGACTTCTTAAATATTTATCTTGATATTCTTATTTTGCAGCGTGTTCAGAAGGTGGAACAAACTCAGTTTTGTTGTTGTTTAGTCGGGAAATTCACCTTTTTATTTAGTTTTTTTCTGATTCTGTTTCCTGGAAAATCTTTGTTTTTGTGTTTCTGAGAACATTGTTCATTTGTTCCCAGTGGATGAAAAGACCTTTCCAGTGTCCCGCCTGTCACTTTAAGGGGGCATTTCAGACAAATTGCCCTGTCCCCTGTGTCTTGCTCAGGCAGCTCCAGTGTGTGTGTGTGTGTGTGTGTGTGTGTGTGTGTGTGTGTGTGTGTGTGTGTGTGTGTGTGTGTGTGTGTGTGTGTGAGAGAGAGAGATCAGGGGGTCTGAGCTGAGAATAAAAGCGAGCTTGGTGGAGATGGAGCCAGAAGTGTCCAGTTATTAGCATGCTGGTCCGGTCACTGCGGCCCGGCTGCCTTCAACACAGTCCGACCGTGCTGTCGGCTGAAACCAGAGTTTGAACGGAGATTCATCAACAAAGATGTAGATTCAGCCGCAGATCAACACAGGAAACACCTGCTTTCATGAGGATGAGCCTCGTGGGTTTGAAACGGCGGTTTTTATAAATCTTCATCTTTGGAATCAGACTCCACAGATTTCCTCGCATCTCTCCAAACTCGGCCGTATCCCGGTGACCGCTGTGGCTTGTTGACTGTCAAAGGAAGTGAGTCTGTGTTGGAGATAAAAGAAACACTTGAAACTTCCACAGCATTCCTGACCGGAGCAGAAGGATCGTCGTCATCAGAGGAGGCTTCACCGGATCCTAAAAATCACAGCTTCGCCTACAAGATGCTGAACCTCAACTCTCCCGACGACAACAGCAACAGCAGCTCTCTCCAGGACCCCGTGTCTCTGAACGTCGGTGGAGAAATTTACACGACAACCCTGGACACGCTGACCCGCTGCCGTGACTCCATGCTAGGTGCCATGTTCACGGGACAAATCCCCGCGCTGAGGGACAACAGAGGAAACGTCTTCATAGACCGCGATGGGAAAGTCTTCAGGTACATCCTGAACTTCCTGCGCTCCAGCTCCCTGGACCTGCCGGACGACTTCTCAGAGCTGGCGCTGCTGTGTAGGGAGGCGGATTTCTTCCAGATACGCCCCCTGCTGGAGGAGATCCGCCGCTACGAGACTTCAGTTCCTCTCAGCCTCAGAGGAGGGCCGCTTGGAGCCATGATAATTGTTAATGTTGACTCCAAGGTATGTTTGATAAGCAACATGTCAGTCTGCTTCAGTTGTAGTTATGGTTATGTGGTAGCCAGTACAGACGGGGCACAAATACTCGTTATAATCTACTAAATAAATTAGTACCTGCGACCTTCGTTCTTCCTTATTTGTCCTGCTTTTACTGCCGCCTGGTTGTAATGCGTTGCTCCCGTCAGAAGGTGGCAGTAATGCACCTAAAAGCTACCTGCTAACCACCGTTAAATAACATACAGAGAAGAAGAACATGCTGCTTTCAGGGTCCAATATTTGATTAAAAACCAAATTGTTGCGAGTGAATTTCCAACAGTAGCCTTGCTTGAAATAAAGAATTTATTAATATCAATACAAATATTACCCATCAGAACTCATCACACCCTCTTTTTAATGTCAGTGTAGAATAAAGGTGCTTTTCCACTAAAAGTTCTAACAACTAATGTACAGGAACCTTCCTCGCAGTAAAAGTTCCTCGAGCACATTGTGAAGATTAAGCAAATTAGTCTGCTGATATATCGAAGGAACGGTCTCAAATTCCTGTCAATGACAACAGATCCTGGACTTCATTGGTCCAACAGTCATAACCTCTGTTAGTCTCCTCCATCCTCATTACTTTTGGATTAAAAATACAAAGAAATCGTGTTTACGGTTTGATTTTTTTTTTTAAAAGTCAGGTGTACATAAATGCTGCATAAAGCACCTGTGTTGACCGGTCAGTAACGTGTGGTGCTGGAAGACCTGCCCCAAAGCCCCTGAGAGAGTACAGGCTCCGCCTCCAAACTTTATTTCGACCCTGTTTCTTCTGAGGGAATGAAGTGGAACTGAATATCTCCAACGGTTCCTGTTCCTGTGATGGAAATGCACCATAAGGCTCTCAAGCCGTCTTTCCTTTCTAAACGTGACTTTTCCATCTGTGGTTTAGCACGGTCAGACTGTCAACACACAGTTCTTCTGTAAAGTTTCTTGGCTCCAACTAAACAATGGAGGGGCACTTTGATCACATGATGTATATTCTGAAATAAAGTGGTCTCCGGTCAAATGACCACAATGCTGACCAGTAGCAGTCTAACAAGTTAAACTGGCCATGCTCATGAAACAAAGAAGACCTCAGCTCTCCGTTCTGATTGGACTGGAGAACAAGAGTATTTCACTATCAGAATCAGATTGGGGGTTTTAGTGGGGAAATGTTCCTGTTAGCAGATTTAAAACTAGAAAAACACTGAGCGGCACAGAATCTTTAGAGCGAGTGTTTACTGTAAATACAGAATATGTGCGGAAGTTGTGTTTGTGCACCTGTTTGCACATTCAGAGACACAGAAGGACGTTATTCTTTCTGTTTGTGTTCACTCTGGAGAATGTGTAGTCAGCATATTCTCCCCTCTCATTCCAGGTCCGTGTTCTCCACTTTAACTTGCGCCATGGGCCAGAAAACTATGAGCTCCGCACGTGCTCAGTTCGATCCTTCACAGTGGACCTCTTTTGTACCTGGAGGGCTTTCCTAGCGCTGCTCTGTGAGCTCTTTTGCTACAGGACATCCCAGGGTCTCACCAGCCCTCATCCGTGCAACCCGAGGCAGAACCGGCTGAGACTGGAGTGGGTGCCGAGGCCCGACGAGCTCCCGCAGGACCAGTACGACAAGCAGCGCTACCGCGGGCTAACCGTCTCCGACCTCGAGGCCGTGCAGTCCGACGACGCCGTGAACGTCCAGCGCGGGCCGTGTGACATCACGGACGTGCCGGGGTTTGTGGAGGAGCTGCTGAAGGCGTCTCTGGCCGAAGGGTTTAAGGTCGATCTGGTCACTCCAGACCCGGCGGAAATTCTTAACTGCACTTCACTTCGACTCGTCAAGTGCTGAGAAAACACGGGAACATGCTGAGTGGACGATGTACAGATGGTTCAACTCAACCAATCACCGACCAGTTCAATTAAAACCAACCAGAAGTTGTGCTGAGCCATGTACGGTCTGACGTAATGCTAACGTCGGAAACTAGTTGGTATCTGTAGCTACCTGTTAAATTTGGTTTGGCACATGATGGTTCAGGGTCTGAAAGGTTTAAGAACCTTTACTTTATTACTTTTTGGGAAATAGGCCCATTTCTTTTCTTTCTAATGTTTGTTTTGGACGTGTTAGCTTAGTTTGTAGCTAACCCTGGAAGTCGGCCGACTGAGATCTGCATGCAGAACAAAGACTTCGTTGTCAGATTTCTGATCCCAGCAGTGGAGAAAGGTGGCTTCATGATGGCGTTGTTAAATCCCATCGGGGACGCTTAAAATGAGAAAATGGGGTGTTTGAAACCTGCAATGTTTGCTAACGAGCAGTCTTCCTTGCCTTATTAGTGCAGTCCAATCAACTGTCAGCCTATAAAGACGGATGACACTTCACCACTTCTTGCTGAATCAAAGTGACGCCAAACTAGAGCAGAAACGGGCGCTGCTGTCTGACTGGTGAAGGTTGTCGCCTCCAGAGGCTGCAGCCCTCTGAGCGTATGCCGGAGACGAGGTATGACGGTCTCCTGTTCAGTTAAAGAAAGGAACCGTCCTTCCACATTTTCCAAACAGATGTCCACAGGTGCCTCGACAACATGTTTATTTACAGCAGCTGTCAATCACAGCCGTCAATCATGACGACATAGACCAGACCTGCTGCTGCTGACACTTCTGTTTTCCCTCATGTATTTAAAAGCCAACTCTCTGCATCCTCCCGTTTTTAATTTTCTTGCAAAGTCGTGGGTCCGTCACACGTGGATCTCTTAGTTTTGTATGTTTGTCTGACGCTACCCAAGTTGCCAGATCGTCTATGAAACACAATCCACACACTACACACAGTTTCCACCTAAATATCACTGCAACCTGGAATCAAACCTGAATTAAACCGCCTGTGCACAACTGCTCCGTCGGTAGGGAGGTAGCTAGCAGAGAAAAAATAGGAAAGATATCCTGTTGCTTCTGACCATTTAACATGTAAATATATCTGTAATAACAGCTGAGCCAGTGTCTTTAGATTGTCACATGATGTTGTGACAACAAAATCTGAATTGATGTAGTGCAGAGCAGCAGCTTGGAAATGACTTGGAAGTATCTGCTGGTTAACATGGAGTCTTAATGGGACAAATTACCATCATTATTTCATATTTATCCTCTGACAACAGAAACAGAAAAACATCTTCAACTCTGTTTCCAAAAAAGTTGGGACGCTGTGTAAAATGTAAATAAAAATAGAATCCAATGATTTGAAAATCATGTAAAACCATGTTTAAATAGACCAAAGACAACATGCGAAATGTTGAAACTGAGAAATTTTGTTTTAATAAAAATATATATGCTTATTTTTAATTTGAAGGCAGTAACACATCTCAAAAACATTGGGACATGGTCATGTTTACCACTGTGTTGCATCACCTCCTCTTTTTACTTTACTTTTACTCTTTTTAACCTGCACCTACAAATGCAGCGATGAACGGTGTTCACAGACGATGGTTTTCACAAGTGTTCCTGAGCCCATGCAGTGATTTCCACTCCAGAATAGTGTGTTTTTAATGCAGTGCTGCCTGAGGGCCCGAAGATCACCACCATCCAATATTGGTTTCCAGCCTTGTCCCTTGTGTTCAGAGATTTCTCCAGATTCTCTGAATCTTTTAATGATATTATGAACCGTAGACGATGAAATCCACTAATTCTTTGTAGTTTGACTTTGAGGAACATTATTCTTAGATTGTTGAACTATTTTCCCAAACAGCCTTTCACACAGTGGTGAACCTCTCCCCATCTTCACTGCTGAGAGACTCTGCCTCTCTGAAGTCATCTCTAGTTAGATGTTCAACCAGGTGGTGTTTTTGTAGCATTACACAACTTTTCCAGTCTTTTGTTGACTCTGTCCCAACTTTTTTGAGACATGTTGCTGCCATCAAATTCAAAGTAAGCACATATTTTCCGTAAAACAAAAACATTTCTCAGTTTCAACATTTGATATGTTATCGTTGGTCTATTTCCAATTAAATATGTGTTTGCATGATGTGCAAGTCATTGCATTCTGTTTTTATTTACATTTTATACAGCATCCCAACTTCTTTGGAAACGGGGTTGTAGATGAGAACAGCTTTAGAGTACAAGAGATATAAAATCCTATTACAACCACAAATTCAGCCGTAAACCTGAATAATAGAACATACGGGAAAGTTTGTAACTTCCAGTTTTACTGACCTACTTTTTTTTTTTTTTTTTCAAAAGTGAAAGTGTTTTTGTAGTTGTAATGAATTGAAAGACTAAAATTAGTTTAGATTTGGTGAAGATTAATAAAAAAAAGTCTACCTACTAAAAAATGGACATGAAGTTATTACACATTATAATTAGCTTCTTACAGAGTTTCATGATAAACGGCCTGTTTCCTCGTGGGAGGGCATCCGTTTGCCTTTTGAATGACTTCAGGAGGAAGTCACATGAGTAATGTATTTTTTGTCTCTGGAGGAAGCAGTTGTCGCTGCGGAAAAGATGCGTCTCAGCTGAAGAGGAAGGTGTTGACTTGCAAAAACAAATTGTGTGCTCCTTTCATCCTGCTGCCTCTGAACTTCCTACCTCAGACTGTGAGAAGAATGACTTGGTTATCAACATAGTGCACAAAAGTATTCTCACTTCTCAGATTTAGGGATTTTCTTTTTTAATGCATGATTAATAATTGTCTCAAAGTGACAGTATTCATGTGTTTGTTTTTCCCAACAGGAGCGATACAGTGGAACTCCGACTTTCTATGTCACGACTCCTTCAGCAGGAGCGCGAGCTCTCACTCTGTCCTGAACTCCGTCAACGTCTCTGCTACATGAACACAGCTGATTCCTTTACAGGCTGTTTGATTGGATTTTTGATCCATTTTATTTGTATTTTTGCTAATATGGGCTGCATTCTGCTAAAGTGCCTTTACAGTGAAACATTTCCATTTCCAGTCAAATGTACACAATGGTTTATCATGTGCTGTTGATAAGCAAATGTTTGACTTCCATGTACTGTGAAAATACAGGCTAATTTCATAAAATTTATTTCATATAGTATAATTTCTATAGAATACATTGTCTCAGCCTTGTAATCCCTCTGAACATGACCTCCTCAGCAGCCAACAGCACACAGATGCAGTTGGAGACTATAAAGATGGACGACGCCCAACTACTTCCTGCCCCTGTACAAAAAGTGAAGTAAAAATATTGCAGATATGGGCGCTGCCATTTGCGCTAGTAGTATAATTTAGCGACCAGAGTACGAGGAGTAGGAGTAGCGACAACAGGGTGGAGACGTGCAATTCAGTCCAGGTTTTAGTTTGCCTACAGTTCCATCTGCCACCATGGAGGGGGCGGGGCTTATGACCTATACTGCAAAAAGCTACCAGGGGGTATTGCAAGTAATTTGGCTTCACTTTTGGAGAGCTGACATGTTGTCCTCTTTATGTAACAGTCTATGATGGAAACCAAAACAGAGATAAAAATAGAGTCAATATTGGACTTTAAAAAGTTGCTCACGAACCTCCAGTTGGGTGATAATGTTGCTCTGATTGCCTGCTGGAAGTTATAACAACTTCATAAAGAAATAAAGTATCTGCGTTTGTCACCTTCAGCTGTGTTCTGTGTTTAAAAATGAAGTAACGGTAATAATAACTGTTCTGATAATCAGGCCTGTGCTCACGTGGATGTTGAGCTGAGATGTGCTGTGAAGCCACGATGTCACCAAACTCTGTGTGCTAATAAAATGGACAAATTCTTAAACTTTTTCACCCTGACAGGTGATAGCAAAACAAACAAGCGAGACGTCGGTGTGTACTCGGCCTCACAGTCCTGACAAGACCTTCAGGCAGATTACATGAAAACCATTGTTAGACGTGTGACGGGTTTACAGGGACTTAAAATATTTGTATAAGTTCATTTGAGTTGAGCTGCTGTCTTTCGTTGTCCTCATACAAACTTGTAACCAATTCTACTTTTGAATTTTTCTTTCATTGGTTGTACTGGAAGTCTTAATTTCTGGTTATCGTAGCCGGACGCTCTTCAAAATGATTAATGAAGGTGTATAATTTTGGGGAATTTTGAGAATAAATGAGATTTCAAGTCATATTCATCTTCTGGTGTCTTGATTTTTAAAAACGTCTTGTTTCAGTTGTTTTGAACACATCTTTGCTGGATATTTCTAAACAAGAGGATGAGGACTAGTTGTATTGCCCTACGTGTGTGTGTGTGTGTGTGTGTGTGTGTGTGTGTGTGTGTGTGTGTGTGTGTGTGTGTGTGTGTGTGTGTGTGTTTGTGAATGTTTATGGGTTGTTGTTGTTTTTTTTAAATGAAAAAGGTACCGCTGTATTTTTGCATAATAAGAAACATTTGCCAGTAAACACTAGAAGGCAGACGGCAGTAACAACACACTGGAACAAAATGAGGCTAGGCTAGTTAGGCTAGCTTTTAAAAGGTTACCTTTTCCTCCATTATTAATTAAGATTCAGCTTTTGTATTTATGTGAAATAAAGAATCAGGAAACAGCTAGCCTAACGTGCACTGCAGTTTTAGTTTTGACCTGTTTTCTTGCTGTTCTTACCTCAAATGACACCTTCTGTGGTGAAACAGTTTTAATAACAACAATAACTTCATTTTGACCGAATGTGGAAAGTTACTGCCAATCGCCACATCGTTGATGGTTTGTAGTCAATTGAAGCAACAAATTCCTCAATAACTTTTATATAATACAAAAGTTATTGAGGGATTTGTTGCTGGATGTATAATAACCAGCTGCAAAATCGACACCAGCGGCGTCACTTGACGTGAGCGGTGTCGTAGTTGGAGGAACGACGAGGAGGCGCTTCAGATGCCAAAACCTTGTTTTCTTCGCTTGTACTGTAACTACATACGTTTGTAATACAAAAATATGAGTGCAGAGGATGTTGTGGATGAAAATATATTTGACAGTGTTTTGTCTGACTGGATTGTATTTATTTAAGCCAGCGTTTGGAGAGAGGCCGCGAACCTTCCAGAAACTGCAACAGAAATTGAATTATTCCTCTGAGACGTATTTCATTATGTGCCGTTTTTGTTGGATGTTAAGGAGAAAGACTTGGCAAAGGGAACTGAAGGATTTTGGGTTAGATGACAGAAGCAATGCATCCTGGTACATGTAGGCACTGGCGACATGTCTCCACCAGCAGGAAAACTTAAGAGAAACTGCTGAGCTTTCTCAGTTGATATAGAAGCACTGAGGAGAATTTAATGCTTCAGCTGACATTTACCTTCCACACTGAGTGGACAGCCACATAAAGCGGTATAAAAGGGTGAGCTTTAATGTCCTTTAAAGTCGCATCATGCTACTGCAAATTATAAATTCACTATTCCTCATCATTTCAACATAAAACAGCTTTTATCCAACATTATATCAGCTGGAGTGCACTTTCTCCAACAGACTCCTCCAGCTCCGCTGCCACAAGGACAGATACAGGAGATCATTCCAGATACAGGAGATCATTCCAGATACAGGAGATCATTCCTGATACAGGAGATCATTCCTGATACAGGAGATCATTCCAGATACAGGAGATCATTCCTGATACAGGAGATCATTCCAGATACAGGAGATCATTCCTGATACAGGAGATCATTCCAGATACAGGAGATCATTCCTGATACAGGAGATCATTCCAGGTACAGGAGATCATTCCTGATACAGGAGATCATTCCTGATACAGGAGATCATTCCAGATACAGGAGATCATTCCTGATACAGGAGATCATTCCTGATACAGGAGATCATTCCTGATACAGGAGATCATTCCTGATACAGGAGATCATTCCTGATACAGGAGATCATTCCAGATACAGGAGATCATTCCTGATACAGGAGATCATTCCAGATACGGGAGATCATTCCTGATACGGGAGATCATTCCTGATACAGGAGATCATTCCAGATACAGGAGATCATTCCAGATACAGGAGATCATTCCTGATACAGGAGATCATTCCTGATACGGGAGATCATTCCTGATACAGGAGATCATTCCTGATACGGGAGATCATTCCTGATACAGGAGATCATTCCTGATACAGGAGATCATTCCAGATACAGGAGATCATTCCTGATACAGGAGATCATTCCTGATACAGGAGATCATTCCAGATACAGGAGATCATTCCAGATACAGGAGATCATTCCTGATACAGGAGATCATTCCTGATACAGGAGATCATTCCTGCCCACCGCTATCAGACTGTACAATAACTCACCTCTGGTCAAATCCATCACCTAACAATAACACTTTTGGCTGTATGTTTGCTGCTTAAATCTTTGCACTATTGTTTAGTTAGTTTAATTTAATATTATTCTATTTTATTGTATATATTGTGCATTTTAAAATTTGACATTTAATATTTTCTTATTGTGTTATTTTATTTCTTTACCTGTATCTATAATGCTGCTGTAACGAAAACAAATCCCCCTTGTTGGATTCATAAAGTAACTATCTATCTATCTGGTGGTGGATTTACCACCCAAAGAATTTATAAATAAATAAATAATTGTTTAAATAAATAAACAAGCCAGTGCATTATTTCAGGAGGAATGATAAATAAAGCTCTTGATGAGAATTTGAACTGATTCATTAAAGCTTTTGATGAGGAGCTAACGCGGAAGTGGGGCAGGACCTCTGGGCAGGACTTGGTCCGCCGTCAGAAGTTTACGAGGTGCACCTGAATGCATCACGAGGGGCACTTGAATGCATCACGAGGGGCACTTGAATGCATCACGAGGGGCGGAGTCAGAGCCGCTGTGAAGTTTAGCCTAGCAGGAAGCACCGAGGCTACCGCCGCAGCGGAGGAGACGAGAAGCCGCCGACTCACTTCAGTCTGGGACCGGTCCTCGGATGAGATCTGTCCACGTCCAACACGCCGTCGCTCGGATTCTCGGGAGTACTCGCTTTCGGTCTGCTCACATTTTGTTTGACTTCCTCGGAGGAGGGAGCTCCTAGCCAACTCAGATCCCGGGCACTTGGCCGGAGGTGGATCGTATCCAGCGGCTGGAGACGGCGGACATCGGCTGAGCAACGGCCGCTTTGAATCAGGTGGGTGGGAGGTGGGAGGTGGGCCCCGCACGGCCACAGGGAGCTGGAGCCCTACAGGTGTTTGCTCGGGAGCTAATGATTAAGCTCCTCGGTGTCTGTTCCGACCTGAACTTCCACCGCCGCCAGCTGGAGGTGCTGGTCCGGACACGGTCGTCGCCCGGCTAGCTGGCTAATCTCGGCTCCTGAAACGGTCCCCAGAAATCAGGCAGCTGAGTGTTGCTGCCTGATTTGGACATTTTCTGGAATTAATCAAACTGCTGTCCGCACAAAGTATGTCCTGTTTTCACAGTGAAAGCTTGGTGAGCCACATGTTTGGCTCTCAGCAAGGAGTTATTACAAAGTTGTCAGAACACACCAACACCAGTAAAACACTCGTGTTTGAGCTTGAACGGTTTGCTTGGTGGATTGTGTTTTGATGCCGAATTGACCTTTTCCCCTGAGTAACTTGTACAAACTTTATCAATCACGTTTCGTGAAATAAGGAGTTTGTCTATAACGATGCCAACTTTAAATCGTCGTTTTTGGGGGTTTAAGTTCGGTTATGCAAATCTTGTTGCAACCTTTGTTCGGCTTGTTGTTAGATGTAAAGCTACAGTAAACAAGACACACACACACACACACACACACACACACACACACACACACACACACACACACACACACACACACACACACACACTCTCTCTCTCTCACACCTACACACATACACCTCTGCACACACTCTGTCTCTCTCTCTCTCACACACACACACACACACACACACACACACACACACACACACACACACACACACACACACACACACACACACACTCTGTCACTCTCTCTCTCTCACACACACACACACACACACACACACACACACACACACTCTCTCTCTCACACACACACACACACTCTGTCACTCTCTCTCACACACACACACACACACACACACACACACACACACACACACACACACACACACACACACACACACACACACACACTGTCACTCTCTCTCTCTCACACACACACACACACACACACACACACACACACACACACACACTCTGTCACTCTCTCTCTCTCACACACACACACACACACACACACACACACACACACACACACACTCTCTCTCACACACACACACACACACACAGAGTGACAGGAACTTGCAGCTCGTCATTCAGCTGGTTCCGAGTCCAGAGCAGAAAATGACCCAGAAATGCATCAGTACTTTGGTGAGTCGTGCTGAAGACAGCGTGGTGTGTATCCAGGTGAGGAGTCCATGCAGCCAGGGTTGCATAATTACGGAAACGTCTAACCTGAGCAAGGTGTGTCTCCCCAGCAGGTATGTTGGTAAGCCCTTGAGTCAACGGTCTGGTTTCAAACATGAGTAACGTGTGTGTGTGTGTGTGTGTGTGTGTGTGAGAGAGAGAGAGAGAGAGGAAGAGGAAGAGGTGTTTCACCTGTTGGGACAGTTCCAGGAAAATTCACAGTAAAATGACAACATTTAGGCTGAAGTAGTAAATGAAGTCACTCAGATTGACCCACATGGGATCCATTGATTCAAAGATAACTCTAAAGCCAATCGTCAACGTGTGTAAACCACTTGCTCTTGTATTAACCTTTTCAAAATAGGATTGATTAAGTCTTCGAGACAAAAGGTATGCAGCACTCCCAGCGTGGACGGGACGCAGCTGAAGGACACGCGTCCTTCCACCTCCACCTGTATCAGCCCAGGACCCACCAAACAAAAAGCCTTTGTTCCTCCTCGACTCGGTGCTTTTCCACCTGTATGGTAACGTCCACCTGAAACTCTTATCGAGGCAAAATAAATGGCCCCTCCCAAAAAGCAGGGCAAGCCAGAGAGGAGCTTTCACCTACTTTTAGGGAATAGTCCCCAACAAAAGCAGGAATTTCTGAGCTGTCGTTGTGAATTTGCAGTAAACGGCGTCACAGTGTCGTCCTTAAAGACTTGAACAGTATTTCTATCTGACGCTGCGCCGGTGAGGAGACGTCCAGGAGACGAACGCTGCCAGTAAACTTCAAACGGAGCGCTTGGCTCAGACTGTCACGCTGCGTTCAGAGCTGTTAACTTGATTCCTGGAGAGCCTCTCTCAATGTGCAACACATTATCAGGCAGCAGAAGCAGCTGCTCGGTGGTTTGTTAACGGGATGGCACAGGAAGTGGAGACCGTGAAATGTTGTGTTGGTCGTCAGGCTTTGCAGCAGATCCAGAGGTGATTGTCAGGATCCAGCTGATCGGGAGCTGTTGCATCTGTTGCTCCACACTTCGGGGTGAAATGAGAATCACCTTTTTTTTTGTTGCCTCAAATGAAGATCATGATTGTCTCTGATGATTTTTTAATTTTTCAGTAGAAATATTTTGTGCATTTATTTACCTGATACAGGAGAAGACGGTATAAATCTAATGTGATCCCTGTTGTTTACGGTGCATGAAGCTCCTGTCACTCAGTGTTGACACTTCCAATCAGAGGTTGACAGAAATCCAGAAACACTAACTTATCATCATTGATAAACCTGACAGAAGATGACATCATTTTTAAACAATAGGTCTACAGCTTGTCTAATTCATCACGGTGTCGGGTGGTTTTACTAGTAGCTGCAAGGTGCATGCAGACATCAGATCTGGACAACAGGAAGGGGAAAACAATCAAGTTTCTTCTTTTATTAGACACAAAAGTTTAGTTTTCTGTACGTTTTCTTTTTCTTTCTTTGTCACTGGGTTCATTTCACCTCACGGCTGGTTGCTGCTGCTCCGCATCACGTAGTGTAACGCTGTGTTGTTATTGGTTGAGGGAGAGAACAGGAGCGCCGGATTTGAAGCAAATAATTTGGTCTGTCGACGATCACAAGAGGGAAAGTCAAAGCTTGTAACATCAGGAGCAAACCTACTACATGCTTTTTGTTTAAAGGACACGTGCAGGACTGGTTGTCCTTCAAACCCTTTCTAGTGCAGTTCGGATACTTTGACTTCAGTACCTGTTAGGGCGGCACGGTGGTGCAGTGGTTAGCACCATCGCCTCACAGCAAAAAGGTTCCAGGTTCAAATCCGGTCCTGGGCCTTTCTGTGCGGAGTTTGCATGTTCTCCCTGTGCTTGCGTGGGTTCTCTCCGGGTTCTCCGGCTTCCTCCCATCATCCAAAAACATGCACCTCAGGTCAGGTTACCTGGCGCCGCGCTAGTGGCAGCCTGCTGCAGCATCTCCCCCCTGAGAGCCCCCCTGCTGTAGTGAAGACATTTCCCCTCGGGGATTAATAAAGTGTATCAAATTAATAAAAAAAAAAATAAAAAAAATTCCTAAACAATCCGTTTCAGAAAAAGAAAATGACGCATTACAGCACGAGTCTTTAGTTTTCATGCCTTTAGAGAGGAGAGCTGAAGTCTGTCGCTTGTTTTCTGTAGCTACATTTAACAGATGTCTAAAACACGTGTACAAAGTATTGTTCGGACTGCTACACTGATTTTCCCCAAAACCTCCAATGGAAGCTTTTGCTAGATCCTACAATTTACCGATGTTCCCTAAACGCCTCACTATTGGTAAACGTTAACTAGGCTCCATTTCCTGCAGCACAAGAAACTTTAACAGGTGTTTGGCCATAAATGTCCAAACTGAACTTGAATTGGAATAAAATGACTGACTGCAGCTCTTCTAGAATTTGCTAATATTTTTTACACCAAATGGATCAAATTCTCAGTTTTGTTGCTCAAAACTATTTATGTACCATTTTACAGCTTCAACAGTAAACAGAGTCTCACTGAACCCAAAGTAGGACTCAACGTTTTGAAGAAAATGTCTACCTCCAGTTTAAATTGCAATTATTTATTAAATGTGAAACTGCAGGCTTGCACTTGCTGCCTCATATAGATGATGTGATTGCACCAAACATTATCATAAACTTCTATTGTTCTTGTAGGATTTGGTTTTTATTCAGTGCTATTCAATCTGTTCTTTATTATACTGTATACCGTGTACATCTCCTCCAAAAAATGCAAATGAATGCTGTTTTTCTTTAGGGAAGGGTCATGATTTTCAAATAGTCATCAAATAATACAAAATTAAGTTGTATCAAGTATATTTTTGCTTGTTTTTAATGGCGCCTGGTAGTAATGTGGTGGTAATTCACCTAAAGGCGTCATTAAGAAACTAAAGAATAAACACATCACTGCCGTCTCCCATCGGCCTCCTGCAGCCGTCGTCCTGTTGTCTGACGGGAATCCGACCGTCTCCGAAGTTGCTGCTCCAGTTTTCTGTGATGCATTAATCTGAAGTTGGTTTTATTTTGTGGTAAAGTGAAGCGAGCCTCCTTTAGATCCGCTCTGTGTGAATGTCCTGAGGACTACGTGAATGGAGGCCAGTGAGAATCTGAGCTTCAGTAGTTCATGTCTCTGGTTCTGATTACAGGAAGGAGGGAGTGGGTTGGTGGGAGATATGATATCCTGCCAGCCGCACCCAGAACTGAAAAGATCTCCTCTCTGTTGTGTTGGAGACACTGGAAGGAAGCATCTCTGTCATGGGTAGTCGTTACTGACTCCTCCCACTGCTCTGACTTATGAACTGCATTCTTCAGTGTAAATACACCAGAGAGCACTTTGTACTTCACGTGGATCACGACAGCCCAGAATAGCTCCGTGATGTCAACCTCAAGATCCACGAGGTGTAGGGCCGTACACACTCACTTTTATTTGGTGTGTGTGTGTGTGTGTGTGTGTGTGTGTGTGTGTGTGTGTGTGTGTGTGTGTGTGTGTGTGTGTGTGTACAGTGGTGTGAAAAAGTGTTTGACTCCTTCCTGATTTCCAATTTTTTTGCATGTCTGTCACGCTTAAATGTTTCAGATCATCAAACAAATTTAAATATTAGTGAAAGATAACACAAGTAAACACAAAATGTAGACTGAGTCCACCAGCAGCTGTTGAGCAGGTTGGACTACACCTGTGTGAATGTGGTTTTCATTGCTGACTTCATTATTTGAGACAGAGAATCGGTGTGTTTGTTCTTCAGATGTCACTCAGGGAGTTGCTGGTTGTCATTACTCCCTCTTTCCTGTCTCACAGCGAGTGCTGTGGAGGCTGCTGATTGCGTAAGCTCACAAGTCAGATGTTTTGGATGCCTGGCATTTCCCGGCCACTCGTCCCTCTGAATCAGCGTGCAGCAGCTCTGCGGGTCGAGCTGCCGTCTCTCCAGGCTGCTGCTGCTATCGTCGTGTCCAAGCATGTTTTGTTTTTTTTGTACTTTTTTTTTTTCCTCCATTGACGCCCTTCTCAACTGTGATGGTTCAGTGGATATGCTGGGAATTTGATGACATCACAGCGAAATGAAATACCATTGAAATTCTACAACTCACAACACAACAATTCTGAAAGCACGGCAAAAAATACACCAATGGAATTAATTTATTCAAATATTAATTCTTTCATTTAAAAAAAGTAAAAAAAAAATTTCAAGAACGAAGGTTGGATAGTACAATGGAGTTAAAAAAGAACAAGGATACCATATTGTGCCATGAAAAAGAAAAACAATCAATTTGTTAATGGTGACAAAGCATTTCTTCTTCCCAGCTTCCTGAAATATGAAAATAAGAAATAGCTGAGGTGTAATCAAGCGGGAACCATCAGTGATGTCATCAACCACCAGTGATGTCATCGTTGGTTTGTGAACGTTATGAATCCTCCGGTTCAGATTCTGTCCGTCACCATCTTTGCTAGTTCGGAGCGGTTTGGGGCAGGAAGTGACCATATTTGGACGAGCTGGGGGAGGAGCCAGAGGTGGATCTGACCGATCTGATTGGAAACCATGACTATACTACGCCCCGCCCACCGATAGCTGTAACCTGACTGCACCACAGGCCTGTCAATCAAACAGACACGCCCCCAAAACCAGGTCTTCTTGAATCTTCTTTTCTAATGAATGAGGGATTATTTTCAGATGGACCTCCAGAAAACTAAGAAGAAGGAGTGACTTTAGCTAACAACACCGAGATAACTGATGGACACATTTTATTCACTTTGGATTTGATGAGAGAAGTTGAATGGGAGTCTATGGAGCCGGAGGCTTTTGGAGCCGACCTCTAGTGGCACTCGCTGGTATTGCAGCTGAAGACACTTCTGGATCAGAACCATTTTACAGACCTGAAGCTACGAACTCTTTTATATAGTCTGTGAGTGTAATACATAGATTAAATATTGTTACAACATTTTAGGCATGTTTCAATGGTAAAATGGAGTTGTGAGATTTGACGTCATGGTGCTAACAGGAGAAATGTGCAGAGACGATTACAGATGTCAAAAAGTTAATTAGTTTGCAAAATGATACTTTTAATACCTTTACAGATAACAAGCACCATCGTATTCTCAGTATTTTGGTTTCAGCTTGGTATCGGTTCCTGTGATGTTCCCATTGGACCGCAGAGATGAATGTGAAGAATGTGACTGTGACATGAGTCAATAAACCGGCTGAATCTGCTATCAAAGGTAAATACAGTTTATAGCCTTGTCCTCCTGAGAGGTGAGCTCTCGGCAGATCAAACAACGTGATGAAAGACGGCCCGTTCACTGTCATCTGCTGTTATTCCTTTCATGTCCACTGCTCTCTTTCTGCCGAGTGAAATTCCTGGGAAAGTCCATACGAGTTGGGCCAGACCGTCGGTCACAAACCGACCTCGGCGTCTCACTTCGCTGCTCCGTTGTTCTGCTGATTGACCTGAAACTAACAGTTTCACAGTAACAAGCTCGTCCACAACGTAAATGAACCTCTGTGTTCAAACTGATTCACAGTTTCCTGCAAACAGTCTCCTGTGAAGCTGAATGTCCTGTTGACTGTTCAGAGTCTCAGACTTTCAAAGGTCCATCTTATAATCAGAGTGAGGAAGAACGACCAGCGAATGACCAGGAGCAGACTGACAGTTTGAGGACGCAGGGTTAAAGGTTGTATTTCGTACAGACCGACCGCTACTGGATTTTTGGGATGAAATATATGAAATGGAGGCAGGATATTTTTCAGTTTTTTTGTCCACACTGACATCGAGGCAGACGGATTCGGGTTCTCTGGGTTTGACTGCTAGCTTCACATTAGCATCCTTGTGACTTTCAGTAGTTACAGGTTGGGTGTATTCAAACAATGCTGATGTTCTGCTATGGTTTTCAGCAGTTTGGGGTCGAGGTTTGTCCACTGATACGTACCGAGTGTATCTGCCATCAGCTCGGGTAACGTTCACCGGTGTCCACCACGTCTGGACTGCAGGTCTGCGTGAGCGACACAAAAAAGCACGAGTGGAATAAAACGGCCACAAGAAGTAAGCAAATAATGAAGTAGTTGCTGGACATAACTGCAGTTCTGAGTACGTTCGTACTTTGTTTCTTTCAGACAACGGTAGGGGATAAAATTTAATAATTATAATGGTTGTAAAGTTCAATAGTGACAAAACAAAGTTCATTCTAGAAATAAGATGACAAAATCTCACCTTCACTTGTACCTGTAATCCAGTTAAATATACATGTAGATACTGAAACTTCATACAGAAATCAGTCCTAATAGATCCCTGTGGGACAGTGGTAGAACTGGACAACATTCATAAATAATACAACTTTTTTTCTAACTAAGTTTCAGCTTCTTTGATTTTTTGTTCCTCTTCTCAGCAGAGAGGGTTTTAATCTGACTGTCTGAATTTACAGCCTTAAATGTCACTGCAGTTCACATAATTACAATGTTCATCCCCAACTTTGGCCCTTGATAAGTAGCTGGTGAAAGAAATAACACGAGTGTGTTTTAATGACTGGGTAATATGTGCTCCAGTGTCTGTCAGATTACTTGAAAGGCCACAATTAATGTGCTTGTAGAGAGAGTGTAGAGTGGGATTAGGATGTGTGAAACTCACACATTAATGCTGGGCGGTACACCCGTCCAGCTGCTGTACTATTTTTAATTCCTGAACTATATACATTTTTCACATCGTCACAATATAGTTACTGCATATACTTGTTGGACAGAAAACTAAACACACACTCATGGAACCAAAGTTACAACTCTACAATCCCGGTTCCCCAAAAGTTGTGATGCTGTGTAAAATGTAAAAAAACAACTAAAGGCAACATATTAAATGTTGAAACTGAGACATTTTGTTGTTTTATATAAAATATTTGCTCATTTTGAATTTAATGGCAGCAACATGTCTCAAAAAAGTTGGAACAGGGTCAACGAAAGACTGGAAACGTTGTGTAAAGATAAAAAAACAAAACATTTTGCTGTGTGGAACACGTCAGAACACCTTGATGACGATATTTACAGGAGACGCCTCCATGTTCCTGGAAACAGGAATATCCTGCTTACTGATGCTGGTAACTCTATACCACAACAATTAATAACCCACAACTCATTATTTAACACCAAACTGCTATAGCAAACATGTGAAACAAAAAAACATGCATAACTCTGATAAATTAAATTTTTTTTAAAAAAGCCAGCAGTGGCTGTGTGAGGACGTTGTCCCTCCACAGACGGTCAAGATATATATATATGTTCAGGGACATGAAAACACGGAGTCACGAGACCTTTTCAGACCAAACACGTTCTTGAAGGGAACGACTTCCATCGTATTTAGTTCCTCCAGAACTAAACGGGTTCTCCGGCCTTTCGCTGTTTGCATTCACGCCACCAGCAGAACTGTGTAATGACATCACTGTTGCCGTAGCAACGCTGCACCACTTATTTCACCAATTGATGAAATACAGTTTTCAGTTTACTTGATCCGGTTAAAGTTCATCAACATATTTTATCTGTTTGAAAATCCAAAGCGTTTTTCATTCAAGAGAAACAATAAAAACAAAAGGAACAGTTTAATTTATCATAATTATATTTAAGATATATTAACTGATCCATTTGAAGCCTCCTTATGATCCGATATCATTTGCGTTGTTAGTTTTGCATCACAGGTCAATAGAAACTCAACACTTCCTGTATTTTTCAAACTAAAAGCCCTTTAGCCTTTTATGAGAAAGAAACCCCTGATAAAAAGGCTTTTATTGTGAAACATTTTCAGGAACTTGTGTCTGAAGTCAAACGATCACATTTTACATTTAAAAAAATCCTCAACAACCTGCTTCAAACATCATCACACCGCTGAGCAGCACGTCAACGGAGCCACTTTTTAAATTCCCCTTGTTGAAAGGAAGTCGCGCTGTATTTCCTCCGATGTGGATCGGATCAATAAAGCCGGCACGTTTGTTGTCGTCTCATTTCTCAGTGTTGTGCCTTCAGCTGAAACTTGGTTGGTAGCTGTAGTTTACCTGCTGACTGTGTTTTAAACACAGCGGTTGTCTTTGCTCCTGTGTGTGTCATGACAGTTGCTATGGCAACGGGGGAGAGTACCTAGGCAGAGGGAGGAGCTAAAAAAGTCCCACAAAACATAGTTAAGGGAACTTAAAAGGTTCTCAGTTCCTGCGGTGAGGACAGTCCCACCGTTCTTAGAGCTGTGAACTAGTTCCTCCGGTCTGGAAACACCTGCTACTGTTTCGTTTTCCTCCAAAGTACCAAGACAGGAATGAATACTCCTTCGTGCCACTAGAGGAAGTATACCCTTAAACGAGTGCTTCTGTCAGGTGTAGTGTGAAAAGAAAGGCTGGACGGAAATGTGTCGCCATGTGTGTTTATTTTACAGAATACCAAGTCAGGACGAAAATAATGTTTCACACAGTCCTTTTAAAAATATTATACATATTTGTAAAACTCCTGACAGTACAATAAATCCCTTTAAATTGATATAAATGCCAAGTCATGCGAAATCAAAAATATATGGTTGAACTGCCAGAATCTTGAAACGTGCACAATATAAGTTTTTGGGTTTGTTTTTAAAAGATGAACTCTAGCTTTCCATGTTGGTTGCCTGAGTCACTGTTTACATGTGTATAGTTTAAAAAAAATAAAAATAAAAACAGATTGTAAAGTTTTGGTTTTCCATCAGTAGATTCCTGACCTCCCACTCTGTCATTGTGAGCAGAGCTTACAGCTCTGTCTCTCTCTCTGTGTCTCTGTCTCTCTCTCTGTGTCTCTGTCTCTCTCTCTCTGTCTCTGTCTCTCTCTCTGTCTCTCTCTCTCTCTCTCTCTCTCTCTCTCTGTCTCTCTCTCTCTGCTCTCTCTCTGTCTGTCTCTCTCTCTGTCTCTCGCTGTCTCTCTCTCTCTCTCTCTGTCTCTCTCTCTGTCTCTCTGTCTCTCTCTCTGTCTGTCTGTCTCTCTGTCTCTCTCTGTGTCTCTCTCTGTCTTTCTCTCTGTCTCTCTCTCTCTCTCTGTCTCTCTCTCTGTCTCTTGCTCTCTCTCTGTCTCTCTCTCTCTCTCTCTCTCTCTCTCTCTCTCTCTGTCTCTCTCTCTGTCTCTCTCTCTGTCTCTCTCTCTCTCTCTCTCTCTCTCTCTCTCTGTCTCTCTCTCTGTCTCTCTCTCTGTCTCTCTCTCTGTCGCTCTGTCTCTCTCTCTCTCTGTCTCTCTCTCTCTCTGTCTCTCTCTGTCTGTCTCTCTCTGTGTCTCTCTCTGTCTCTCTCTCTCTCACCCCTCCATGAAAACATGTCAAAAGTAAATGTCATCCATCTTTTTTCTTTTTAACTAAATATTTTAGATAATGAAGTATTGCTGGGACCCTGAACCTGACCTGTAGCACAACCTCCAGAGTGAATCACTGCAAACTGACGACTTGTGCGTCTCAGCGGGACTTCCTGTCAGCAGTACTTCGGTCCACTTATCCAGAACAAGCTGCTCCAGCTGTCTCTGGTTTGAAGGCGTTTCAGCTCTCTAGATGTTTGATATATTCAGACCAGACCAGATATTCAGAGGATATCTTCAGAACAATCCAATGTTTGGTTCTGATCCATTGTGGCTGCTTTCAGCTGTGTGTTTTGGTCATTGTCCTGCTGTAGGACTGTGACTGAGACAGAGCTTTGTAACACTGGGCAACACGTTTGGCTGCAGAGTTCCTTGATAATCTTGAGATTTCATTGAGCTGCACAGATTCAAGGCTCTCAGAACCGAACCTTCATGTTTCACAGCTGGTATGGTGTTTCATTCTTGGAGAACTTCATCTTTTCCTCTGTGAACACAAAGCTGATGGGACATCAAAAACCTCCAATCTTGTCTCATCTGTCCAAATGACTTTCTCCCAGATGCATTGTGGCTTGTCATTTTTGCAAGTTCTTCTCAGCTCAGAAAGTGAGTGATGCTGCGATCTGACACGGATGTGCAGAGACCCTGGAGCTCAGCTTGTATCTCTGGTTGTTTGTGGACCATCAGTCCTCCTGTTCAGTCCGGTCCAGTCATGTTCCTCCTGCTGCTGCATCCAGACAGTTTGACTCTGGTCCCACGGACCGTAAACTGCTTCCTAACATTTGCAGCTGTAGTCCCAGGAACATGAAGCTGGTTGGAGATGCTCTAACAGCGGTTAACTTCAACATGTTGGCCTCTCATGTTCTTTGCCATCTCATGTGTGCTGCACACAGTGATACCAAACAGCAGTGAACACCTTTCTCCATTTAAAAATGACTGTTTACAAGATTGAAGACGTGTAACAATTATTAAAGAAAACAGTCTGAAATATGATTATAACCCATTTCTCATTTCTTTCTAGGGGCACCATTCAATCTGTTCAGGCCCTTTTACAATAATCTTTGTGTCAAAAATGATAATTAATGTCAAATTTTCTGACAATTGTGTTTAATTTTCTCATTTTTCTGGAGAAATGAATCATTGTTGAAGCTCTCTTGAACTACAGAGTCTTTTAAAATGCATATTGCTTATTTTACATTTGAACTCTGTTTAATTTTATGCATTTTATCTGTTCTTGTGCATCTCATTTCTTTTCTATATTTTAAAATGTTCCGTTATATGTTTTTATGTGAAACACTGCATGTCATTTTCTTGCTGTAAAACACTTGGAGCTGCATTTCTTGAATGAAGAGTGCTATACAAATACAGTTTATTATTATTATTGTTATTATTATTTTAATGAGCTTTAACAACAAATTCATCCACATCTGTAGACATGTTAAAATGCTCAGAGAAGGTCTAGCAGCCAGTTTGTCCCTGCAGTGTTTCAAGAACAGCCAAAGTTGGAAATGTGTGACACAGCGCAGCAGTGAGTCAAAGCAGCGCTGCTGATATGAGGGTAAAACCAGAACTATGTCTGGGTTTGGACCGAGACAAATGAGCTGGTTCAGACAGAAAACTGTGACTCACGGCGGGGGCCTTTGTCACGGACTTGTGACATCGGATCATGCGTCTGACCGCAGTTATGAGCTTTCCAGTGCCTCCGTCTGAAACCTTGTGCACAGAGCACAGAGGCCCCCACAGAGGCCAGCTCAGAGGCCCCCACAGAGGCCAGCTCAGAGGCCAGCTCAAAGGCCCCCACAGAGGCCAGCTCAGAGGCCAGCTCAAAGGCCCCCACAGAGGCCAGCACAGAGGCCAGCACAGAGGCCAGCACAGAGGCCCCCACAGAGGCCAGCTCAGAGGCCTCCACTGATTGTGAAAGAAAGAATGCAAGGATTCTATTTTTTCCTTCCATTGTCTCCCTCCTCCCCCCTTTCCTCTCCTCTCTCCCTGTCTCTGAAGTGGCCTCTATGGAAACCACCTCTGTGTGTGACAGGTGTTTTCATCAGCTGCCATTTGCTGCTAAAGAGGCTGGACAGAGAGTGTGTGTGTGTGTGTGTGTGTGTGTGTGTGTGTGTGTGTGTGTGTGTGTGTGTGTGTGTGTGTGCGTGCGTGCGTGCGTGCGTGCGTGCGTGCGTGTGTGTGTGTGTGTGTGTGTGTGTTATTCAGATGACAAAGTGCCACTCCGTCTGTAGAATTCCTTTCGTCCTGAGCCTTGGTGGAGAAAACAGTCAATCAGCTGAGACTCCACAGATTACTGGCTGGGTTTTGGCATTAGTGTTCAGAGGGGACACACATTTACAGACTCATCTTGGAGTTCAAACAGTTGGAAAACACAGTTGTGCTGCTGTATGAATAAGAACCAGCATGTAATTACCTGGAATTGTAATTACTCCCCCTCCCTCTCTCCCTCCCTCCAGCGTGCATCAGTGGGCCTGCAGGCTCCACGCCGGTGCTGAGACAGGATGAAGAGGTTCAGGCGACACGGCCAGGAGTCCCAGAGAGATCGACTCAAACAGGAACTCTACCATTTCAACAAGGCAAGTGAACCCGACACAACACGCACATCTGCACTGTGTTGACATGAAGTCACCAGGTTGCTGAGAGAAACCAGGTGAGACGGGTAATCTGAGCACATGCATCAGGGATTTAGATCACGACCGTTTTCATTGCGTCTCAAAAATCTGTCAAATGCAACCGTGGAAACTAGCTTGTGTCAGAAAGTGTAAGTTAAGGACAGCAGCTGCTGTGCTTCTCCAGGATGGAGCTGGAGCTTGTGAATGTAACCTGCACAGATATCACCTTGAAGGAGAACAGCTCCAGCTTGGAGGTGGTGTGGCTCACATCAACTGTTGGATTCAAGTCCTTCTGCAACATTTCTATCGATTAAGGACATGAATTTAATTTTTCCCAAACATGAACTTTATTCTTCTTCAACCCCTGTTAGGTAAAATGACCTGCGTGCTCGTCGTCGGGCTGCATGACCCACTTTCTCACAGGCTTTTATCGTTGGAGTAATTAAATGTCCACGATAAGAACTTGATCCACACGTTTTAGCTGACTCCAGACCTCCATCCAGCCTCTCCTTTATTCCTGGGATTCTTGAAGAAATTGTTGAACATCAAATATGTGACCATCTGTGGAGCAGTGTGTTTGAAGATTTTCAGTCAGGATGTGGAGTGAATCACAGCACAGAGCCTCAGACAATACACTCATCTTCATACTCGTCTTCATACTCATATATTCATCTTTACACTCATCTTCATACTCGTCTTCATACTCATCTTCATACTGGTCTTCCTACTCGTCTTCCTACTCGTCTTCCTACTCGTCTTCCTACTCATCTTTATACTCATCTTCATACTCGTCTTCATACTCGTCTTCATACTCATATACTCATCTTCATACTCGTCTTTATACTCATATACTCATCTTCATACTCGTCTTCATACTGGTCTTCCTACTCATCTTCATACTCATCTTCATACTCATCTTTATACTCATCTTCCTACTCGTCTTCCTACTCGTCTTCCTACTCATCTTTATACTCATCTTCATACTCGTCTTCATACTCGTCTTTATACTCATATACTCATCTTCATACTCGTCTTTATACTCATATACTCATCTTCATACTCGTCTTTATACTCATATACTCGTCTTCATACTCGTCTTCATACTGGTCTTCATACTCATCTTTATACTCATCTTCATACTCATCTTTATACTCGTCTTCATACTCGTCTTCATACTCGTCTTTATACTCATACTCATCTTCATACTCGTCTTTATACTCATATACTCATCTTCATACTCGTCTTTATACTCATATACTCATCTTCCTACTCGTCTTCATACTCGTCTTCCTACTCGTCTTCATACTCATCTTCATACTCATCTTTACACTCATCTTTACGCTCATCTTTACGTTCATCTTCCTACTCGTCTTTATACTCGTCTTCATACTCGTCTTCCTACTCATCTTTACGTTCATCTTCCTACTCATCTTCACACTCGTCTTCACACTCATCTTCACACTCGTCTTCATACTCGTCTTCCTACTCATCTTTATACTCATATACTCGTCTTTACACTCGTCTTCCTACTCGTCTTCCTACTCATCTTTACATTCATCTTCCTACTCATCTTCCTACTCATCTTTATACTCATCTTTACGTTCATCTTCCTACTCATCTTCATACTCATCTTTACACTCATCTTTACGTTCATCTTCATACTCATCTTTACACACATCTCTATACTCATCTTCCTACTCATCTTTATATTCATATACTCATCTTTACACTCATCTTTACACTCGTCTTCCTACTAGTCTTCCTACTCGTCTTCCTACTCATCTTTATACTCGTCTTCCTACTCGTCTTCATCTTTACATTCATCTTCCTACTCGTCTTCCTACTCGTCTTCCTACTCGTCTTCCTATTCGTCTTCCTACTCATCTTTATACTCTTATACTCGTCTTCATACTCGTCTTCATACTCGTCTTCCTACTCATCTTCCTACTCATCTTTACATTCATCTTCCTACTCGTCTTCCTACTCGTCTTCACATTCATCTTCATACTCGTCTTCAGACTCGTCTTCCTACTCGTCTTCATACTCGTCTTCCTACTCATCTTTACATTCATCTTCCTACTCATCTTTATACTCATCTTTACGTTCATCTTCCTACTCATCTTCACACTCGTTTTCACACTCGTCTTCCTACTCGTCTTCCTACTCATCTTTATACTCATATACTCATCTTTACATTCATCTTCCTACTCATCTTCCTGCTCATCTTTATACTCATCTTCCTACTCATCTTCCTACTCATCTTTATATTCATCTTCCTACTCATCTTCCTACTCAACTTTATACTCATCTTTACGTTCATCTTCCTACTCATCTTCATACTCATCTTTACACTCATCTTTACATTCATCTTCATACTCATCTTTACACTCATCTTTACGTTCATCTCTATACTCATCTTTATACTCATCTTTATACTTATACACTCATCTTTATACTCATCTTTACATTCGTCTTCCTACTCATCTTCCTACTCGTCTTCCTACTCATCTTCCTACTCATCTTCCTACTCATCTTCACACTCATCTTCACATTCGTCTTCATACTCGTCTTCATACTCGTCTTCATACTCATCTTCCTACTCGTCTTCACACTTGTTCTGCAGATCTCAGTGCTGCATTTGACTCCATTGGGTGCAACATCTTTTTCCCAGAGACTGGAACAAGTTATTGGGATTAAAGGAACTGCACTACGTTGCATCAAATCTCATCTAATAGATATATTTCAGTGATGACTGAAAACCAGACACGGAGTTTCACAGTTTCAGGTTTTCTTTTTTTTTTTTCATCTGTGTTATTGTCAAAATCAGTAACATCATGTCTCAGTGTGGTGCTGGAAAATGAATCCATGCATTTGTTACTTCTTGGTTGTGGAAACTGGATGGCTTTTAATTTTAAACGGAAGTTGTGGCCCTCAGACGTCCAGCGCTGAAACTTGAATCTCTCACTTACTTAATGACAGATATTTGCTTTAAAGTTCTGGCCGTGCTGTTGCAATATTTTTAAGATGTTATTTACTAAATTTATGAATTTTGTCCGCTCGGTGTGAGAGTCTGTGCTGCGTTTAGCAGGCAATGATAGTCGCACTGGTTTATGATCTCTGTGTTTCAACTCTGCTATGCTCACACGGTGTGGAGCAGACACATGTAAGGGGAGATCGTTAATCCATCCTGTCAATAGTGTTGTCGTTGTCTTAGACAGATCAAAAAATAACGATATAAACAATGTTTAGGGAATGCTGCTAATACAGGAAAATGCATCTTCACAGTCAAATCAGACTATTTATACATTTAAATATCGCTGTGTCAAAGCAGAGCGCTAAACTGCAACCTGGTGTGTGTGTGTGTGTGTGTGTGTGTGTGTGTGTGTGTGTGTGTGTGTGTGTGTGTGTGTGTGTGTGTGTGTGGGAGCAGAGTGGAGCTCAGTGTGAACACGTACATGTTCAGAGGTGGAAAATAGCTTGCATGCAGTTCAACTGGCCACGTTGTGTTAGTTTCCATCTGACTCAGACTTTGGATGTGATCCTCTGAAATACAAGGACTCATCCCTCCATATAATCATCTCTCTGCTGGTTGTTCTCTCCGTCTGCAGTCTTCTGCTGCACACAAACCGCTGATCAGAAACCTGCTGACACATAAATACGTACCAGAGAAATCTGTCCAGGTTCACTTCACATGTGAAATGCTGCAGAGAAAACAGAGTGTAACCTGCTTACTTGAATATAATATATTATATAATATAATATCTATTGAAGTTAAGAATCTCAGCGTCACATACAGGATTTGTCAAATATTACCAGGTGATGTCATTTGTTCAGGAACTGTTTTGTCATTTTGGGTTTACACTGACACTTCTAACTTTGATCTGTTAAATACAAAAACAGTAATAGACTGTAGTTAAATGAGCGGAGCATCTGTTAACAGAACCAGACTCAGAGGTGGGCGGAGCATCTGTTAACAGAACCAGGCTCAGAGGTGGGCGGAGCATCTGTTAACAGAACCAGGCTCAGAGGTGGGCGGAGCATCTATTAACAACCAGGATCAGAGGTGGGCGGAGCATCTGTTAACAAAACCAGGATCAGAGGTGGGCGGCCATCTGCCTCGACCGGTTGGGGTGAGAGGAGAGCAGAGAGAGAAAAGGACAGCATAGAGATACAAGAGAAGAACTGTTGGTGGTGGAGACGACAATCACAGAGCAGGGACATGCAGCTCCATGACGGAACATCTGGAAAAGAAAGAAGAGAAACTACACGAGTGAAGGAACTGAATGGAGACAACAGATAATAAGAAGAAACTATGGGAGAGAAGAAGATGGTGAGGTATGAGTCAGTTAAAGAGGAGGAGGAAAGAAAAGAAGCTCAGCATGTAACGAGGTCCTCCAGCAGCCTCGGCCTATAACAGCATAACTAAGGGTTGGTTCAGGTCTACCTGAGCCAGCCCTAACTATAGGCTTTATCAAGAAGGAACGTTTTGAGTCTAATCTTAAAGCTAGAGAGGGTTTCTGCCCCTCCAACACAAACTGGGAGCTGGTTCCACAGGGGAGGAGCCTGAACACTGAAGCTCCGCCTCCCATTCTACTTCTGGAAACTCTGGGAACCACAAGTAGACCAGCGTACTGAGAGAGAAGTGCTCTGCTAGGATTATATGGTTCTATAAGATCTCTAAGATATGATGGAGCCTGGTCATGTAGAGCTTTGTAAGTCATCAAGAGAATTTTAAATTCTATTCTTGATTTCACAGGAAGCCAGTGAAGAGAAGATAAAACTGGAGAAATATGATCTCTCTTGATAAATCCTGTCAGTACTCTTGCTGCAGCATTTTGGATCAGCTGCAGGTTTTTAATGAGTAATTTGGACATCCTAACAACAAGGAATTACAATAATCTAGTCTAGAAGTAACAAACACATGAATTAGTTTTTCTGCGTCATGCTGAGGAAGGATTTTCCTGATTTTATTAATATTATGTAGATGAAAGAAGGCAGTTCTGGAGATTTGCTTTATATGGTGTCTAAAGGACAAATCCTCATCAAATATGACTCCAAGGTTCCTCACTGTTTTGCTGGAGGCCAAGACAACGTCATCTAGAGTAACTAAGTGATTACAGAAAGAGTTTCTGAGGTGTTTAGGACCAAGTACAAGAACTTCTGTTTTGTCTGAATTTAGAAGCAGGAAGTTTTTGGTCATCCAGGCCTTTATGTCTTTTAGACAGGCTTCAAGTTTTACTAACTGATTAGTTTCATCTGGTTTTATAGAAAGATATAGCTGAGTGTCATCTGCATAACAATGGAAGTTGATGCAGTGCTTCCTGATGACATCTCCTAATGGAAGCATGTACAAAGTAAAAAGTATTGGGCCTAACACTGAGGACATCCTGCCTTCACACAGGTTCACTGTCACGTCTTAATAGAACCGAGCCACCGATTTAAACACCTGTGCTTTACCAAAATGTCTGCAGTGAAAACATCCTGCACACAGCAAGTTAACATGCATCAAAATCCAGCTGTCAGATGAATGAAGGATCACACACACACACACACACAAACACACAAATGTAAATACACAGTGATGAGACTGTGCAGCATGTTTTCTACCCCGAGGAGGACGGGTCCTTCTATGCATGTCCAGTATGGGTGTGATGAAATAAGCTCTTCAGGTTGGTGAGGATGTGATCCCATCCTGATGTGCTGTACCTCATTTCCCTCCCTCAGGGAACATTGGTTATGTGCATAGCCTCCAGTTTTGATTTGTTGACAGAAAACAGTGCATTTAGTCTTTGTTCTTGTTATCAAAGTTTATTTTTTTTGTCATCAACTAACATTCATATTAACATATATTTTCCGTGATAATTTTTGTTGATGAAATTAACTGATACAAATAGGTGATGAAGAACGTGGAAATTAGTGATAATGTGGAAGTAATCTAAAATAATTTCTTTGAAGAAACAAATTGCAAAATATCTCTTGATAAGAAAAAACAACATATTGAAGTAGAGAGGAAAAAAACAGAAACATGAATGGATTCCTCTGATTTGACTTTTAAGAATCGGCTCTGCTGGAAGTGGTTTCACAGCAATTTGAGATTCATGAAGCTGAACCCTGCAGACACACAACATTTAAAAAATGTGACGACAGAAGGCCTCTCTGTTCCTGCAGACGTACACACACACAGTCCTGCTTTCATTTAAGGTTTCATCCAGCCAGTTTGAAATGGAACAGCGTTACTTTTTAATGACCCACTTTACTGTTGACGTTTTTATCCTGATTCATAAACCTCAACAAATACATAAATCCAAACATCAGCGGTGACGGAACCGCAGGAAAGAAGCTGAACGTTGTGCCGTGGTTTCTCGTGTCTGTCTCACCGTCCTCCTGTCTGTCCTCTTCCTCCCTCTCAGACGGTGGAGCACGGGTTCCCCCACCAGCCCAGCGCTCTGGGTTTCAGTCCCTCCCTGCAGCTGCTGGCCATCGGCACCCGGTCCGGGGCCATCAAACTGTATCCTTCACTGAATCCGTGCTGCCGGGGAGGAAGCGTCGTGTTTGAACTTGAGGCGTGCCGGGTGTGATGACGCTGAACCCTCGTGTACTTCAGGTATTTCATTTTCCCACGCTGTTGCTCAACGCTGCCTGGCATCATCAGACATGTGTGTGTCTGTCTGTCTGTCTGTCTGTCTGTCTGTCTGTCTGTCTGTCTGTCTGTCTGTCTGTCTGTCTCTGTCTCTGTCTGTGTGCAGCAGCCTTCCACACAATTCCTGTCATTGATGCAGCGGAGCCAGTCGCTCCACTCTCCCCTTTCACACGGTGGTTTTGATAACTACGCTACCTTCTCTCGTTGGGCCAATCCATTCACACAATGCAGCAGATTGTCTCTGGATAAATCAGCGAGAGGGATCAGATAAAGCAGAATCTGTCAGTGCGGGAGGCTTCAGGCGAAGTCAGAGGACAGAGCAGCTTCTGTTTTTTTTTTATGCGGCACACAAATCATTAGATAACATGACGTTTGTGTCAGTTTCTTTACAATGAGGTCAGGGTCAGATCCACTGCAGCTCCATCCCTCCTGTTGATGGACAGATTCCCGGCTCAGTATACTGTCAGCCGTGTTCTTTTACATGAAGATAACTGAGGTAAATCTCCATGGAAACCAGGCAGTCAGACTTAGGTTAGACAGTACACAATAAAACCAGTGCTCACTCATTGACCAATCAGCTGACTGGAAACATGTAGTCATCATTCCTACAGGAACCTAATGTGGACAAAACTATTCTGTTTATAATACATGACAAGTACCAGAGCACGAGGCTGTGATGATGATGTTAAATATAGAAACTTTCTCTGCCCTCAAACACTTTATCAGATGAATGGTTTCTGATTCTTCATTTTTCTAACAGCTTTCGTTACCAAAATGTTCCCTTTCAGTCTTGTTCAGGACTGATGGAGTTATAACTCGAAGAAGGAGGACATGACTTCAGTCAAATTCACCTCACATAGTCCCAGTCCCAGCGTCCACCTGCACACACTCAGACTGTAAGGTGTCCCCTGTAAGTCCTCCAGGGTTCAGGACTGTCCTGCTGTCAGATCATCAGTCCATGAGGACTCTCTGGAGACACTTGGAGCCCTTTAAGCACCCTTTCTGTAAATCCACGTTTCTGCAGACTTAACCTGAGGGAATTACCCACAGTTCATAGCAAAATTGGTGACGTATTAAATGTGGTTGTTCCGCTGCTCACAAAATGTAAACAAACCGAGCATGGATGGTTTTTATCTGTTAGGGACAGAACCTGCTGCTGCTGTGGTTCTTTACTGTGTTTGTAAAGTAGTTTGTATTTAAATCAATCAATCAATTTACTCATGTTAATGACTTTACTGAGTGTTGGATAAACACACAAACAAACGCATATATATTAATTTATATTAATGGAGGTGTGGAGTTTAGATGTAAGCAGCGTGATGGAGTATCCTATATTTGATCTTTTATACCATTTCAGCCTTCATGAACTCAAACACTGCAGCTGTGACGTCAGTGAGGGTTCAGGGATCAGAGTTCAGGGTTCACAGTTCAGGGTTCATAATTTAGAGTTCAGGGTTCTGGTTTTAGGGTTCAGGGATCTGAGTTCAGCGTTCTGGGTTCTGGGTTCTGGTTTTAGGTTTCAGAGTTCAGGGATCAGAGTTCAGGGTTCTGGTTTTAGGTTTCAGAGTTCAGGGATCAGAGTTCAGGGTTCTGGTTTTAGGTTTCAGAGTTCAGGGATCAGGGTTCAGGTTTTAGGTTTCAGAGTTCAGGGATTAGAGTTCAGGGTTCAGGTTTTAGGTTTCAGAGTTCAGGGATCAGAGTTCAGGGTTCTGGTTTTAGGTTTCAGAGTTCAGGGATCAGAGTTCAGGGTTCTGGTTTTAGGTTTCAGAGTTCAGGGTTCTGGTTTTAGGTTTCAGAGTTCAGGGTTCAGAGTTCAGGGATCAGAGTTCAGGGTTCAGGTTTTAGGTTTCAGAGTTCAGGGATCAGAGTTCAGGGTTCTGGTTTTAGGTTTCAGAGTTCAGGGTTCTGGTTTTAGGTTTCAGAGTTCAGGGATCAGAGTTCAGGGTTCAGAGTTCAGGGATCAGAGTTCAGGGTTCAGGTTTTAGGTTTCAGAGTTCAGGGATCAGAGTTCAGGGTTCTGGTTTTAGGTTTCAGAGTTCAGGGATCAGAGTTCAGGGTTCAGGTTTTAGGTTTCAGAGTTCAGGGATCAGAGTTCAGGGTTCTGGTTTTAGGTTTCAGAGTTCAGGGATCAGAGGTCAGGGATCAGAGTTCAGGGTTCAGGTTTCAGAGTTCAGGGTTCAGGTTTCAGAGTTCAGGGATCAGAGTTCAGGGTTCTGGTTTTAGGTTTCAGAGTTCAGGGATCAGAGTTCAGGGTTCTGGTTTTAGGTTTCAGAGTTCAGGGTTTAGGGTTCTGGTTTCAGTGTTCAATGTTCGGGGTTCAGGGTTTTGGGTTCAGGGTTGAGGGTTCGGGTTGAGGGTTCAGGTGTCAGGGTTCGGAGTTCAGGGTTGAGGCTTCAGGGTTGAGGGTTTAGGTTCAGGGTTCAGGGTTTAGGGACATTGGGATTGGACCACGGTATATTTGCCTCCTCTTCAACGCTCCGACTCCCCCTGGCCATCTCATTCGGCTGAGTCCTTTTGTTTATTACAGACACATCCTGTAATCTGACTGAATATTTCCTTCCTCACTGTGATGTTAATGGAGCTTTGGTGAAACTGTATTTTGACACAAGCTGTCCATCATGAGTCCAGTGTTTCCTTGACCAGCGGGCAGGTACGGAGCCCCAGGTGTGGAGTTCATGGGTCTCCATGATGAGAATGCTGCTGTCACACAGGTGCACTTCATGCCCCACCAGGTACAGTGAGAGCACACACACACACACACACACACACACACACACACATTGCTGGGAGCAGTTCTGCTTTTTAAAGCTGCAGTAATAAAATAACTTCCCACTGATCTGCACTCTGACTGTTTGTGTCTCTCACTCAGGTTGAACTGGTGACTCTGCTGGATGACAACAGTCTGCACATGTGGACTTTAAGAGGTCACAAAGGACTCTCTGAACTTCTGGAGATCGGCCGCTTCACGCTGACTGGACCACCGGGGTATAACTCTTCATACACCCTTCATTTACCCCTTTAAACAGGAACCTTCTCAGGAACCAAGGACTTAAAGTTCCTGATTTAGTTCTTGGAATAATTATTTGTAAAATTATCCCTGGTGTAACCTCTGTCCTCGTGTCCTCCTCAGCGCCCCTCCGAGCGTGACTAGAGTGACGGCGGTGCTGGCTCACTCCTCAGGAGAGCTGCTGCTGTTGGGGACAGAAGGAGGTCATGTGTTCATCGTGGAGGTCCCAGGATTCAGAGAGCTGGAGGAGAGGAACATCAGTCTGGACCAAGTCGCCAGCAGGTGGGAAACTGCAAAACACATTGTAGTGTGTGTGAGATAGAACGGTTTGACTGCATCTCCTGGGAGATGGTCAGAGTTGATGCCTGGCTGTGATTGGTGCATTTGGGTGGAAAAGTTGGTGCTGAGGACCACGCAGCCAGAAGGGAAATAAAAATGCTCCAGCTCCATATACAGTACTTGTAGTCAGCTGTGGTACAAACAGATGTTTGTATGAATGCTGAGTAAAGATGAACCACTTAATTCTTCAGTCTGCTGTATGAGCACTTTGTTACAGTAGTTGTTATGTCAACGAGACATGTCACAATACCAGAAATGTGTTAGTCAGCACCAATACCTCTGAGAGTCTACAATTCTCCATACTAATTTTAATACAAAGGAAAAAAATAATCCAACGTAGTTTATTTGAAAAAAATATATTTTAGTAAACAAGAGTGAGACAGAGCCATTACTGAATAAAAAATACATTAGTGTTATTTAAAACAAAATAATCTCGTGCCAAAGAAAAAAAAGTGACAAGTAAGCAGCTGAGGTGAAATAAATAACAAGGAAAAACATTACTGTTACAATAAAGTGTCATTTAGCCTTCAAGTGTTTAAAACAAACAACACTGTTCTAAACTTCATCCAGTTTCCTGCTTCATGTCAGTTTTAATTGTATTTTGGAGCCTCTGAGAAGCAGCAGGGTGGAGGTGTGTGTCCCAGCACACCTGATGCTGCAGCACTTTATTTCCATAGCGCTTTTCAAAAATAGTTTACAAAGCGCTTTCCATACATTTAAAACACAATAGGTTAATACGTTACAATGATAAAGATAAAACAGGAAAATGAAATGGTGGATTTTTAAGAGTGTGTTAGTGTTCCTGATGTCTTCCGGCAGGTCGTTCCACAACTGAAGGGCTGAACGGAAAGTTTTCAGGTGTCTTTGTTTGTTTGTTTGTTTGTTTGTATGGCCAGGAACGACCTACTAGAGGATCTCCGGTAGGGGTCAGGAGGTCAGCCATACATTCAGGAGCCACCCTGCGAGCCTTATAAATGATCATTAAAATGTTTAAAATCTATTCTAAAACAGACAGGGAGCCAATGAAGTGTTAATTAAACTGGTGTAATGTGCTGTCCTGTCGGACCTGGTCATGCAGTTTGTTCATGTTAACTTGTGTTGGACAGGAGTACAGTGCTCTGCAGTAATCATACCGGGATGAGATGAATGAGTCAAGGGTGTCATGTTTAGGCTTGATGTTCAAACTTGACTTCAGATACTTCCAGGACAGAAATGTGCAGCCTGATACACTGAAACAAGGACATGAGCTTTAATAAACAATACGGAAAAGTATTTCTGAATCACATTCCTGGTGTTGTTTCCTCCTGTAAAAATAAAACTAGTTCTCTGGATTTTAAGGGGATTGTTGATTGTTGTCTCCATCTGAAACACACTACAATCCACCCAGCTGCCTCTCAGCCTCTGCAGATCGATAACGAGGCGGATGTTCTGTCCCTCTGTTGTTCTTCTGTCCTCTCGTCTTTGTTTGTCCTCACTCGTGCGTCTCTTGCAGCGTACCAGACGACTACATCGGCCGCAGGAATCTGGAGCACGTGGAGGCCTTACAGGAGAACCCGGTCAATCCCAGTCAGGTCGTCATCGGCTACGGACGGGGTCTCATGGTCATCTGGGATGTGGAGAAGCAGAGTGCCATCCAGCACATTCCTGCCACACAGGTAACGTCACTCACCTCAGACCAGGTGCTCCGGCTTTAACAGGATACCCGTCACTCATTTATATCTTTTATTTCCTCTGCATCCTCATGCTGCCGTAGCAACTGGAGAGTGTGTGGTGGACCGAGGACGGAAGCTACATCCTCAGTTCACACAGCGACGGCAGCTACTGTCGGTGGATGGTGGGCGGAGACGACGTGAACGAGGAAGAGGAGAAGTCCGACATTCCTTACGGTGAGGAAGAAAAACCGTCCGCTGCACGTTTTCATTCACAGCCGAACATGACACGAGTTTTTCTGGAGTCTGATGATGTTTCGTCTTTTTACTGCTGCAGGACATTTCCCCTGCAAGGCCATTTCTAAAATAGTTCAGCTCCCCACAGAAGAAGGGTGAGTTCACTTTATCACACTTTATCATACTTTATCACACTTTATTTCACTTTATCACACTTTATTTCACTTTATCACACTTTATCACTTTATTACACTTTATCACATTTTATCACACTTTATCACTTTATCACACTTTATCACACTTTATTATACTTTATCACACTTTATTACACTTTATCACTTTATTATACTTTATTACACTTTATCACACTTTATTACACTATCACTTTATTACACTTTACTACACTTTATTACACTTTATTACACTTTATCACACTTTACCCCACTTTATCACACTTTATTACACTTTATCACACTTTATCACACTTGATAAAACAGTAAAATTCATTACTGACAGTGTTACACATTAATTTCTGAGCAAACTGAACTGTGTGTGTGTGTGTGTGTGTGTGTGTGTGTGTGTGTGTGTGTGTGTGTGTGTGTGTGTGTGTGTGTGTGTGTGTAGGCCTCCGTTCCTGCTGTTCAGCGGAGGCATGCCCAGGGCCAGTTACGGGGACCGACACTGTATCACAGTGATCCACAGTAAAACCCACGTGGCTCTGGACTTCACTTCAAGGATCATCGACTTCTTCGTGATCAACGATGGACCACAGCACACAGGCAGGAGATGCACACCTGCACACACCTGCACACACACACACACACACACACACACACACACACACACACACACACACACACACACACACACACACACACACACACACACACACACACACACACACACACTTTAGTTGTTTAGTTAGTTGTGAACCTGAGAATTTTATTTCCAAACAAGAAAGTTAGGTCCAGATTATTTTGTAGTTTTTTTTGTTTGCCCTTCATTTTTCAATGACACTGGGGGCTCCAGAGCCTGGTGTTCTTCTTCTCCTCATGTTGCTTAGTGACAGCTGGCAGACAGCTTTTAGATGCATTACCGCCACCTTCTGACTGGAAGAACACATTACAACCAGTTGCCTGTAAAAACAGGGGAAATAAGGAAGAGCGATAGTCGTGCACACTAATAGAATTTTTTTTTATTTTTTTTCTCTCTATTTTAACGAATATTCTAAAAATCATGTCCCATTCCCACTAAAAGCACTATGGAGCAGTTTATTTTTCATTCACCCAGGTGATGCAATACACAGTCCCACCAAAGGTGTCACTGTTCCACTGCTCAAGAGGTGGAAGTACCACAAAAACAATTTTTTTATTTTTTTTTATTTTTTTTTATTTTTTATTTTATACACTTTATTAATCCCCGAGGGGAAATTTCTTCACTACAGCAGGGGGGCTCTCAGGGGGGAGATGCTGCAGCAGGCTGCCACTAGCGCGGCGCCAGGTAACCTGACCTGAGGTGCATGTTTTTGGATGATGGGAGGAAGCCGGAGAACCCGGAGAGAACCCACGCAAGCACAGGGAGAACATGCAAACTCCGCACAGAAAGAGTTTGCATGCAATAAAGTGCCTGCAAACGTAAGGATGAAGGGTGCTTCCCAGTAAAAAAAAAAAAAAAGAAAAAAGAAGGGAGTGTGTTCACCTGATCTGGTAAACCTTAAGCATAAACAATGCACATTTTGGTAAACAACACTAAGTTAAAATAATTACTTTTGTTGCTTTACAAAAAAATATATTTTATCGTCAGGAGGATGCACCGCTGTTTAACAATGCAAAACATAACATGCCGTTTGGGTGTCCTGCTTTCACTAAAGTGGTTTCAGTCTAAAGTATGATTCAGCTGAGATGTTTTACTACCTCTCAGATTTACTCTTCAGCCCAACAGAAGAAGAAAACAGTCAGAACAACAGAGACTTAACATCTCGCAGTTCATAACATGTAAGGATTGTTGTTCTCCCTCGCCCTGCAGGAGATCCCAGAGCGCTGGTGGTTCTGGTGGAGGAGGAGCTGGTCGTGATTGACCTGCAGGCGGAGGGCTGGCCGGTCATTCAGACACCTTACCTGGTTCCCCTCCACAGCTCCGCCATCACCTGCTCCCACCACGTCTCCGCCATCCCACTCAAACTGTGGGAGAGGGTCATCGCTGCTGGAGAGCTGCAGAGCACACACTACTCTAAAAGGGTACATAGATGTTAAACATACCTTTTCATTTTGGATGCTTAATCTTCTAAAGTTTTTCAAAATAAATGATTTGATAATACGTTTCAAGCCATAAATGACTTTATCGAATGTAACTGACTGAAGAGTCATGAGATGATTATTATCATTTACTGAGATGTCCATAATCTTGTAATAAAGTCTCACCTCAATTTTTTTTTTAACATAGTTTTTATTTAAGTTTCAGAAACTTCTACAGTCAAATTCACAAATGTTCCAACTGTTTTTTTGTTTTGTTTTTTTCTATTTTTACAGCTGTAAGTTATTTATGTTATTGACAGTTCAACAAAATAAAACCCCAAAAAAGCATTCGTCCTTGGAATAGAACAACTATACAACGTAGAAAAGATAAGAATCCAAATGAAAAACAAACAAAACAGCATGAAACCAAGGATCAGGGAGGGGAGTTGTGTGTGTAGTGATGAGTGGATGTAAATGCACATTGAGGTGCATTAAGTTGGGAAGACAGTGATCCAGGTATAATTCAGACCACTTCATTGTGTTAATATAATTAATATAATATAATAATATGATAGTGGCAGGCCTCCATCTTTTACTAAAGACTTCTTTTTGGAGTCTTAAGGAATATTTTATTTGTTCCATGTGGTAAATGATGCCTTTTCTAAGTGTCTCATCTCAGCAGATATAACTTCAGTAGAAACAGATTTTATTTAAAACATATCTTCCTGTTTAAATCCCTGTTTAGTCCAGTGGGACAGTTACAGTATACCAGACAGTGTGATTCAGCCAGAGCGTTCCTGCTTTGGAAAACTATAAATCTTAAACAGTGTGTTTTAAGAAACACGAGCAGTACCTGAGATTGTGAGTCCTGATATCAGGTGACACTGCTGGGAGACGTCGGTACATACCAGCGTCTCCGTGTCTCTGAACAATCCCCTGCAGGGCTCTTCATCATGTACGGCATGCTGGACACATTCCTTCGTTTCTGGTTGAACAGACAGCATTAAGTTGGACTCGCAGCTAAACTCTCATTTCCCCTCTCTCCATGTCAGCCGTGGCCGGTAACAGGTGGTCAGAACCTGGCTCCGGATCCTCCGCAGAGAGACCTGCTGCTCACCGGGTCTGTCCAGCTGCACGTCATACATGTCCCCTCCGACACAATGCTCACCGTCTCACCGGGATCATGTTTGTTTGTCCACACAGACACGAGGACGGAACCGTGCGCTTCTGGGACGCGTCGGGAGTCTGTCTGTGTCCCATGTACAAGCTGAGCACGGCGGCCGTCTTCCACACGGACGCCGACCCCAACGACAACCTGAACCAAGGCGCCGAGGGGGAGTGGCCTCCGTTCAGGAAGGTGTGTGTGTGTGTGTGTGTGTGTGTGTGTGTGTGTGTGTGTGTGTGTGTGTTTAATACACAATCTGCAGAGAAATGACTGTCTTCTTCCTTTTTACACATCTTTTTACTTTTTCTTCAGGTGAACACCGGAGAAATATTATTAATACAGTTTTATATTATTTTAACTCTTTTTTTTATTGCTGTAAAGTACCTTCGGCTGTATTTGTATGAATGGTGCGATATGAATAGAGTTTATTATTATTATTATTATTATTATTATTATAAAGTATTTAGACAGGATATTAGTGGCTGTATTAGTAATACAGACCACAACAAAAATGGTTGGACACATTAAAACTCCTTCCAAGGAACGGAGGTAGATGAAGTGAATAGGGACAAAAATATTTATCATAATACATAGAAAAATTTTAAATGAAATAAAAAATGTTAGGCAGTTTTTTAATCATAGTCTGGTTCACATGTGGAGTTTATTATTGTCCCAGTCAGAGGTGTTGAGGGTGTAATTATATTTCTATATCAGGTTTCATTCTAATGTGGAGTTATGGAAGAAAGTCAGAAAGGGTTGCCATGGTTTCTGAAAGGTTTCCTGTGAACTGCTGACTGAGCGAAGGATCTCCAGTTTAAGACGTGTCATTATGTCCTGTTGTCTCTGGGACAGGCTGGGCAGGGCAGCTTCTCTCCTTTTAACTAGCACTGCTTGTCTGGAAAGGACACGGGTCGCTGTTGGACAGAGATCAGAGGTGGACCGTCCACGCTGGTCCAACCAGAATGTGCCTCTTTGATTGTGTACTCTGTTATTTTCAAGGACGACTCCACCAGTTGTACGCAGCGAGACGAGCTCACCAAGAACGCAGAGCATGATCAGTGTGTGAAAGCAGTTCAACAGTTTGTTCTGTCTCAGTCTGGGCTTCGATCTGCACAGTTTATCCCACAAACTAGGAAAGTATCTTTATTTTGTGTCTTTATTATGCGAGCAAAAATAACAGTTTTGAGAGAAAATTTCTCGCACTGCAATCAAAACAAGTTTGTAGGTAAAAATATATGAACTGAAAATAGAATTATTTGCATTTCCAACAAATAATTGCTCACCGTTTTGTTAGTTTTAGTCACAGAATTCTGAAGTTTGCTTATGAAACGACTTCAAAACGAATCAAAAACTTTTGCTTTCAAAAGTCAGGCTGTCACATTTGAAAACATTTCAACAGTAAAGAGCAATAATAATGATAATAATAATAACAATGACGTAGGCAGACATGATGCAGCTCAACACAGTCCTCTGCTGTCGGAGGGAGCGAGGTGTGTGTCTGCAGCTGGGCTGTGTGGCTCCAAGTCAAACCACCAATAGAAACTCCCGTCTCCGACGTAGTCCCGCCCACTTCATCCAACTCAACTGGCAAAGGGTTTCAATTCGTAAACAAAAAGTCGAGTTTCATAAGCAAAATTCTGAATCTGTGACCAAAACTGAGCAAATTTATGTGAAATGTAATCATTTTATTTCAGTTTATATATTTTTACTGATAAACTTGATTTTTTTTATTGCAGTGTGAGAAATTTGTTTGCATATTAACGACACAAAAATACCTTCATACTAACTGTTGATGTGGTGTTTGAAAGATGAGGCTGTTGACCAGGGAGAGTTTCCATCAGTCAGATGGGATGTGGGGAATCCATAACACAGGATCCTGATGTCAGTCAGGATATTTCAGCCTCCACTGCTTTCATTTTGACCTTTTTTTAAATTTGTTATTCTCAACTCTTTTTTTTTTTTTTTAACTCTGTGTAGTACAAGCCTCCAGTTTAAGAAGTGCTTCCCTGAAGCTCCTCCTGACATGTTTCGTTCCAGGTGGGCTGTTTCGACCCGTACAGTGACGACCCGCGGCTCGGCATCCAGAAGATCCATCTGTGTAAATACAGCGGTTATCTGACTGTAGCCGGCACCGCTGGACAGGTGACTGTTTGTTTCTTAGTAGTAAACTGTAGGTGTCAAACCCTTCCTAATGTTTTTTGCAAGTGTAGCAAAATAATGTCTCCGAGTTTGAATGAATAGGCTGTTCTTTAGTTGAAGGGTTGGACTTTCTCTACAAGCATTATTTGTACCATCACAATTTGAAAGCTGATCTTGGTCCCATTCAACTTACACAAGTGTGATTTGGACACTTAAAGCTTTCAGTCTGTAAACATCAAGAATGGACTTAAATGGGAAAGTATGAAACATTGAGTGTCCAGCAGTTAAACTTTAGAGATGAATTATATTTTCATTTTCGCTCTGCGATTTTTAATGAGAAAAGGAAGTGATGTTATTTTAAGGATTTTTACCTGATCATTTTAATGAAAAAAACATCTCCGATACAAAGTTCAGTATTTTACATCCATCTTAAAACAGGGGATTTATCATGATTTATTATTTTATGGTTTTTAAATTGATGTGCTGATTCCTCATTTAATTGATGGCGACCCATCATTATGTCACCCACTGGTTTGTGAGCTGTCCCATTTGAACGCTCTCCTTCAGGCCTGACATCCAATTAGAAGGACCTCCACCACCAGGACACTGATCAGGAGTGGACATAGTGAAGGACATCTTAATGAATGCATTGGCTTGGCTTCCCTCCTCAGAGTCTTACGTCCTTTTTTTATAAACAGTTGATGATTGACACTGAGCTAGTGGAGCTAGTAGCCTGTTAGCATTGGTGCATGAACAAAGTGAACCGGAGAGCTGTTAGTTTGTTCAAAGGTCGACTGTTTCCTGCTGAGTGAATAAATCGTCAGGTTTAATGGCTCCACTGAACGCTAATGGTTAAACATTCCACAAATAGCTGACTGTAACTGAAGCTTCAGGGTCGCAGCGACCACATCAACACTGCAGGGGCAATCTGTTGCAGATAGAAACCAACTGCTAGATGTCTCTAAATCCTACCAACTGCTCCTTTAAGGTGAAAAATGTGAGACAGAAGTGAGTTTAAAAAAACCTGAAACCTGGAGAAAATCTGATTTGTTTCAAGCAGAGTGATGATATGATGACTAAACGTGTGTTTTAGGGATGTTTTGTTTTTGTGTTTCATTACGTTTTCTACCACGGACAGAAAGAGTCAAACAACAACAGTAAAAGTTTAAATACGTGACTGAAAGAATATTTCATGAAGTGCTTGGAGGGAAGTTAAAGTCCTGTGTTGTTTCCTCCATTCTCTGATCTGTGCACGCACACGTATGTAGAGTGAGAAGTCGGTTTGTTCACGCATATTATTTAAAGAACTGATTGTCCGAACTATGAAAATCCACCACATCAAAATCCATCTCTGCACGCACACATCTGTGACCATTTAATCTACAGTGTGACTGAGTATCACTCGTCTCCTCGTGGGGGCTGCTGATATTCGTTATGTTATGTCCTTCGCCGAGGCCTCGTTGGACGTGACGTCATCCTGCTGGTTCACGGTGTGTTTGTGTTTGCAGATCTTGGTGCTGGAGCTGAACGACGAGGCAGCAGAGCAGACGGTCGAAGCCAAAGTTATAGACCTGCTTCAGGGCCAAGAAGGATTCCGCTGGAAGGTAAAGAGACTCAGTCGGTGTCTTTAACAGGACAAACATCTGCAGAGAGGCCACTTTAAAAACACCTCCATCCATGTTAACACACACACAGAGCAACGGAGGACAGAAGACCACAGAAGAAGAAGTGTCTGCTGCTGGGAAGCATTTCAGTTACAGAAAGATTTAGATGTAGCTTCATCACAGAACCACTACAAGTCCAATGATGGTCTCTGCAGGTTTTTTCTACAACACCAAGTCAGAGGTTTTTTTTTGGAAAAGTTTCATTTTTGGGGAGAAAAATGCCGATTTAAGGTGTTTTTGGTCAGCTGACCTGAATCATCACGTCTGAAGCTGAAATATTTCCAAACTAAACTCCTCCTCTCAGATTGACTGTCTGCCTGTCTGTCTATCTGTCTGCTGCATGATGACTTTGAAGCTTCTCCGTGTCGCTTTAAAGAAAGAGTAGCGGATGTTTCACCAGTGTTTTAGTTTTCCTCCCATTGTGGTAAACCTGAAAAACATTTTAGAAATATATTCTAGCCATATTTTTAATTCATTGTTTTTTTCTGAAGAAGGAGCGAACACAAAACTATTTAAATGTTTTGGGGGAAAAACTGTCATGACTGAATTTGGCATCGCTGCTGGTTTGAATAGTTTTGATGCTGGCGAGTGTTTCACATTTTGGTGTTAATTATTGTTGGTGTGTAAAAACCTTTATGCTGGACAGGCAGCCAAAACAGCTGCATTTATAAAGACAACAGTGGATCGGAGAGACAAATACATGTCAGCTCTTATATTTACCTAACAGCAGGGTTTCTGTCCTTCTATCATTGTTGGCCATCAAACGCTGGACTTCTTGCAGCAGTTGAATCCTCCTCTCGTCCTTTAGGGCCACACTCGGCTGGACGTGCGTGAGGAGCCGGTGATGTTCCCTCCGGGCTTCCAGCCCTTCGCTCTGGTGCAGTGTCAGCCCCCCGCCGTGGTCACCGCCCTCACCCTGCACTCAGAGTGGAAGCTGGTGGGCTTCGGCACCAGCCACGGCTTCGGGTTGTATGACTACCAACAGAAGAACAATGTCCTCATCAAGTAAGGAGACACAGCTGTATGTGTACGTGGAGGTTCCTCCAGTTTGGGACTGCTGCAGAGTTACATGCTGGAAAAAAGTTCAAGTAACAGAGTTTATTAGATACATCTGTAAACTGTGAGAGAGAGTGTGTGTGTGTGTGTGTGTGTGTGTGTGTGTGTGTGTGTGTGTGTGTGTGTGTGTGTGTGTGTGTGTGAGGAGGTCAAAGATCACAGCATCTACTAGACAGGCAGCGTTCTTCAAATACTGAAACAGATGTATTGAAGTTGTTTTTTTTATTCTTGACAGTTTTTTAAAATACTGTTTTGTCCTTAAGTGACTCGGTGTAATTATTTTGTGTATTTTAGACATATTACAGAAAACTATGGTTGAAATACAACATTAACGACCAAAATGATCAAGCAATCAAAAATGAAATGTAGAAAAAATGTCCCAGAGGTTACAAAAGGGTTAAAACGTCTGAAAGCTTTTTAAACCATTGAAACGAAATTATTTTTATATTGACGTTACATTTTAAGTGCAGGTTATTTTGCTCATTCTGTGATCCTTGCGTGTACTAATACACACACATCTTTGCAATAAGACACACACGAAATTACACATTGGTTCATACTTAATTAGAAATGAGGAATTTTAATTTGAAACAGATACAGGAAGTTGCAGCAGGGGGCTTTTATTGTGAAGTAGCTACAGGAAATGTATATCTGCAACCAGCAATAAATATCTGAACTCTTGAGGTAACATTAACACATTTGATAATCTTGCTAATGAGTTTATGTTTTTTCCAAATTGCAGGTGCACACTAAACCCGAGCGACCAGCTGGCCATGGAGGGTCCTCTGTCCAGAGTGAAGAGCATCAAGAAGTCCCTGCGCCAGTCCTTCAGGAGGATCCGACGCAGCCGAGTCTCTCTGAGGAAGCATCACGTCAACAACGCTGCCAAGGTAGCAGCGCCGAGCCGCTCGGCCTCCTCACGTCCAGGTTCTTCTGTCCACACTTCACGTCCAGGTCCTTCTGTCCACCTCCTCACGTCTGTACGTCTCTCCTCTCTAAGCAGCTGCAGGAGGCCAACGCTCGTCTGGAGGCGGAGCTGGCGGAGATGGAGCTGGCTCCCGTCCAGAGGAAGATCGAGGCTCGCTCCTCAGACGACTCCTTCACCGGCCTCGTACGGACGCTCTACTTCGCCGACACCTTCCTCTCAGACAGTGAGTTTCCTCATCCAACACTTAGCCTGAAAATAAAACGGCCCATCAGGAAACGGATCATTTCACATGAACAAAAGGTTTCTGTCCCTTCTGATGTCCCTCAGAGCATCTCCATTCACGTCTCCTTATTTCCTTGTAGGTTCACGTAACACACCCTCCCTATGGGCGGGGACTAATGGTGGCTGTGTGTTCGCCTACATGCTCCGCCTCCCTCCTGTCGAGCACAGAGCAGACGAGCCCATCACCGCACACCCAGGTGAGGAACACAAGGTTATGACATGTGGGTGGACTATTCTCTGACCTCTGTCCTCCTGCTGTAACGGCCTCTCTCCTCTGACCCCGCCTCCTTTACTTCAGCCAAGGAAATCCAGCTGATGCACCGCGCGCCTGTGGTTGGTATCGTGGTGCTGGACGGTCACGGGGCTCCGCTCCCTGAACCTCTGGAGGTGGCCCACGACCTGGCTCGCTCACCGGACATGCAGGGATCACATCACCTGCTGGTCATATCGGAGGAACAGTTTAAGGTCAGAGTCACACACACCAGTGTCACCTGCACGCGCGTGGGCCACCGGTCGGTCTTATGTTCAAGGACTTCCATTTTCACAACGTTCTTTTTGAATGGAGAGTGCCAGTGTTGCATTGTGGGTTGTTTGTAGTCTTAATGTTGTGGGGTTAGCAGATGTGTCTCCCACCATCTGTCAGTCAACTCTTAGTATCACATGATGATCTGAAAAATGCTGACTGCCAGTGTCTTCTGCCAATTTAGTAATTAAATACTATTTGATAATATAATCAGCACATTATTTGATCATTGATTTGATACAGCGGACGTGATCTGCTACCGGTGAGATTTGACGATCAATGCTGGTTAAAAATGAGTTTCTGCTTCCTGAAGGATTCTCCTTCATCGCTTTAGAAAATGCTGATTTAAAAAAAAAAAAAAAAAATTTAACCCTGGAATTTTTTTAACACGAGTGAACTGAACACTTTACAAATAAAAACCTCTAAATATATTTTCACATTATCTCAAATTTGCTGCTTAAATTGTACCACAATAATTTCTCTCGGTGAAGATCTGATTTTGTTAAAAAGATGTGAAGTTGAACTGATGTGACTTCAAACTGAGGTGTGTTCCTGTGTGTTCAGGTGTTCACGCTGCCGAAGGTCAGTGCGAAGATGAAGTTGAAGCTGACGGCCGTGGACGGCTCCCGAGTGCGACGGGTGGGCGTGGCCTGGTTCGGCAGCAGTCGGACCGAGGACTACGGCGAGAGCGGCCTGGTGGTTCTGACCAATCAGGGCGACGTCCATGTGGTGTCACTGCCGCACGTGAAGATGCAGGTTCATTACCCCTGTGTCCGCCGAGAGGACGTCAGCGGCATCGCCTCCTGTGTCTTCACGAAGCATGGACAAGGTAAAGACACGCCCACATTTATACCGCTGGACCAACTGAGGTTATTTCAGTTCTGTCTTATTTGTAGAGCGCCCAATCACAAGATAATATATTACAGTACATCACCAGTGAGGACCAGACTGGATAAAAAAGTGTTTGTATCTTCAGGTCTGTAAAATGGTTCCGATCCAGGAGTGTCTTCAGCTGCAATACCAGCGAGTGCCACTAGAGGTCGGCTCCAAAAAGCCTCCGGCTCCATAGACTCCCATTCAACTTCTCTCATCAAATCCAAAGTGAATAAAATGTGTCCATCAGTTATCTCGGTGTTGTTAGCTAAAGTCACTCCTTCTTATTAGTTTTCTGGAGGTCCATCTGAAAATAATCCCTCATTCATTAGAAAAGAAGATTCAAGAAGACCTGTTTTTGGGGGCGTGTCTGTTTGATTGACAGGCCTGTGGTGCAGTCAGGTTACAGCTATCGGTGGGCGGGACGTAGTATCGTCAGGTTTCCAATCAGATCGGTCAGATCCACCGCTGGCTCCTCCCCCAGCTCGTCCAAATATGGTCACTTCCTGCTCCAAACCGCTCCGAACTAACAAGATGGTGACGGACAGAATCTGAACTGGAGGATTCATAACGTTCACAAACCAACGATAACGTCACTGATGGTTGATGACATCACTGATGGTTGATGACATCACTGATGGATGGATCTTGGTGAAGACCTCAGCAACTACAGCCTCAAACAGCCCATTGAAAATTGTCAATACGGTTTCACTGCGGTTATTGACATGGGTCCAATCCCAGCTGTCCTCTCGGCCCTCCGCTCTGCAGGTTGTCCTGTTTCATTCAGGGGTCATCCAGCCCTCCAAACTGAGCGCTTTAAGAAGCAAATGGAGACGTAAAAGACAAACCGAAACAACGTAACGTGAAAAATGGCTGACATTGTTTTGTAATCTGGAAGTGCATCTTTGGGATAATACAACTATTTCTGGTTCAAACAGATGAATGAAGTCTTGTTTGTGAGCATAAACAGCAGATTCTCTGAGTTTCACTGTTTGGTCATCATACTATATATTTCTATTTCTGAGACTTAATAGAATAATGGAGGTGAATTTGGGATCCTGAGTGGTGTCCCATTGCCTTAGTTTAAGATTTCAAGCGCTGCACCTTCTAGCGCCGTTCTGAAGGGCTCGACCCGACAGAGGCCCTGCTGAACGGGGGCGGGGCCACAGTGTGTGTGCTTTCCCATTCACACTGGTACACAGCACCAGACTTGGTATGTTGATGCTGAAGTGGATTTGTTACGGAGATTCGACCTCCAGTGTTCAGCTCTGAATGCTGCTGCATTCTTAAGCTTGTTAAAGTCTACTTTCTGCAGCCCAGAAACAAAAAGGACGAAGTGTTTGTCCTGTTTTTAAGTCCACAGAAGTCATGTTGTTTGTGTTCTCCTCTGTACCAGTTGTCTCTGCTCCTCCTTGTTTTTAAAAGCCCCTTTGTGCCGGTGTTTTCCTCCTCCAGGCTTCTACCTGATCTCTCCGTCTGAGTTTGAACGCTTCTCTCTGTCCACCCGCCACCTGGTGGAGCCTCGCTGCCTGGTGGAGGCTCCTCTCCACTCAGGCTCCGCCCACCAGCGCCGGCTCCAGTCCGACGGAGCTTCGTCTGCTCACAAGTACGCACAGTTCAAGTCTCTGTGTTTTCATCTTCTTCCAGGATGAGTTGTCACAGGAACTGATGAGTCTTTGTCTTCTGTGTCCTTCTAGGATCAGACAGGACAGCGAGGACGCAGGTAACGTGTCCTTCACAGATACTTTGTAGTCATAGAAACCAGCTTCATACTAAATGTGCATGTTCACTGAGGAACATCACATGTTTACGTGTGTTTGATGTTAACTCTGTGCATGTGCTAATGTGCTGCCTGTTTACACACACACACACACACACACACACACACACACACACACACACACACACACACACACACACACACACACACACACACACACACACACGCCCTGTTTGTGGCTGACTACTGACGTGTGTCCTGCCTGCTGCTGTGTGTTCCAGAGAGTGCAGCTAGACGTGTTATGGAGCATGCTTTGCTGAATGACGAGAGTGAGTACTGAACATGGAGGATGTAGTGAAACTCAGAGATGATGATGATGATGATGAGGAGGAGGAGGAGGAGAAGAAGTCCCAGAGGAGCTCTTCAGTCTCTGTGTTCGGATTTTTTTAGCATCTGGCTTCAGGTGTGTTTGCATCATGTGCTGCTCTGAACTGCTGTCAGCTTTGTGCTCAGTGAGCCAGCTGGACAGCTGAGCCGTCACTCAGCATGACTTCCTGTTGTGGCTGCGCTGCTGCTGCAGGTCTGATGTCAGTGTGTTGTGTTGTGTTGTGTTGTGTTGTGTTGTGTTGTGTTGTGTTGTGTTGTGTTGTGTTGTGTTGTGTTGTGTTGTGTTGTGTTGTGTTGTGTTGTGTTGTGTTGTGTTGTGTTGTGTTGTGTTTAAAGGACTGCAAGTTACAGTGGTGTTGTGTTTTGTTGCAGAAGTCCTTCAGGAGATCCAGAAGTCACTAGAAGGAGACCAGACGTAAGTATGAGTCCGTTCAGTCTGTGACAATCATTTCATGAATTCATATTTATTAATAAATTGGAGCGGCTCTGAAGTTCGCTGCTCAGTAAACAGTTGAAAATGTTAAATATGAAGTCTTTTAGATTTTTGACAGATATTTTTACTTATACATTTAGTACAGAGTTAGGCTGTCACAATATAGTGATATTAGAGGAAATATTGATATTGTGTCCATTTTATTTATCTTTGTTTGTCTTGATTGAAATGTTCCAATAAAAGCAGCTGTGCCTCCACTCTGCACTTCTGTGGTCGTTCTCATCAACTGAACTCACTACAGACTTTTCATCCCAGCCAAGTTTTATTTTTTTTATAGATATTCATGTTTGTAATAGATGTGACATTGAGCTAGAAATCAACATACATGGAAGGTGTTTAAATAAAGGCACTTAAACTGCAGAAATGTTTAAAAATCCTGATGTTCAGTGAGGTGGAGTTTTTTCTTTAAAAAAACACAAGAACCACTTACAGTATCATTAGAGTATTGAATCAATATGAAATTTGACTTGTTGTTTTTGCCTCAATGAATGATGAAATAATGTTTGAATAATAATCTGACGTTCAGAGAAAGCCTGTTAAACTCAGTTCTTCTGTGACGGTTCTTCATGACCAACTTTGATGCTTCTTCTTTCAGATGAGTTGAGATGGACTGAAACAGGTGTCTGGCACCAAAAGTGTTATTGTGATGCTGAATGCATTTATTAATTAATAGAACCATCCGTTCATTAGAGGGCTCTCTTCCAGCCTCGCGTACCTCCAGTGGTCAAACACTCAGAAGCAGAATCAGCTTCATGTGCGCTCAATTTGACTTTTGGTTCTCTCAATCAATTTACAATTTAATTCAGTACAAAAGAACCAGAACAACAAATCCTAACAAAGTGTGAGCTGGTGTTTTGGACTTTAGAAGTGAGAATTACAAGTGAACATGTAGCATCCCGTCTGTAACTGTCCTGCTGATGAAGTGTTGTCTGCTCTGCAGGTCGTTCCTGGAGAATAATGTGAAGAGTGCTGTAGCTTGAGAAGCTTCTCTGGACGGTCCAGGTGAGAATAAAGTGGCGGCATGTTTTTCATTCATCAGCCCCTCCAGGAGTTTTTGAGGATTATTGTGATCAAAACTGTTAGATTTTTGCACCAGATTGCTTTAAAAATTGCAATTTAATTTGGGTTTTAAGTGAGTTTTTTTGAATTGCTAGTCAAGAAAGAAAAATGAAAAAAAAAAAAAATTTAAGCACTACCTGATAAAAGAATAAATATATGATCACGTCCTGTGATAATAATCCTGCTGCACATCACAGAAATATTTTAGTTACATAAGGTCCTAAAAGCTCCTAAAAGGTCCTCCTAAAAGGTCCTAAAAGCTGCATATGTTTCCAGAACAGAGCGTCTGTGACTGGAATATAGAAACAAGGACTACATCAGCCTTTCAAAATAAGAGCTTTAGATGCTGTTTAATTCATGTTCATTCAACACATAGACCTGCTGGATGAAACAAACAAAGAGACGTCTCTGACAACTGGACGTGTGGACAAAACTCATTTAACATCCAGTAATATGGAATCACTTCCTTTGATCACAAAGATGTAATCATCATTTTAATGTGAAGAACACATTTCACTTCCTGTTTCTCCTCTTGTTCTATTTGGTGATGAAAACAGGAGCAGAGACTTTCTGATTAAATGTTATTTCTGTTGATAAAGTCCGTTTTATTTGAAAAGATCTACTTTATGTTGTTAACATTTTCAGCACAGATTCAGATGACGATGTTTTAGTGTGAAAAAAATTGCAGGAATTTAAAAACATTGCAAGCTACGCAAATATTGCAGAGTTTGCTTGAATTTGCGTTGATTATTAGGACCACCAGTTTTCCTGGAGGGAGTGATTAGGTCCTGAATCATGACGTCGTGGACAGTTTCAGGCTCAGAGTTTGTCTGCTGTGTCCTCAGAGAGCCGACATGCTGAGGTGTATGAAGCAGACCGCAGTCGTCCTGCAGCAGCACTCGCCCCCAGCTCAGCTGACACACCTACTACTGACCCCTGACCCCTCGCCTCAGTGACTGCCACCGACCCCGCCCACTCACCCACCCCAACCTCCCCTCCACTGACTCTGAGCTCTGGGCCCCCGTAGAGACACCGCGGGGCTCCCGGCGGTGGTGCTGAGGGTGGAGGGAGACACCAGCTGTGCCTAAGGACCACACACTGTCGCCTCGGCGTGGTCGCGACCATTTAACCCAAAGCTACATGAAGCACATTCCTGACTAGTGACCAACGCCTCAATCCATCCAACCAGCAACCGTACGGCTGCTGCAGACGCCATTTAAATCCTCACACCTCTCTGAAGGCCTTCATCACCGCCAGCCTGGACCTGAGTCTTCAATCACCGAACTCCGCCTGCATCTCTCGAGCCTTCATCTCCTCACAGGGACACAAAGCTGGAGGACATGTGGGGGATGATCTGAATAATGTTGACAAAAGTATTTTGTGATTTGTGCCTGTTTTTATTTTAATTTTTTTTTATTTGAAATCTTACATTTATACGGAAGCCCATTTGTGCCAGGAAAAAGAAAAAGATTAAAAGTTTAGTGATTAGAAAAAAACTAAATTCACATGATGCGACATTAGATTAAAAATGAGATGCCACCAAAACATCTGTACTGTTGATAATAATTGATACATTACCCCAATATTAATTTTAAGTTAAACTCATGAGATCCAACGTCAAAGATTGAGATACTAAATGGTTTTTTTAATTTATTTTTTTATGTAAAATAATAGAATGACTCAGGATTCATGTGCTTTGAAGCCAATGCTGTTAAAAAGAAAAGGGGGTCAGGATTACTTTTTTTCAATCAAAACTTTGTTCTGTGCCTAAAGTTTTTTTTTTTTTTTTAGTCAAGATCTTGACAAGCATCTTAATTTATACTTCATCACAGTTTTTACTCAAAGTCACAAATTTTAACCTAAAAAATTTGACATTGTGTCCAATAATTTTGGTTTTGTAGTTGTTGTTTTTTTTTGTCATAATTGATTTTTATTTGGTAACTCAACTTTCACGTGGCATCTTGTATTTTTGACTTATAGTTTTTACATCTATCAGTCTTTAAATATTTATTCAGTAAATCTCATCATTATTACTTGACTAAATTACTTGCTATTTTTGTCATAACTTTCTCAAAATTTTACATCAGAACTTGTCACAATTTGCCTTCTATTTCTTAATTTGTTTCTTATTTTGACATAAATGAGCTCCGTACTATTCAGATGAACAATCAAGCAAAATGTTTAGTGATGCCCCAAATGTTAGAAAAGAAAAAGTTGTTTTGTGTATGTTGAACCACACTGATTTTTGGTTTTTTATTGACTCAACTTTTACTAAATTAGTAACAGCTGCTACAACCCCGGCCCACCCCACGCCCGTCCACTCTAAGGTAAACCGGCCATAGGTACTTCTGCACTACTGCAGAGCTCACAATGCTGTACTGTTTTTTTGGGGAGCAGCTTTCTATGGGGTTTGGATTTGAATTATTTTTTATGTAAACTATTTTTTATGCCAGAAATGAATGATGTAATTTAGGAATGTAATTGTAAGCTATTGTAGTGACATGTTTTTTATATATATATATATATATGTTTATATATATATATATAATTATATATATATATATATAATTATATATATATCTATATCTATATATATATATAATTATATATATATATAGATATAATTATATATATAGTATGTATGTGACTCTGTACCTGTGGGCCTGTTGTAACTGGGGTTGGCTGCTATTTAGATCACACAAGGAAATATTTTGGTACTGTGTCTCAGAGTACTTGGTATATTAGCATCAACGTAGAATATATTTTTGTAGTGAACTGATTAAGAACCCTAATTTTTTTTTAATTTTTTTTTTTAAGTAACTTCACACTACAGTTTTCTTGATAATTATTACATGTTTTTCCCAAGAATTATGTGTCTGGTTTTATTTTCTCCTCACGTTGATGTCTATATTTAATAACTGGATGGTTTTCTCCAACTTTCATCTTTGCCGAGCTGCAAAGAAATCCTTGACAGTGTATGAGAGAATCTCTGCTCAACATTTAGACTCTCAGCCATCTTTTCAGCCCGTCTGCTGCTGCTCAAACGCTCGCTGCTCTTTCAGTGTCCGTTTCCCTTCCAACAGCTCTACTCCTGGTCGGTTGGAGCTGCAGCGGCCGCGCCGTCTCTGGCGAAGCGGATAAAGGAGGGATCAGCTGTCATACATGCACCGCCAAGAGTTTTGATCATCCATTATAGAATGAGGCGCTTTGTCCACTAATTGCCTCGAGCCACAGTGGCCTCTCTGCAACCTGATCTCTCTGAGGACCCGGCTGAGTCTGAGCCAGATAAGGACGACCCCACAAGATGAGTCGGTGCCATTTGCAAACTGAAGATGTTAAATGGGCTATAAAGTGCTGGCTGGATGCCCGGGCCTCCTGAATCACATTTACTGTCTTTTGTGTTCAGGTCACAGCTTAGTCATTTGATCCGAGTTGTGTAGAAGTTGTTTTTTGACTGATAGAAAGTAGCTGTGTGATGCACTCGATTTGTAATATTGTGTTTGATGATACGATACGAGTCAATCTCTGAGAAAGAACAGTGAAAGCTGTGGACTCTGAGGTGAGACTGAACGGAGCAGTGACACATTTTTACTTGTTTTATCGCCGTACTCTAGAAAGTCCTGAAAAAGGAACAACGAAACTAAAGTGCTGCTGTGCTTTAATCGCTTTTATATGCAGAGAAGATATTTCTAAAATGACCAAAATGTAAGTAGACACTGAATAGTTATGGACAGTTTTCACTGAAATGAAGCACATTTATTAAGTGATGTATCTAAGTACAGCTGATAAGATATCATTATTAAATAAATAATAAGGAAATATGTTGTACCATCCCCCAAAAGTTGGGATGTTGTGTAAAAGAAATTGCAAATCATGTGAACCTGTATTTCAACAAAAATAGAACAAAGACATATCAAATGTTAAAACTAAGACATTTTTATTGTTTTATGAAAAATATATGATCATTCTGCATTTAATGCCAGCAACACATTTAAAACAAATACTGGAAAAGTTGTGTAATGCTGGAAAAAAACCCACCTCCAGATTGTGATCCATCAGACCTCAGGACAGTTGTCCACTTCACCTCAGTCCATCTTCAATGATCTCGGTCCAGAGAAGGCGGCGGTGTTTCTGGATCATGTTTCTATCTGGTTTCTTCTTTGGAGAGTTTTAACATCATTTGTGGACGCAGCGATGAACTGTGTTCACAGACGATAGTTTTCACAAGTGTTCCTGAGCCCATGGAGTGATTTCCACTCCAGAATAGTGTGTTTTTAATGCAGTGCTGCCTGAGGGCCCGAAGATCACCACCATCCAATATTGGTTTCCAGCCTTGTCCCTTGTGTTCAGAGATTTCTCCAGATTCTCTGAATCTTTGAATGATATTATGAACCGTAGGCGATGAAATCCACTAATTCTTTGGAGTTTTACATCAGAGTGGTGAACCTCTCCCCATCTTCACTGCTGAGAGACTCTGCCTGATGTGCAGGACAGACCTGAAGACAACCTAGATGTGTCTCACATCATCTTCAAGCAGCCCTAAAACAGAACCGAGCCTCCTCCATGTATTATTTCAGGTCTGGTGTTCTTTTCTTGGAAAGCTTCATCTGAGATGATGTGACCAGTTTTGTCTCATCTGTCCAATCTACATTCTCCCAGAAGCATTGAGGCTTGTCAATATGCATTTTTAGCAAATTCCAGTCTTTAGAAATGGAGTTCAGTTTGTATCTCTTTGGAGGTTTTCTTTGGCTCTTTGTTTTTACACCATCCTTTTGTTCTGAGGTTAATTTTCCACCTGCTACTGTGTTCACGGAGGTCGACTAGAATTTACAACTTCCGTCACAGGAACATCGAGCTGCTGGGAGTCTTTTCTATAGTTTTCTAACTTTTTTCGTTTTAAATTTACTGAATAACTGATTACAAGATTGAAGACGTGTGCTACTATGCTAATTAGTGTGAATCCTTCTGCATATTTTTTTTTAACAAAACCAGAACTTTACTTTTGAAAACATTTAACTTTTTTTTTTTTTTTATAACTTTTGCCAAAACTCTTTGTAGGAGATATCTTTCTGTCTCTCTCTTTGTTTTATTTTCTACAAATTAAGCAAATATCCAAAATCACGAGCTTACTCATAGGTCAAAGCCGTAAGAATTATATTTCACTTTTGGCACGTTTGGCAATATTGTGATATGATAGTCAAAGGGTTAGGTTGCAAGTCTTTGAAGTAGATTGTTGGTTCGATACCAGGTCGGGCCGATTCTTCTTGCATGTGTTTTCCCCTTTTCTCCCTCCAAAGCAGGAAGCAGCGAAGCCGCTATAGCAACACTGCATTCAGCAGCTTGAGGCAAACTATTGCAGCTTACAGCATTCACATGCATTTTAGTTACTTAAATAGTTTGAAATATGAGAATAATCAAATTATTTATATTATTTTAGGACCAATAAATGTGTCACAGCAATTTTACAGTATGTTTTTTGGTGGAAGCAATAATTCATCATTTGTTACACTTTCTTGGCTTCGTTCTGATATACCACAGGCATGTCGGTATAAATGAGACAATGAGCTCGAGACTATAACCCCATGAACTGGCTGGCTGGTATTATTTACCAATCTGGACTTATTTCAGATACTAGTGTCTGTACATGTGTTTATGTTGTGAATTTTTGTATTGAAAAAACAAATTATTGTCTGACGGAACTGCTCACAATTTACTGGAGACCAAACGCGACTAAGTTGAAAGCACTTCACCCCTCATGGTGGTTATATTCTTTTAAACACTAACAGCTGGAGTACATAGCCAAACCAATGTGTCCACATACTTATGACCTGCTCTCAGATATACGGATCAAAATATATGGAGAAAAGAGGCCACTCCTTCATTTCAGCACACACTGAAGGAATCTCCAAGTCTGAGGAAACAGCCTGTTAATGAGTCCTCTTCCTCTCCGCTCTCTTTCCTCTCCTCTTCATCATCACCTATTGTTGATCCCTCCAAGCAGCACCTCTCACCTTTCCTCCCGAGCATTCAGCAGCTGGCCATACAAATGTCCGAGCAGCTCCACGACTGGCCAGATGGATGTGAATAATTCAGGATGTGTGGACGTGTTGGTGTGTGTGCGCTTCGGTGCACCGCGCGCCCGCTCTCCTTTGTCGACGTTGGGTGCATGCGTCAACTTTTGTTGGGTGTGTGCCTTGTGTATAATGTCAGTGGGTGGGATAGTGGTGTGTAACTGCCCATAAACTCTCCTCCTCAGCATGGGAGCACATTTGTATCAGTGACACCAGCTCTCGAGGACAAGCCGGAGCGCTTCGCAGCCCCCCAGCCATGCCTGGGTTTCACCTGAGAAGCCTGGTAAGCTATATTACACTGAAATGAGCTCTCACTGCTTTCCCCCCAGGGTGCAACGGCTATACAACCGTATGTAGGTGGATCTAAAGATAGCCTTTCACTACTACACAGATCTAACCTCCAGATAAAAGATGTTGTTTGCTGTTACAAAAGGAAAAAAGATGAAGTTTGCCAAATTTCAAGTTTGTCTCCATGTAGATTTATTGCAGCCTGCAAATTTTGTCTTAACAACGACAGGTAGAGAACCAGGTCAGCTGTGGCTAAACTAGGTCTGACCTCGGTGTCTTTAGCCTGAAGATAAGGATCACAGACTTAAAGTGTGAAATCTGGTCCTGATGCTGATAGACTGAGCCGAAGACCTTGTTTCACTCAGTTTGGCAGACATGTTACTCAACCTGCTGCCCTTAATAGTCCATTTATTGAGAGGCTAACTTATTTATCAAAGTGTGTCAGCGATAGATTAAATGTTTTCTATGCTCGACCTCTAAAATCTCAAAAGACAAAACAAAGACAGTTTACATGTTTCTTTTCTTTACTCTGTAGGTGATTTAAACTCTAAAGAATTGATCGCCATGCCACCACTGAAGCCCCAAGGACGAACAAATGCTGCAAAACAGAAGGCAGAGGCAAAAAGAAAAGTGACTCAAGAGAAAAATGTGAGACAGAAAGGTTCCAAAGCATCTCAGCCTCCCTCTGAAGTGCCTAACGGGAAACAAAAAAGAAGAGGCACTGCACCATCTGTCAAGGATGGGGAGCCGAATGAAGTCAACAGAAATGAAAGGAATAAAGCGGGTCAAAGGAAAAAGAGAGACTCCGAACAAGAGGAACCACACAAACAAGCAGGAAACAGAAAAACTGCAAATGGTAGATCAAAACCTCAGCATAAAAAAGAGGTGGGCATCAACAAGACCTCCAAATCTCCACCAGCAACACCCCCAACCATACGAGAGATGACCAACAACAAACCTTCCACCAAGCCTGAAAACAAGAGAAGTGACAAAGTGACAGACAGTGAGGAGGACAAATCAGAGAGCGAAGCAGGAAGCTCAGCGGAGGCGACAGGAGAGGAAATGAGTAACGATGAGAAGGAGGAGGAGCAGGGCAGTAATGAAGAGCCCACTGAGACTCCGCAGAGTGAAGAGAGCAGCGAGGAGGCAGAGGCATCGGATACTCGAAGAGAGACAGAACCGTCAGCACATGAGCTGTCAGACAAAGAGGATGCCGAATCCAGCAGAAGTGAATCTGAGGTCGAACCTGTTGCATCCACTGAAGAAGTAGAAGAAGAAAATGGAGAAAATGAAGTTGAAGTATCTGAGACGGTCACCAGTGATGGGAGTGAGTACCAGGAGATAACCCAGGAGGACAGCAAAAAGCCAACCGGCAATAAAGCCTGCAGACGACGTAGACAGACACCACGTCCTTCAAAGCCGGTACAAGAAGGCAAATACAAGATGTTTAAGAAAACGAAGGCAGATAAGCAGGCTGAGAAGGCAGAGAAACAAAGAGCCAAAGCAGAGAAGCAGAGGTTAGAAAAGGAAGCCAAACTAAAAGCCAAGGAAGAGAAGAAGAACAAAAAGAAGCCGCAGAAGGATGACAAAACAATCTCTGCAACCGAGGACGCTCAACCAAAAATTATCAAAGCGAGACATTCTCCTGCAGAAGCCGATGCAGATCAGGAAGAGGAGGAAGCTGAACCGATGCTGGCCAAAGCCATTACGGGCCAAAACCGAATGATGCTTCTCAAAGCCAAAGGTAAAGAGCTCAAGGGCATTCTGGAGCTGGAGGAGCAGCAGAGCACTGGATCGGTCGGCAAAGGGCTGTCACAGAGCTTCCTCTTGGGAAAAGTCAAGGTGACGTCTCTCCAACACAAAGCAAACAAGATGTTACCGAAGTCTGACGAGGAAGCGTCAGTGAGTGAGGCTGCTGGTGGGGCGTCCGGCAGAGCTAAGGAACGTTTGATAGCACGAAGAAAAGGTATGACGACCATTCGCAGAGTGACCGGTTGGATTCAAAAGAAAATGCCACGGGAGTTAAACTTGAGACAGAAGCTCTCTGCCTGGACTAAAGCCATCGGGGTTTCACGCTGGCTCTCCATCAGAGCCATAAAACAAAAACAAATCCCCAGAAAGTCTAAAGGCAATATCTTCAAACACAGGATGGCCATGAGAGTTGCCAGTAAAACCAGCCTGGCCGGTAAGAAAAGCAAGAGCTCCCTGGACGACAGAACGGGTAAAGAGAAAGTTGGGCTGCAGAGGAAGGCAGGCGAGGCGGCAGAAGAAGGAGCTCTGAATGGAGAGAAAGAGATGGAAGCCAAATACGCTGTGGTACTCCCCAGGATGAACAGACTTGGCAAGGCAATGACAGCTGAGGCACCTCAGGCAACTCCTGGACCGTCGACTCCATCGGGTCCACCAGGAGAACCCACTACCTCAGAGCCCAAACCCCCAAAGCCCGGTGCCAAGCTTGTACTTCCTGTCAAACCGGATCTCAGCCTCCTGAAGTCCTTAAAGAAGCCTTTGCCAGGAGGGTTGACATCAGGTGGGGGTGTTTCCGGAAGGAGCCGTGGATCCAGTGGTACACCAGAAGGACCATCCAGCACTGAGGACAGAAGCAGGAGAGATGGTCTGGAAAATCAAGATGGAGTCAGTATGCTACAAGCTGCAAGAGGGAAGCTGAACCCTTCTCAGATCAACCTGACCAAGATGTCCTTGTCAAGTGGAACGATGGGTGGTGGAGCGATAAGAACAAAGGGACCGGACCCAGAGAGACCAGGTGCAACTGGGACACACAGGTCCACTGCTCAGCCCTTCATAAATGGGGAGGCCAGTGTGTCAGGTGTTCGGTCTTTGTATGAAGAAGAAGCAGACAGGGAAGTGGCCCAGCTGATGGGCGAGGGAGGGGTATATACCATCACTCAACCAGAGGTGCACTGGACTGGAAACCCCCGGATGAGTGGGGACCCTCAGGTATGGGTTACACTTTTGGTGGTGGACTTTCGGGGTTAACCGAGGCTTCTTCCAAGTCTTTTTTTTGTGTTTGTTGCAGGACTGGCTGCGTGCTGAGAACCTGCTGCCCCATCAGACAGTGGAGAAGCTCACCAAGTGGACAGTCTATAACGATGAAGGCCAAGCCAGGACCATCCCAGCCCACAATGGCAGGGGACCTTGGGAATCAGAGGACCCCACCCAGGAGATGCTAGAGAGCCGACTAGTCAGCACACAGGTATCGTTACTCCATTTTAATATATGATAGCAATGTTTAGATGCTACAATATTCTTTACATCCCTCAAAATACTAACAGTTGGATAGGAGAAGAAATGCTCCTATATATGACGGTTAGATCCCCAGCTCCTCCCTTGGGCAAGACACTGAACTCCTAGTTGTTCCCGATGGCGTACCATTGGTGTGTGAATGTACTCCTGATGGAAAGCACCTTGCCTGGCAGCTCCGCTCCATTATTGTGTGAATGTGTTTCAATGAGAAACAGTGTAAATTCTTTAAGACCACTAAGGAGACAAAGCGCTAAATAAGTGCAGACCAAAAACAGAATGCAATGATTTGCAAATCATGTAAACTCATATTTAATAGAAAATTTAACAAAGACAACATATCCAATGTTGAAACTGATTTATGAATAATATATGCTCATATATATGAATTTGATGGCATTAAAGGTTCTGAGTAGCTTACCAAAAGCTCGAATAATATGCAATGTTTCCAATTCATACAGTGCACCTGGAAAGTGTTCACAGCGCTTCACTTTTTCCACATTTTGTTGTGTCTTATTTCAAAATGGATTAAATTCATTTTTTTCCTCAAATTTGACACACAATACCCCATAATGATAACGTGAAAAAAGGTTTTTTGAAATGTTTGTAAATCTATTAAAAATTTTAAAAAACAAAAGAAATCACATGTACATAAGTATTCACAGTCTTTGCCATGACACTCAAAATTGAGCTCAGCTGCTTCCTGTTTCCACTGATCATCCTAGAGATGTTACTACAACTTGATTGGAGTCCACCTGGTAAATTCAGTTGATTGGACATGATTTGGAAAGACACACACCGTCTATATAAGGTCCCACAGTTGACATGTCGGAGCACAAACCAAGACATGAAGTCCAAGGAATCATCTGTAGACCTCCGAGACAGGATTGTATGGAGGCACAGATCTGGGGAAGGGTACAGAAACATTTCTGCAGCATTGAAGGTCCCAATGAGCACAGTGGCCTCCATCATCCGTAAATGGAAGAAGTTTGAACCACCAGGACTCTTCCTAGAGTCGGCCGCCCGACCAAACGGAGCGATCGGGGGAGAAGGGCCTTAGTCAGGGAGGTGACCAAGAACCCGATGGTCCTTCCAGAAGGACAACCATCTCTGAAGCACTCCACCCAGCAGGTCTGTATGGTAGAGTGGACGGACGGAAGCCACTCCTCAGGAAAAGGCTCATGACAGCCCACCTGGAGTTTACCAAAAGGCACCTGAAGGACTGTCAGACCATGAGAAACTAAATTCTCTGGTCTGATGAAACAAAGATTGAACTCTTTGGCCTGAATGCCGAGCGTCATGTTTGGAGGAAACCAGACACCGCTCATCACCTGGCCAATACCATCTCTACGGTGAAGCACGGTGGTGGCAGCATCATGCTGTGGGGATGTTTTTCAGCGGCAGGAACTGGGAGACTAGTCAGGATGGAGGGAAAGATGAATGCAGCAATGTACAGAGACATCCTTGATGAAAACCTTCTCCAGAGCGCTCTGGACCTGAGACTGGGTCAAAGGTTCATCTTCCAACAGGACAACGACCCGAAGCACACAGCCAAGATAACAAAGGAATGTCTTCAGGACAACTCTGTGAATGTCTTTGAGAGGCCCAGGCAGAGCCCAGACTTGAACCCGATTGAACATCTCTGGAGAGATCTGGAGATGTCTGAGCACCGACGCTCCCCATCCAACCTGATGGAGCTTGAGAGGTCCTGCAAAGAAGAACGGGAGAAACTGCCCAAGAATAGGTGCCAAGCTTATAGCATCATACTCAAAAAGACTTGTGGCTGTAATTTCTGCCAAAGGTGCTTCAACAAAGTATTGAGCAAAGGCTGTGAATACTTACGTACGTGTTATATTTTTGTTCTTTATTTTTAATAGATTTGCAAAAATTTTAAACAAACTTTTTTCACGTTATCATTATGGGATATTGTGTGTAGAATTTAGAGGGGAAAAAAATATTTAATTAAATTTGGAATAAGGCTGTAACATAACAAAATGTGGAAAAAGTGAAGCCCTGTGAATACTTTCCGGATGCACTGTAGACTTACTAGGGTGGGCAGCCCTGGTATATTGACGGTTGAGGTCCTCCCTGAGTGAGACTAATGTTTCCTCTGTTTAACACTCAATAAACACACTGATTCTTCTGTCCAGCAGCAGCAGTGGAAAAGAACCACTTTGTGTTCAGGAACAGCTGCAGCTTCCTCAGACGCTTTAATTTGAAAATGCTTTATGTCAGTGGCCCCGCCCCTTCCTCTACAGAGCCAAGATGGCGACCGTTTAGGGTGGAAAGTGTCCAGAGTTTATTTTTTGGAGCGTTCTGAGTGCTTCATCCTGGTACTGGTAGTGTTCTGATGGTTCTGTACTGACAGTGAGAACACACTGATGCACTCAGAATAAAGAGAGTTAGTACACAAGTACACCAACACAGCAACACAGAGATCAGAGGACAGAAACCGCAACCTGGAACGTGCTCTTCCCCCAACCCCTCAGAAAATGGTATTGTTCACATCAAAGAAGCTCATTCAGCTGGTTTGAGTGGAGCTCAGCCATGTGAATAAATGTTACTAAACATGAGTATGTCTCGGAAACTTTCATTTGGACAAAGTAGCTCTCAGAGGAAAAAAGGTTGGCGACCCCTGATCTACACTAACCGCAATATAGATGTCAAATATACTAATATATTTAGAAATTTAATGTCCACAATAAAAGAAGTGAACGATGTTCTTTAATAAAAGGCCTGTGACAGAGGAGGAAAAAGAGAGCTGACAGACCATTAAAGACAATTTAAACATATTTACACCAAGACAGTAACTCAATATGGGGACGTGTCGTAAACTGTCAGTCTTGGTGTAAAATTTTAATTCTTATGGACACTTTAGTTTTTCAAATTTGAGTTTAAGATTTTTTTTTTCACTTAAGTGTACAAAACTTAAAGGTGTTTACTTACACTGAACTTGCCATGCATCTTCTCTATCCTTTGCCTTTTTTTTGTCTCCAAAATTCCAAGACAAAGCCTGCATGAGGTGATCAACCTTATTCACTTTGTCTGTGAGTGTTTAAAGTCACAGAGACCAACTTTACTTCCAGTTCATAAAAGTACCTCTACGTTGTCTCGTGTCTGAGGGTTGGAGCGTCGGCATATCAGTTCTACTTCATCACTTTCAGCCGCTGTGCGCCCAAAACAAAAGGCTATAAAAGACCTGCTGCTGGTTTATTTATTTCCTGGTCTTTGCAGCTACAATGGAGCATACAGCATGCAGCAGCAGGCTGCTATGAGATTGCAGAATATCACCTATCACATCGCTGCACTGCTATAAGTGGATTGATTACTTGCTGTGGAAAGCTTACGAGCAGAGAGGACCACTAGCAGTTAAACAAAACACACCGTAAACCTTTTAAGGCCTCTGGAGGAGGTTAATTTACTTTCAACCAGACTGGAAGAAGAAGGTAGGAGCAGACCTGTTCTCATATCTGCTCATGTCTGTGCCTTTTCAGGTGGTGATGCCTGGCAGCAGGAGAGCTGTGGAGGTGGATGAAGTGGAGGATCTGTCTCAGCTGGAGTGAATTTATAGTCTCTCTCACACACACACACACACACACACACACACACACACACACACACACACACACACACACACACACACACACACACACACACACACACACAGTATTTACTGTACACTGTAACTGTGCCCAGTTTCACGCTGTCTGTCTTGTGTTTTTAGAGAGGTGTGTGAGAGCTCTGTGCTTCTGAATCTAAAGAAGAGATTCCATCGTGACTGTATTTATGTAAGTGTCGTTACTGTCCTGATCCTTGATTATTTACATACAGCAAGTACAATACCGTTAAATAACAGTAGAATTTATGATGTTCACTGTGATCTGAAGGATTTCAACTCTCGAATGCACATCAGGACAATCTTACATCAATAACTCCCTAAAACCAATAATAATAACAAATATTTTTAATACCATACTGAAAATGATAGTAATCAGTGTTGCGAATTCCCAGATTTATCTGATGGTGGCAAAGTTGGGGGCGGGGGGGTATTTTGGGGGTGATTTTTGTCATTTTATTTAGCTAATTTAATGATCTTACCCAGTAAATAATTAACTTGTAAAGCACTAATTACGACAATAGTTTACACAAATGTCAAACACACAGACTGGATACAAAAGAGTTCGTAGCTTCAGGTCTGTAAAATGGTTCTGACCCAGAAGTGTCTTCAGCTGCAATACCAGCGAGTGCCACTAGAGGTCGGCTCCAAAAAGCCTCCGGCTCCATAGACTCCCATTCAACTTCTCTCATCAAATACAAAGTATAAATAAATTATAAAATGTCTCCACCAGTTATCTCGGTGTTGTTAGCTAAAGTTTCAAAACTAGATGATCTGTTTCTGTGTATTTACTTTTATTTTTCTTTCACAGACTTTCATTGGAAACATGCTGCTGTCCATTAACCCCTTCAAGCCCCTTAACATCTACACAGAAGAGCTGAGGCAGAAATACCAGGGCAAAGAGCAGCAGAGGAACCCACCGTGAGCAAACGCTTCTCTCACTGCTCTACATTAGTCTCTCGTTACAACTGGCAGCATGTGTCTTCAGGTTTGAGTCCCTTCATAACATCTGTCCCCCTTGTACTGTTAGTGTTTGATGATCTGTTGTTCTGTGCTTCAGCCATGTGTACGCCATCGCTGACTCAGCCTTCAGTCTTTCTCAGGCATCCACGCAGGAGCAGTGCATCATCATAAGGTACTAATATTAATACCAGTTTAACATATTTTATTATTTATTACTGTATTACTATTACAGTACATCACCAGTGAGGACCAGACTGGATATAAAAGTGTTTGTAGCTTCAGGTCTGTAAAATGGTTCCGATTCAGCTGCAATACCAGCGAGTGCCACTAGAGGTCGGCTCCAAAAAGCCTCCGGCTCCATAGACTCCCATTCAACTTCTCTCATCAAATCCAAAGTGAATAAAATGTGTCCATCAGTTATCTCGGTGTTGTTAGCTAAAGTCACTCCTTCTTATTAGTTTTCTGGAGGTCCATCTGAAAATAATCCCTCATTCATTAGAAAAGAAGATTCAAGAAGACCTGTTTTTGGGGGCGTGTCTGTTTGATTGACAGGCCTGCGGTGCAGTCAGGTTACAGCTATCGGTGGGCGGGACGTAGTATCGTCGTGTTTCCAATCAGATCGATCAGATCCACCGCTGGCTCCTCCCCCAGCTCGTCCAAATATGGTCACTTCCTGCTCTGAACCGCTCCGAACTAGCAAAGATGGTGACGGACAGAATCTGAACTGGAGGATTCATAACGTTCACAAACTAACGATGACATCACTGATGATTGATGACATCACTGATGGTTGATAGCATCACTGATGGTTGATGATTGGGAGAACAATGGTATTCTGTGCTTTTCATATGGATGATAGCAAATACAGTGACCCCTCGCTATAACGCGGTTCACCTTTCACGGTCTCGCTGCTTCACGGATTTGCATCGTGCATTGTGTTCTGCATTCTGATTGGCTAAACAGTCTCTCCGCTTCTTCTCTACCTGTTTGTCAATAACGTTGCGGTTTAATATGTACACGTACGTAAAACAGCTTGCCAAATTAAAAATAATCGATGGTGGCATGTCGGTTTATAAGAATCTTTTTGCCCAGAAGAAAAAAGAGCGACAACAACTACCGATAACTATGTTCTTCTCTTGAAAAACCACACCTGCACCGCCGGCTTTAGAAGAAAGAACCGCTGCAGAGCGGAGTCAGGATGCAGCGGCTCAGTCAGAAGAGCAGTGAAATACACGAGTCACTATTTGTCCTACTGTACTTTGTATTTGTTTTCATAATCATTTTTCATTTCCTCCCGTTCTAATCCAATGACTCGGGTCGCAGTGGGGCGGTGCCGATCTCAGCAATTTGAAGCCTTCAGTTCGTATTGATGATTCAAATTATTATTTTACAGTACAGTAGTTATTTGTAAAAAAAAACCATTTATACAGTACTTTTATTTGTTAAACAAATGCTTGGGCTTGTAAAAAGGTTTTGTTCTTTGGTTTCAATGTATTATGGAGTATTTCATTGTATAATAATTGTAAAAAAAATAAAGGTTACTACTTCACGGATTTCACCTATCACGGTCTCTATTTGGAACGTAACCCCCGCGATAAACGAGGGTTCACTGTACCCATAAAAAAAATTCTGATCAATAGAAAACCAACTGTTCAAACCCATCTTTATATTTGTGAGGTGTTTTTAAAGACTTAAATCTTCCGTTGGAACTGATGGACTTGGAGCTCAATGTTTTGGGAGGTGGGCTGATGCATTTTTTTTTTCTTCAGACATTAATCAAAACGTAGAATATTGTCAGCATGCCTTAAAGTCAGTCAGCAGTTTGATGTTTTTGAGCTGAAATGTCTCAACAATTATTGGATGGATTACTATGACTGAGTGAACTGTCCAATGCTTTGCTTCTTGTGTAGTGGCCAGAGTGGTTCAGGGAAGACCGAAGCCACCAAGCTGATAGTACACTACCTCAGTTCTATGTATCAGGGCAGGAACGACAACCTCCGACAGGTGTGGACACATTGAATTAGTTGGAAGCACCACACAAACACAACCATTTTCGTCTCCGATTCACTTTCTTTCTCCTCCTCGACCAGCCCATGGAGGTCTTTCCCATCCTCGAGAGTTTTGGAAATGCCAAGACCATCCTCAACAACAACTCCAGCCGCTTCGGCAAGTACCTTCACATCCACGTTCTCCAGTGAGTTCACCAAACATCACTTCATCTGTGGATGTTTCTGTTTCTTTGTCGCTCTGCCTACTGAGACTTGTCACAGCTGTTTTATTTCTCTGCTGTCTCTCCTCTTGGTTAACAGTGGAGTTGTTGTAGGGACCTCATTGTCCAAATACCTCCTTGAGAAGTCCAGAGTTGTCTTTCAGGTGAGGACGCTGAGTGAGGTGTGCACCTGCATTGTGACTCTTTGTCTAGTATCGCTCGCATACTTGTAGTGGCTTGTAGGAAAATGAAAGATGTGTTTCTGGTCGATTGTGTTTGCATCTTGGAGGATGAATGCAGGACTGAATGATACAGGACACCTGCTCCTATAAAACTTATCAAATGGCTTTTCACTCTCAGTTTTTTAGACATGTTAGAGACGAGGTTTGGGTCTGTCCACCAAGCTTTTATTCCATTTCTGCCAGTAGATCCTGAACCCTTCACACTGAACCTTCAGATATTTCACTGCATGCTAAATGAATTGCCCACAGGTGTATATTGCAGGTACCTTTTCCTTTAGCGCCCCCAGGAGGTCAGAGTTTCCCGTTATCAGGTGAAATATCTCCACACTGTGTGGTAGGTATTGACACAAGTCTCCTGACTTTTCACGGAGTTTCCAGATATTGAAACGAAATCTCTCAACATCTGGATGGATTGGACCAACTTTTGGCAGGATCATTCATGGTCTCCAGGGGATGAATCCTAATGATGTTGGTGTAGCCCTGACTTTTCCTCTTGGGCCATCAACATGTCAAACTTTCAATTTGTCCACTACCGTTGTTGAAGACTAATTACCTGCATGATTAATGTTAGTCCCGTACTTTGTTTTTAGTGCTCATTAGCTAAACTAAAATGACAGCTGTGGTGAACGTTAGCTGCAAAATACATTGTGAGCATGTTAGTATGCTGTTGCTAGCATCGGTGCTCAAAGCACCGCTAATCTCACAAAGCCCCTAATATTTACCTTGTCTTGGTTCTTAATTCTTTGTCCTGGACTGAGAATCAAGAGTAATTTTGGTTCTCCATTTTTTGCTCCATGTTTTCCTGTCAACATGAAGTATTTAGCTGCAAATTTCTACTTGGGAGCATGTTTCATTGTCATTCTTGTTTCTTGCAGGGTACTTTACTCTGTAAGAACACGAGTCGTGACTCCAGTTGATGTCACTGTCTAGTTCTTCCCTCATTTCCCATGTAGGCCCACGAAGAGAGGAACTACCATGTTTTCTATGAGTTGCTGGCAGGTATGAACAACTGGGACAAACAGGAGCTCTACCTGCAGGGAGCCGAGACGTATTACTACTTAAACCAAGTACAGCACACAGAGCACATCCGTCATGATGAGAGGTGATCAGAAAGTTTAAAGACTGTTCCTGTTGAACGCAGCGCAGTGATGCACACAGAGCGGGAGGAAATAATAACCTTTGTGAGTAAGCATTCAAAGTTATTTCGCTTGATCATTATGGTGCGTTCATGAGCAACTGGGAAGTGAGAAAGTTCCGACCTCTGAGTTGAAGAAATCACCTGATCGCCTGTCGAACTGGGAAAGTCTGAGATTTTTGAGAGCTCTGAGAAGTCGGTGTGACGTCACTGGACATGCCAACGTTAGTGGTGAAAGGTGGAGATACACCTGCTCAGCACAAAATAATTCACTTCATGGTTAATTTCGGTTTTACTAGTTAAAGCAGGCTTTTACCACTGAAGCCGTTTGTGTGCCTGCTGTTTTAAATGTTATCTGCTAAAAACGACGCATAAAAATTAAGTGTGTGAATATTAATGACTCCATTTCTTCCCTGTGAAGGTCTACGTTGGTGATGACAACATTGTTTGTCACTTTTCTGTATTCAGACAGCAGATATGGAGCAGATTTCCTGGTAGCTGCCATGTTGCCTCTTTGTTGTTGTCATGCGAACGCTCTCAACTGGGAAGTTTGAGTTTACCAAATCAGAACTTTTTCACTTCTCAGCTGCCTGAACGCACCATTAACACCTGGATTACACTGCTATGTGATAATTTGCACTTTCAACACGGACCTGTAACTAAATCAGAGTGCACACCAAATCTTGTGTCAAATTTGTGGGGAACAGAAAGAAGTTGCAGAGAACCAAATTCGATAAGTCGTGAGGATAGGGAACTCTGATTGTGTTTTCATGGGCGAGAAACTCAATTGTTTTCAACGTTGTCTGAGAAACCTGTTGCCATGGCACCACAGTTCAGGTGGTTCGCAGCTGTGATTTTGAAATCACAGCTGACCTCTGACCTCTGTAACACGGGGCTGACGTTACATCACACTTTGAATGAAAAATAATAATAATAACCTATTAGTCTGCCCACTTTACAGCTGAGTTATTATCATATCACAGGGCCGTGTGCTCTGAGTGTGACTCCCTGTTTGGACATTTATTTTCTATCAGGCACAAAGCAGATATTTGTTCAAACTGCTGAGTCATAGTGTCCCACAAACATGGTTCATATATTCACAGAATCCAGACAATCTCCTCGACACAGTTATAAAAAAATATCTCTACTGACAATATTTTGTATGTAAAAACAACAATTTCATAAAACTAAATAATTTTTTCCTTGCTATAAAGGCTAATATATAAATATTTAAGTATTATCGAATCAAATGATGAAAGATTTGGATAACCCAGACTGTCCTGAAAAAAAACCAAGATACAGTATAGCATGAATGGTTCGCCCCAACGATGACCAAGATATGAGGGTTAAAACATTTCACCACCTAATTACAACAGGCTTTATGAAACATTTCCAGTTTTGGTTCCACGTTGGAACCACAAATGATCACGTTCCAGTGATCATAAACATGTAAGTCAGGTGCTGACGTTAATCAGGCGACATCACCTGGAACAGTTGGTGAAGAAGGTGATAACCTCCACCTGCTCATCACCGCGCTGCTCTCTGTGTGCAACAGGAAGCGTCTCAGAACCTTTTCATCACCCCTCGTTGTTTTTCCCTTTATTTCCCTCATTATATGAGTTATGTATTTATTGTTCTCCGTCCTCCTGCAGGGTGGAGCCTGTGATTTGAGGGGGAAACAGGACAAACAGGACTTCCAGCTTTTGGTTCAATGCTTCGAGACCATCGGTCTCCATGCCGATCAGATCTCCACCATCTGGGCCATCCTGTCCTCCATCCTGCAGCTGGGCAACATCTGCTTTAGCTCGTACGAGGTGTGTGTTTGGGGGGATGGGAGGTTCTAGACGAGTCACACATTAATGTCTTGAATTGTATATTTTCAGAGTGAGTCGTTCGAGGTGGCGCGTATCTTCAGCGAGGCCGAGGCCCGCAGGGTCGGCTCCTTGTTGCAGATTTCCTCCGAAGCGCTGCAGACGGTCATCACTCACAGAGTCACAGTCAGTATCCTCTCCTTCATCCGTCAGGCCTGTTGCCGAGTTAATATTCATATCCCTGCATGTGTGGACACTGATCACGTCTGTTGTCCACAGGAGACCACCTACGACAGGATCTACTGCCCCCTGTCTGTAGAAAGTGCCATAGAATCGAGGTAAGGAAATGTTGATCGGTGCAGCCTGGTAACCACAAACTGAAACCTTTTTCTGCTACACATCTGGAGGCTGATACCTGCTGCTGCAGGCCAGAGGTCCACCTATCCAGTCACATCCAAAGACTCTTGATGCCAGGACTAAATTGGACATGTAATTACACCATGGACTGGATATAAAAGTGTTTGTAGCTTCCAAGTCTGAAAAATGGTTCCAATGCAGTTATCTCGGTGTTGTTAGCTAAAGTCACTCCTTCTTATTAGTTTTCTGGAGGTCCATCTGAAAATAATCCCTCATTCATTAGAAAAGAAGATTCAAGAAGACCTGTTTTTGGGGGCGTGTCTGTTTGATTGACAGGCCTGTGGTGCAGTCAGGTTACAGCTACATATAGAATCTGAACTGGAGGCGAATGACGTCACTGTTGGTTGATACTTGATCTGGATTCATAAACTAAGGCTGAGTTTATACTGGATTCATGTAGATACTCGACCTACTACAGGTTTTGATTTACAGGGACGTAGTATCGTCAGGTTTCCAATCAGATCAGTCAGATCCACCTCTGGCTCCTCCCGCAACTCGTCAAAATATGGTCACTTCCTGCTCTAAACCGCTCCGAACTAGCAAAGATGGTGACGGACAGAATCTGAACTGGAGGATTCGTAACGTTCACAAACTAACGGGTGTGTTCTGGGTCTGATGGATCATCTACTTCCAGTTGAATGTACCATGTAATCTTTTAATCAGATGCTGGATTCACCTCAACTGTCTATGAAAAGATGCAGTTGTTCTACTTCCAGCTTCTTCCAGATGTTTTTAGCTCATCACCTTTTAAATTTTAAAAGACCAGCCGCCCTGTGAAAAGAAATCATTTCCACCCTCACAGTGTCAGTGATCTTTCTTTCAGCCTCACCTGTCGGGAGGGACATCATCCACTAAATCAAGCTGTCTTCTCAGGGTCAGCTCTCTATTCATTCATTCCTGCTGATGACACACCTGTCCGTCTGTCAACCTCACATTCAATCTTATCGCTCTCTAACAAAACCACAGGATTCCTGAAATACTTCACTCGGGGCAGAAAGTCACTCTGAATGAAGCAATCCTTTTTCCCATGTCCTTAAATCTGGAAATTCAAACCCTGCAAACCCACAAAGGAAGCTTTTCTTCTGGTCATTCCTGATACAAAGAGGCGGTCGGTCTGCTGATCCACAACCAGGACAGACTCTGAAGTTTAACATCCATCAGCCCTTTCTGCAGTGTTCAGAAAGTTATTACTTTAAATACATTTATATTTGAAACAGAAACTTTCAATAATTAAGACACAAACAGAGACATTAGATTTTTTTTAAATAGCCATCAACTAAAAGTGTTTTTATATCAATATACAGTATATATGAATATCACTGAAATAGTGGAACCAGCAGGAACCACCAGAGTCAAGCTACAGTTCCCATAATTCCACTTAATAGCGTCTTTTATTAAAAGCTGTGATCCCCGTCTTCTTTCTTTAAACTCCTCATCTCTACCTGCTTATATTCTCCTCACAGAAAGTCAGCTGGTCCTCCTGTCCTCTGTTCTCCCTCTGCAGAGATGCCATTGCCAAAGCCTTGTACTCAGTGCTGTTCGACTGGCTGCTGGAGCAGATCAACGACTGGCTGAGTCCCACGGAGATGGACAGCACCGTGGGCATCGTGGACATCTACGGCTTCGAGGTCGGTGTCCGGCCGACGTAGTGCGTCCCGTGTGTGTGCCGATGACATCACAGCGCTCCTCTGTGTTCCCGTGCAGGACCTCGGCGTGAACAGCTTCGAGCAGCTCTGCATCAACTTCGCCAACGAGCAGCTGCAACATTTCGTCCACAAGGCGCTGATTTCTCAGGAGCAGGTCAGATCCATGAAGACCAGCTGACCATCCTGGTGCTTCATCCTTTATACATGTTGCTACGACATGGAGCTTCGTCATGAACTCATTTACTAACGCTTGATTGATCAGCTTTAATCTGTTGATAAGAACAACTTTTGGGTTTCCAGGGAATTCCCTTCACCTGCACTCCTCCAGCACGACGCTGTTTGTCTTTTCTACCAGTTACCTGACTGCGAGGACTCCTCCATCAATCCTTGAATTCTTAGAACATCCTTTATTGTTTACACTTGGAAAATGTTTCCTTTCTTTATGAGGTGATTCAATTTAGGTGGTCAGAGGTCACGTTGACCTCTCATCTTTCCTATTGTAAAACACCTTAAAGCATTTCCTTCAAATTTGGCACAAGCATTCACATAGATTCAAGGATGAAGTGAGTAGGTTTTGGTCATCAAAGGTCAGAGGTCAAGGTCAATATGACCTCACATCCTTCCTATTCTTGTGAACGTGATATCTCCAGAAGGCCTTGAGGGAATTTCTAAAAAATTGGCACAAGCACTTTCTTACATTGAAGGATGAACTGATCAGAAATTGATGGTTGGAGGTAACTGCGACCTCACAAAACATAACGCAACACACTAATTATGACAACAGTTAACACAAATATCTAAGAGAATACAATGATTATTATTCTGTTCTTCTGTATTTAACACCATAACTGAGGAGCAGAGGAAGAGATCGTGACCATATTTCACATTTATGACAGATGCTGAATTGGTGACGTCACTCAGGGTGTCCATCTAGAAACGGTTGTTCTTGTGTTGATCTTCGTTTTAGAATTTGTAGTTTCTATGCAGCCACATCTACGTGAGGTTTGGCCAGATATGAATATAAACTACAAGCGACTTTAAGGAAGCTGAACTTCCTGTGAGATATTGAAGTAGTTTCTAATTAATCATTTAATTGATTAATAGAGCAGCAGGACCTGCCAATGCAGCGACAGCAGCTTCAGCCTGAATGTGTTGCAGTCCTCCTGCAGACAGAGAGGTAGCAACTGAAACAGTTTTTATCTGCAGATGTGACCACGTGTCCACCGTGTAGAATCTCTTCTGAGATTTCAACAGTTTAAGAAATAATCTCACTCATTTTCTTTTTACAAAAAAACACCAAAATCCCCATTTTCTTTTAATTTCTTGCATTTTAACAACATCAGGATGTTCAGCCTTTAATGTCATTAACATTAACATTGGATGTTAATATTTCAGCATGGAGCTGTGAAGCAGGTTTTAGTGTCTATTCTTATCCATCAATAGGAAATCTGTGAACTTCTGTTTGCAGTATTACTGTGTGTGTGTGTGTGTGTGTGTGTGTGTGTGTGTGTGTGTGTGTGTGTGTGTGTGTGTGTGTGTGTGTGTGTGTGTGTGTGTGTGTTCCTGCAGGAGGAGTACCACACAGAACACATCCAGTGGTATCCAATGCCCCTGAAGAACTTCCACTCCTGTCTGGAGCTGATCTCCTCCCGGCCGCACGGCATCCTCCGTATCCTGGACGACCAGACCTGCCTCCCGCAGGTACACACACATGCACAGACACGCACACAAACACACACATGCACACACTCACGCACACATGCACACACACACACACACACACACACACACACACACACACACACACACACACACACACACACACACACACACACACACACACACACACACACACACACACGCACAGTGAAATATCATCTTAAACACAATACTGCACCTTTAAACTTCCTAAATGCAACACGTTGATTGACACAGATCATAATTTACATTCATTAAAATGTTTTAACTATAACAGCATGTCAGGGTTATTAATTTAAATACAAGCTCTCATTATGACAGTGTTTCCATTTTCCTCTTCATCTCACCTCGTGTAAGAAGTAAATCTGTCTTGTTCCCATGTGTTTGGTGTAAACAGGCTACAGACCACACCTTCCTCCAGAAGTGCCACTATCACCATGGAAACAGCCCTTACTACGCCAAGCCCAAGAACCCGCTGCCAGTCTTCACAGTGTATCACTATGCTGGAGCCGTCACCTACCAGGTATCAGACGCACCACAGCGCTCTGTACCACTAATGTGTGTTTGTGTCTGATTATAAAAGAATATCAACATGTTGTTTTAGGTCCAAAACTTCCTGAACAAGAACCACGACCAGTTCAGGACTGAAGTGGTGGAGCTGTTTTCCAGGAGCCGCATTAAGGTGAACAAACTGACATTAAACTGCTCATGACGTCCCTTCATTACAGTATAATACTTATAGAGGGAACATTATACCTGCAGCTTTAAAGCGAATTAAACTGCATTATATAATCAGATTACATTGATTTATGAATCAACCAAGTACACTTTATTTGTAGCATCTTTCGTGCAGTATTGTTCATGTCAAAGTGACTTCAAACTTTAAAAACCAGCTTGTGAAGATGATGAGAGACTGATGTCTAGTTTTAATGTTCCTGGAATTTTATGTTCTAACTCAGTTCTTCTGTAGTTTCTTTACTTTTTCTGTTTCTTTTTCTTCTGTTTCTTTTTTAATCATTTAAATGCGCATGTCTCTAAAGCTGCAGTGGCCTGTCTCATGTGGAGATGTACGGCATCTACTGAAGCAGAAAATGAAGACATCGTTTTGTCATTATAACTTCTGTATGTCATAATTTTGACTTCGACTCTTAGAGTTACCTGTATCTCATAATTACAATCTTCTTTTGAATTACGGATCATTTACAGACAAAATCCACAATCCATCTCATAGATATGAGAAGTGCATCACGTTATCTGACATCTTTCTCATAATAAGATCTTTAATTGTAAATGTGGAACATGGCTTTCATAATTTTAACCTTTTTTGTCAGATTTCTGAGGTTTTTTACACACAGAGATCAGACAAAACACATTAAAACACTTTATTGTCATTATAAACATGCAACCAAAGAGAGCTCAGAGACCAGCGGCAATATTTTATCAGATTAAATTATTAAGAAACAATTTTTGGCTATTTTTTTTAAAGAAAAATTATGAAAAACGTAAAAAACTGTAAATCTTTTTTTTATTTTTGCAATTTTGTAGTGAAAAACTGACAACATTAAACTCTGAAATAACACATTTGGAACAAAAAAGTTTAAACACAGCAAAATTGGTTTAATGTTTTAGATTTAGATATGTCAGATGTTTCCTGTGGATTTATTTGTCTTGTGTCGTCCACCTGGCCCGGTGGGTCAGATGGTGTCCGAGCTGTTCCGGAAGCTGCAGGAGAATTACATCCAGCAGAGGGAGCTGGGCTGGAGGGGGAAAGGCCTCCGCCAGCAGCCGTCCACCGCTGCGTCGCACTTCCTCCAGTCGCTGGCGGAGCTCACCACCCGCCTGGAGAGGTACCGGCACACTGATGGTCCGGGTACCGACACACTGAGGGTCCGGGTACCGGCACACTGAGGGTCCGGGTACCGACACACTGAGGGTCCGGGACCTGCCCGCTGTTATCTGAAGGCTGCTGGTTCCCTGCGTGTGTTTGAAATCAGACGTTTGTGGTTTTAGGAAATGTAATGGAGAGAAATATGTGCGTCATGTATCCCCCGAGACACAGAGGACGTCCTTAGATACTTTAAGTATTGTGGTTTAAAGAAACATGTTATAGCAAAAAAAAAAAACAACTAAATAAATATTATTAATCAATTTTGTATCATCTGTCCCTTACAGGGGACATCGTGTCTTGGTTGATTACAGATTGTAATGATATTATATTATTTTTAATGTGTATTTCTGTTCAAATTTCTTTTAATTTAATGAACATGAGAATGGTTAGATGAAGGAGACACATCTGGACACCAACACATCCTTTTAAAAATGACATGTCAGGGTGAGTCACTACTTCCGTCATAAGCTGACGTGTCCTCCTCTGGACTTTCACCTTTTTCTCTCCTGTCCCACACCACACGTTTGGTCCACCAGGTTGATGCTGTGTAGAAGTGCTGAGATTTGGATGAACACACAGTGATTGTAATGAAAGTAAAAGGATGGATGTATTCCTTTATCATAACAAAACAACAGCAGCACTTATATTTTAAGTAGCTTAGAAGTTGCTGATAGTTTTGAGATCAACTTGCTTCACATGTCAACAAACTGTAGACACCAGCGTCCACAAAATTTGAAATTAATTTAAATCTTTCTTTCCCAGCGGTGAGAAGCTGCTCCGTCTCATTAAACTTCCATCTTCGACTAACCTGTCCTCTCAATTCCAGATGTAAAACCACCTTCATCCGCTGTCTGAAGCCAAACTACGTCAAGGTAACAACCGTCACTTTTACTGTCACTATGAAACTGCTGGTTAAAGTTCTGGTTCTAGAACCGGTTCTGTTCTGGAACTGTGGAACCAAAGGAGCACATTTCCACCAGCATGTTGCAGCAAAAGCAAGATGGCGGATCTCGTAGTGTTTACCTGCAAGTTTTTAGCCTCTTGTTATAAATATTTACTTTAAGACAACAGTTCTGGATATTATACAGACATAGAAATGAGTAATTCAGCAGGATTACATGAGGCGGTGCTTTAACGTCATTATTGTCACAACACTGCTAAATAATTGCGATTATAAAAGTTACAAACTAAATAAAACATGTAATCTAAATGTTTTCATATTGTGGAGCATCCATCCATCCATCCATCCATCCATCCATCATCCATCCATCATCCATCATCCATCCGTCATCCATCCATCCATTCATCCATCATCCATCATCCATCATCCATCCGTCATCCATCCATCATCCATCCATCCATCATCCATCATCCATCTGTCATCCATCCATCCATTCATCCATCATCCATCATCCATCCATCCATCATCCATCCATCCATCCATCATCCATCCATCCATCCATCATCCATCCATCCATCCATCCATCATCCATCCATCATCCATCATCCATCCATCCATCATCCATCATCCATCATCCATCCGTCATCCATCCATCCATCCATCCATCCATCCATCCATCCATCATCCATCCATCCATCCATCCATCCATCATCCATCCATCAATCCATCCATCCATCCATCCATCCATCCATCCATTCATCATCCATCCATCCATCCATCCATCCATCATCCATCCATCATACATCCATCCATCCATCAATCCATCCATCCATCCATCCATTCATCCATCCATCATCCATCATTCATCATCCATCCATCCATCCATCCATCATCCATCCATCCATTCATCATCCATCCATCATCCATCCGTCCATCATCCATCATTCATCATCCATCCATCCATCATCCATCCATCCATCCATCCATCATCCATCCATCCATCCATCCATCCATCATCCATCCATCAATCCATCCATCCATCCATCCATCCATCCATCCATCCATTCATCATCCATCCATCCATCCATCCATCATCCATCCATCATACATCCATCCATCCATCAATCCATCCATCCATCCATCCATTCATTATCTATCCACCCATCCATCCATCCATCCATCCATCCATCCATCCATCCATCCATTCATCATCCATCCATCCATCCATCCATCCATCATCCATCCATCATACATCCATCCATCCATCCATCCATCCATCCATCCATCCTCCATCCATCATCCATCCATCCATCATCCATCTATCCATCCATCCATCCATCCATCATCCATCCATCCATCCATCATCCATCCATCCATCCATCCATCATCCATCCATCCATCCATCCATCATCCATCCATTCATCATCCATCCATCATCCATCCATCCATCATCCATCCGTCATCCATCCATCCATCCATCCATCCATCATCCATCCATCCATCCATCCATCATCCATCATCCATCCGTCATCCATCCATCCATCCATCATCCATCCGTCATCCATCCATCATCCATCCATCCATCCATCCATCATCCATCCATCCATCCATCCATCCATCCATCATCCATCCGTCATCCATCCATCCATCCATCATCCATCATCCATCTGTCATCCATCCATCCATCATCCATCATCCATCCGTCATCCATCCATCCATCCATCCATCCATCATCCATCCATCATCCATCCATCCATTCATCCGTCCATCATCCATCATTCATCATCCATCCATCCATCATCCATCCATCCATCCATCATCCATCCATCATCCATCCATCCATTCATCCGTCCATCATCCATCATTCATCATCCATCCATCCATCCATCATCCATCCATCATCCATCCATCCATCCATCATCCATCATCCATCATCCATCAATCCATCCATCCATCCATCCATCCATCCATCCATCCATCCATCCATTCATTATCCATCCATCCATCCATCCATCCATTCATCATCCATCCATCCATCCATCCATCTATCATCCAACCATCATACATCCATCCATCCATCCATCCATCCATCCATCATCCATCCATCCATCCATCCATCATCCATCCATCCATTCATCATCCATCCATCCATCCATCATCCATCCATCCATCCATCCATCCATCCATCCATCATCCGTCATCCATCCATCCATCCATCATCCATCATCCATCCATCATCCATCCATCCATCCGTCATCCATCATCCATCCATCATCCATCCATCCATCATCCGTCATCCATCCATCCATCCATCCATCCGTCATCCGTCATCCATCATCCATCCATCCATCCATCCATCCGTCATCCATCATCCATCCATCATCCATCATCCATCCGTCATCCATCCATCCATCCATCATCCATCCATCATCCATCCATCCATTCATCTGTCCATCATCCATCATTCATCATCCATCCATCCATCCATCCATCATCCATCCATCATCCATCCATCCATCCATCATCCATCCATCCATCCATCCATCCATCCATCCGTCATCCGTCATCCATCATCCATCCATCCATCCATCCATCCATCCATCCGTCATCCATCATCCATCCATCATCCATCATCCATCCGTCATCCATCCATCCATCCATCATCCATCCATCATCCATCCATCCATTCATCCGTCCATCATCCATCATTCATCATCCATCCATCCATCCATCCATCATCCATCCATCATCCATCCATCCATCATCCATCCATCCATCCATTCATCATCCATCCATCCATCCATTCATCACCCATCTCCATCCATCCATCCATCCATCCATCCGTCATCCGTCATCCATCATCCATCCATCCATCCATCCATCCATCCATCCGTCATCCATCATCCATCCATCATCCATCATCCATCCGTCATCCATCCATCCATCCATCATCCATCCATCATCCATCCATCCATTCATCCGTCCATCATCCATCATTCATCATCCATCCATCCATCCATCCATCATCCATCCATCATCCATCCATCCATCATCCATCCATCCATCCATTCATCATCCATCCATCCATCCATCCATTCATCACCCATCCATCCATCCATCCATCCTCCATCCATCATCCATCCATCCATCATCCATCTATCCATCCATTCATCCTCCATCCATCCATCCATCCATCCATCCATCATCCATCCATCCATCCATCCATCCATCATCCATCCATCCATCCATCCATCCATCCATCATCCATCCATCCATCCATCCATCCATCATCCATCCATCCATCCATCCATCATCCATCCATTCATCATCCATCCATCCATCCATCATCCATCCATCCATTCATCATCCATCCATCATCCATCCATCCATTCATCATCCATCCATCCATCCATCCATCATCCATCCATCCATCCATCATCCATCCATCCATCCATCATCCATCCATCCATCCATCCATCCATCATCCATCCATCCATCCATCATCCATCCATCCATCATCCATCATCCATCCATTCATCATCCATCCATCCATCATCCATCCATCCATTCATCCATTCATCCATCCATCATCCATCCATCATCCATCCATCCATCCATCCATCATCCATCCATCCATCCATCCATCCATCATCCATCCATCCATCCATCCATCCATCATCCATCCATTCATCATCCATCCATCATCCATCCATCCATTCATCATCCATCCATCCATCCATCCATCATCCATCCATCCATCCATCCATCATCCATCCATCCATCCATCATCCATCCATCCATCCATCCATCATCCATCCATCCATCATCCATCCATCCATCATCCATCATCCATCCATTCATCATCCATCCATCCATCATCCATCCATCCATTTATCCATTCATCCATCCATCATCCATCCATCCATCCATCCATCCATCATCCATCCATCCATCCATCCATCCATCATCCATCCATCCATCCATCATCCATCCATCCATCCATCATCCATCCATTCATCATCCATCCATCCATTCATCCATTCATCCATCCATCATCCATCCATCATCCATCCATCCATCCATCCATCATCCATCCATCCATCCATCCATTCATCATCCATCCATTCATCATCCATCATCCATCCATCCATTCATCCATTCATCCATCCATCATCCATCCATCCATCCATCCATCCATCCATCCATCATCCATCCATCCATTCATCATCCATCCATCCATCCATCCATCATCCATCCATCCATCCATCCATCATCCATCCATCCATCCATCATCCATCCATCCATCCATCCATCATCCATCCATCCATCATCCATCCATCCATCATCCATCATCCATCCATTCATCATCCATCCATCCATCATCCATCCATCCATTCATCCATCCATCATCCATCCATCATCCATCCATCCATCCATCATCCATCCATCCATCCATCCATCCATCCATCATCCATCCATCCATCCATCCATCCATCATCCATCCATCCATCCATCATCCATCCATTCATCATCCATCCATCATCCATCCATCCATTCATCATCCATCCATCCATCCATCCATCATCCATCCATCCATCCATCCATCATCCATCCATCCATCATCCATCCATCCATCCATCCATCATCCATCCATCCATCATCCATCCATCCATCATCCATCATCCATCCATTCATCATCCATCCATCCATCATCCATCCATCCATTTATCCATTCATCCATCCATCATCCATCCATCATCCATCCATCCATCCATCCATCATCCATCCATCCATCCATCATCCATCCATCCATCCATCATCCATCCATCCATCCATCATCCATCCATTCATCATCCATCCATCCATTCATCCATTCATCCATCCATCCATCCATCCATCATCCATCCATCCATCCATCCATCATCCATCCATCCATCCATCCATCCATCCATCCATCCATCCATTCATCATCCATCCATTCATCATCCATCATCCATCCATCCATTCATCCATTCATCCATCCATCATCCATCCATCCATCCATCCATCCATCCATCCATCCATCCATCCATCCATCCATCCATCATCCATCCATCCATCCATCATCCATCCATCCATCCATCCATCCATCATCCATCCATCCATCATCCATCCATCCATCCATCATCCATCCATTCATCATCCATCCATCCATCATCCATCCATCCATTCATCCATCCATCATCCATCCATCATCATCCATCCATCCATCATCCATCCATCCATCCATCCATCCATCCATCCATCCATCCATCCATCCATCCATCCATCCATCCATCATCTTCCACTTATCCGGGTCGGGTCGCGGTGGCAGCAGGCAAAGCAAGCTGACCCAGACTTCCCCCTCCCCCACAACATTTTCCAGCTCATGCTGGAGGATCCCGAGGTGTTCCCAGGCCAGCCGGGAGATATAATCCCTCCAGCGTGTCCTGGGTCTCCCCGGGGTCTCCTGCCAGAAAACCTCCAGAGGGAGGCGCCCAGGAGGATCCTGATCAGATGCCTGAATCACCTCAGCTGACTCCTTTCGAGGTGAAGGAGTAACGCCTCAACTCCCTCCTGATGTCTGAGCTCCTTACCCGATCTCTAAGGCTGAGCCCGGCCTCCTACAGAGGAAACTCATTTCGACCGCTTGTAGCCGCAACCTCGTTCTTTCGGTCACGACCCAGAGAGCTGCTGACCATCGGTGAAGATCGGAACGTAGATCGACCGGTAAACTGAGAGTTTCACCTTCCGGCTCAGCTCCCTTTTCACCAACACGGTCCAGTGCAGTGCCTGTTGTACTGCTGCAGCCGCACCGATCCGGTGGTCAATCTCCCGCTCCATCCTCCATCCTCCATCCTACACCCTACACCCTCCACCCTCCACCCTACACCCTCCACCCTACACCCTCCATCCTCCCCTCACTCGTGAACAAGACCCCAAGATACTTAAACTCCGTTGCTTGAGGCAGGCACTCCGTCCCACCTGGAGGGAGAAATCCACCGGTTCCCGGCAGAGAACCATGGCCTCAGATTTGGAGGTACTAACCCTCATCCCTGCCGCTTCACACTCGGCTGCAAACCGCCCCAGTGAGTGCTGGAGGTCCGAAGAGGCCAACAGGACCACATCGTCTGCAAACAGCAGAGATGTGATCCGGAGACCCCCGAACCCGATGTGCTCCTCCCCTCAGTTGTGCCTAGATATGCTGTCATGAAGGTCACAAACAGGATTGGTGACAAAGGACAGCCCTGGTGGAGGCCACGCCCATATTGTGGAGCAGTTCACTCTCAAAGTATAAAACTTTTTCTTAGTGTGACCTCTGTTTCCATGGCAACACATGGGGTATGACTAAGAAATAGAAAACAATCAGCCGCAATGCAATGTTCACTACTCCAGGAAGTAGCCCGACCCTTAGCAACCATCTAGCAACAGAAAGGATTTCTAGTCTCCAACTGAATAAATACAGAACATAGAAACACTAAACTGATCAGCTAGCTCAGTCTGGTTGGAACAAAGATATCTGATGAACTAAGATATCTGATGAACAAAGATATCTGATGAACTAAGATATCTGATGAACAGAGATATCTGATGAACAAAAACACCCGATGAACAAAGATATCCGATGAACAAAGATGTCCGATGAACAAAGATATCTGAGGAACAAAGATATCTGATGAACAGAGATATCTGATGAACAAAAACACCCGATGAACAAAGATATCCGAGGAACAAAGATATCCGAGGAACAAAGATATCTGATGAACAGAGATATCTGATGAACAAAAACACCCGATGAACAAAGATATCCGATGAACAAAGATATCCGATGAACAAAGATATCTGAGGAACAAAGATATCTGATGAACAAAGATATCTGAAGAACAAAGATGTCTGATGAACAAAGATATCTGAAGAACAAAGATGTCTGATGAACAAAGATATCTGATGAACAAAGATATCTGATGAACAAAGATATCTGAAGAACAAAGATGTCTGATGAACAAAGATATCTGATGACCAAAGATATCTGATGAACAAAGATATCTGATGAACAAAGATATCTGATGAACAGAGATATCTGATGAACAAAGATATCTGAAGAACAAAGATGTCTGATGAACAAAGATATCTGATGAACAAAGATATCTGATGAACAGAGATATCTGATGAACAAAGATATCTGAAGAACAAAGATGTCTGATGAACAAAGATATCTGATGAACAAAGATATCTGATGAACAAAGATATCCATGTTCTCATGTGTTTTTAACATTTTAGCTCCGTGTCATGTGTTCAAACCAAACCGGTCCAGCTAGCCTCCTCTAGGATTGTAAGTGCGTGACTATCCGTGGTGTTACGGTACGGGTGCTCGGAGCGACCAAAAAGGACCAAAAGAGACCCGACTTCACCAAATGGGTCATTTAATAGATCTATAACAAGTAGAAACTACATTATATTACATACTATATGGAATTCTATTCTAATTCTATGTTCCCATTGAGGAGGTGGAGGGATATTTGTAGTGATGAGCAGGATGTGACGTCATGATGATTTGCTCCAAATGTTCAGTTGACCAATCAGATCTCTGGGTTGAACTCTGGTTGTATAAATGTTTTTATTCGCTGACTTATTCCGTTGTTTTTCCGTTTTCCATAAAGCACGTCCACTAATGACATCATCACAGGTTGAGCTGCAGGTCCTCCTTTTTTGTGTTTTGTGAACCAACAATTTTGGCTCTGTGCTTCTTCTTTTTTTTCTGGTGGAAACACACAAAGCAGTTCAAGTTTATGTTGGAGAACCAGAACAGAAGCGGTTCAGCCTCGTCGTAAATGTCCCTCCTCACCTTCAGTTGTAGGTTATATATGCAGGATGATGTTTGACCGTATCTGTCTCCCTCGTCCTCTCTCAGCTTCCTGGGATATTTGATGTGGAATATGTGTCGGCTCAGCTGAGGCATGCAGGAATGCTGGAAACCATCCACATCCGGAAAGAAGGCTTCCCCATCCGGATTCAGTACTCCTACTTCATGGAGAGGTGCTGCACACACACACAACACTATTATTACCTCACTTTCCCTCCAATGAGGGTCTTTGATGAGGGTTAAACTCATCTTATTAACCCTTCAAGATCAATAACAAAGAGTCGGTGACGCTGATGTTTTTGAAACTGTTCTAAAAAACTCTCAACTGTAACTTTACTAAATGTGATGTGAGAGAGATGAAATCCAGTTTAGTCCTGGTAGTACTCGGTGGTACTTTTATGAAACATGACCCTCTCAGAAACCATTTATAAGTACTGTTGGGTTACGTTTTAATGACATTAAAACAGACCTCCAGGGTGGAAAGGTTTAAATCATCATCTTGCCTGATTAATTATTAATTATGTGCTTTTGCATAAGCAGGGTTTTAAAAGCAGAACTTTTACTTTTCATGGAGTATTTTTACAATAATGTTCTGATACTTTTACTAAAGTAAAGACTCTAAGCATGACCGTCATCTTTTAATGCAAAGGGCTCTAGATGTGAATCACTTCTACGGCCACCTGATATCTTAAAATCAGATTTAGTTTGATCACACAAGCATGAAAAAAAAAATTGGATCTGAAAAAAATCCTATTCAGTATGAGCACAGCTGCTTACATTTTATATATTGAGACATAAATCTTTTGTTGTTTACATAATCTGAACTTGATTTCTTGAAAGCGTCATGTGTTCCTGTTTCAGGTATGGGGTTCTGCTGACTCAGCGGTTGAGTGAGGCCTCAGACAGACAGCTGACGGTGGCTCTGCTGGACATGGTGGGTGCAGAGGAGGCACATTTCCAGCTGGGACTCACCAAGGTGCTGAACTGTCATGTATCTGTTTACCTGAGAAAATTAAATCAGGTGTTTGCATGTATCTCCATGTTTACATGCGTGTGTGTGTGTGTGTGTGTGTGTGTGTGTGTGTGTGTGTGTGTGTGTGTGTGTGTGTGTGTGTGTGTGTGTGTGTGTGTGTGTGTGTCAGGTGTTCCTGAAGGAGCTCCTCTACCAGCAGCTGGAGGACAAATGGAGCAGCACTCAGACCTGGGCGGCCATCACCATCCAGAGGAACATCAGGGGCTTCCTGTGCAGGAGGAACTTCAGGTTCTTCAAGCAGAAAGCCATCATCATCCAGAGCCACATCCGAGGGCACCAGGCCAGGTACACAGGTGGGGAGGGGGGTATCGTTGCCCCTTGCTGGGCGTAGGTGAGGGTTAGTTTGAAACTATTGGAGCAGCTTTCAAAAATCTGTTTGCAACGTAACCAGCTGAAACTTTTCTACTGCTGCAACTACATTTAGAAATAAAAAGGCTTGACTTCAATGTCATCACACTTCACCACTGATTGGTCCACTGAGCAAACATTAGTGTAAACAGAGTTTCAGACTGTAATCACACTGAAGAAAAACTACAGCAAAAGTCAGGTGGACCCAGGTGAGCGGGGAGGCTCTGTGATGACATCATACATTATATAAACACTTTCATAAACAGTCAGAAGAGAAAGAAATGAAAGGAGGACATTACATAGAGGCAAAGAGCATTTATTCTTCTTCACAGAAGAGTCCTGAACGAAAGGGTACATTCATTATCATCATCATCATCATCATCATCAGCATCATCAGCATCATTTTATGTCTCTTTCATGTTTCTAAGTCCTGAGAATAATGGCAGAATAATAGTGCACATTATGATCTTATTTTCCAGTTTCAGTAGAAAATATTGGTAAATCCGCCCAGTGGAGAGCAGGTGTAACTGCAGGTTCAACAACAGGTCAGGAATACATGTGACACCTACACGGGAAATTCAATATAGGATTTACTAAATAAATGAATATATGACATGAAACGAGACACCTGCGATTGTCTCTGATGGGACGATCAGGTAGATAACGAATGGGATCACATTTTGTCAAACCATCAGTTAACGAGGAGTTATTAAACGGCCCAGTTCTCTTTGAGCTGCATCTGATTCATGTGCAGTCAAGATTCTTCACACTGAACTGTGACCGCTGACGACTTCTTCTTCTTTTACCCTTATCTTTTTGATTAATTTTTTTCATAAAGGAACTTTATCACCTGTTGATTGAAAGTTATTTGAAAGAATTACTATTCCTAAAGTTCCAGGTAGTTTTTTTTTTACCAAGACGTGATTATGAATACAACACGAACATAATAACTCAGACATCATAATAACTGAATGTTTAGCACTGACTGCTGTTTTACCCACAATGCATCGCAAAGATCAAACTCACCACTTCACTTTTCAAACATGATGAACTCATGAGTAACTAATGCTCAGTTCGTGATGATGTCATGCTTTGTGCTGCACAGTTTGGTTCTGTGGTCCAATATTTTTTGCATATAATTCATCATGATCATGTTTAATAAGTCCTAATCACTGATGATGTATCACCTGAGTTGATGCTCTAATTGATGTGTTGTTCGTGCACGAGATCACGAATGAAAGACTTTGAACTCATGTTCCTTTCTGATCATTCATGAGGTATTAATGCTGAAGTGATCCTTGATAAGTCGCCCACCTTTAAGTGAAGTGTTACTCTGTCTTTAATGAAGAAGTTTCACCTGAGTCGTGTACAAACGTTTGTGTGTTGCTGTATTCTTCCAGGAAGTACTACAAGCGCCTGCGTCAGTCCTTCACCCAGTTCTGGGCGGTGATGCTGATCACCAGGAACACCATCAAGAGACGCCACTGGAGGAAGGTAGATAAGAGAAGGAGAGATCCTCCTGTTCTCTCTTTATTGTGCCGTAAATCGCTGCTTTAATTGTCTCTTAAAAACCAGCTGTGCAACAGAAACAGCATGTGAGTCGCCCTGACGCCCATGTTTGGGGTCCTTTTTGTTTGACTTTGTGCTGCCTGTTGTTGTCTCAGTACAAACACTCAGCTGTCAGTCACACTGTCAGGCTGATGATATTTATGATAATATATTATAATTACTGAAAATATACATTTTTCCACCCATCCACATTTCTTTTGTTCGGTTTGAGAGTTTGTTTCTGAGATTGCTGCTTTCACACAAATTAAATGGAGAAGGATGAAGTTTAATTTATGATTATTTACAATATTAAAAAAAGTGGCATTATAATACATTTTTATATTGTTATAATTATTATTATAATTACTATAATTAGATGACTTTGTGAAATGGAAGAGAGGTCAGTAGAGTGATGACCTTACTGACTCTGAGCTCACCTCAGTTCTATCCAGCCCATAATGACGCCATCTTGAAATGTTTCAATGTTTGTTGTTATAAAGTTTGCCGCTGGCACGCTGGAGTCTTGTTATTTTAGGTTGTTTGTACATCCTGTGATCGTCCATCCTGTTCTCATCATTTAAACTTGGCACAAATCTTCACTTAGTCTCAAAGATGAACTGATTAGATCTTTTAGGGGTCAAAGGTTACTGTGACCCCACAAAGCATGTTTTTTTGGCTCAGAAATACAGACCCCACTTATGATAACTGTTTTACACTAATGTGTAATGGGATAACACGGTGAAGTGATGACATTTTCTATCCAAAAGGTTAAAGGTCAGCTTTATTGTGACATCATAATATTCTTTAAAACCACTTTTCTGTCCCTTATTTATCTCCATGACTGGAGAACAGAAACGAGACAGTGACTGTATTTCACATTTGGTCAGACACTGAATCAGTGTCACTGATCTTCAGCGTCCAGCTTCAAACTATGATGATTGTATAAATGTTCTGTGATGTCCGGTTGATATTATAGAATATCGTTCCTGTTGCTATCTACAAAAGAAGAAGTATTTTTCATTGAAAACCTCAGTTTTTAATCAATATTTTGCCAACTAACCTGTAATAGCATGTTAGTCGGAGCAGTTTAAGATGATGATAAATCAGTGTGGATTTACGGTTGTTACTCTGCTGCCCTCTAGTGGACAAACCTTAAATGTTATTTATCTTGAAAGGATTGAACAGCACCGTTTTTACAGAAACAGCGTCTCTGTTACTCTGGATGATCCATCAACCTGAACACTGAACACTTCTAAGTCACGACTTCCTACTGAGGAAACACTCGATTTGAAAAGTGCTCCGACACAACGGAGTGACAAACTGTTTCTGGACAGACAGATTGTTGTGTTGTTTAAAAGATAATTCTGGTTAAGTTCAGCCTGGTGTGTTTTCCCAAAACTGAAGCTTAATCAGTCATTCAAACTTAAACCCACATTAATACTCCATTAATACTTTAATTTAACACTCCAGGATGAAATAAAGTGGAAGTATCCCTGAAATGTCACTTTTTGCATTGACTTTGACTGCATTGAACTGGAGGCAGAAATCTTACAGACAACCTTCTTTGTGATGTTTGGTTTTCCACATCCTGCCATAGAAAGTCTGTTTGTTACAGGACATGTCATTTAAAAAAAAAACCTTTGTGAATCATTTGATATAATCCAGTGATACAGTTGATATAATTTAGATTAAAGAAAGCTGTGGAGGTAAATTATTTACTTAAGATCCCTGTTGTGCCTTTAAAATCAAATCAAATCTCACCCCTTTCCTTTAACTAGCTTTCTTTTCCTGCATTAATCATGTCACCTGGACACACACACACACACACACACACACACACACACACACACACACACACACACACACACACACACACACACACACACACACACACACACACACACACACACACACACACTCTTGGACTTCAACCCCTCAGTGAAATTCGAAGCAGCGCTGCAGCTCTCCTTCCGCCTTCTGAAACTCATCTCTCAGACTTTCAGCTCTTCAGCTCCAACAGGTACGCTGCTGCTCTGCTCTTCTGCTGCTCTTCTTTCTTTTCACCGTCTACATCAGGTCAGGTGTAAAAAATATATTCAACATGTGAGTTTGTAATTTGGACACATAGTTTACAGCAGGTAAAAGGTGATGACAGAAGGCAGGACATGTATCAGGTTTCCAAACAGTGCAGAGAAGTTGGATCTCTCAGCAGCTTCCTGGCCTTCATCTCTTTTTCTTTGCTTCCTTAAATGAAGCTGATATTTGTCTTCATTTTGTCTGGTATTTTCCTTCAGTTGTGTTTCTGTCAGGTTGTTTGCTGTTCTTGTTTTATGAGGTTTGGACTATGATCAGTGGAGCTGTCAGGCTCAGTGCTGTTTACGCCTAGTTATACTCATCATGAACTTTTCTTTAGAATATAAGGCTTTACCACATATAGGATTTAAATTAGAGTCAGTCAGCACTCTTCACCTCTGATACAATATAAATCAGGCTCTTTGATTAATAACATGTTTTTATCATAATGAATTCAATTAGCATTTCCATCTTATTTTCATTTTTATCTTTATACTAATACTACTATATGCTCCTGATTATTTACTAGAGAGGATCTGATGTATAAATGTGGTTTCTTATGGAATGGTTGTTTTATAATTTAGCTTTTATAAACGTAACTTTGCTAAATTTAAAAAGTTGTTAATTAATTCTAAATAACCATCAGTGTGACCCGCGTCTCTTGTCTCTTGGTTGAACATCCCAAAACTTTTTGAAACTGTGATATGTGACCAGAATGACCCCAATGATGTCATAGTGATGTCATCAGAGTTATCTCAGCAAGGATTTTTTTTTTTTTAAATCTATTAACCCAACTCACTTTGACGTTATGCAAAGGACATGAAACTGCACGACTTCAGAGCATGATGGGAAACATGTGAGTGTCATCTGCAGACAGTTGAACCAAGTGGTCTTTACAAGGCCTGGTCCAACGTCTAAGGACCGGTTTAAGTCCGTTTTTGTTTGAAGTAGATTTTACATCAGTTGACCCGGCGATACCTCTCGTGGAAGCACCAGAGCACCAATAAAAAAAAAGGCTGGAGACACGATGATCTGCAGCAGATTCTCCTCGTAGAAACACAATGAAACCAAAAAATTACAGATGGAGCAGGAAAATCTGGAAAATTATATCAAAAAGATCATATTTATAGCAATAAAAGTCTAAAAGCCGGCTTGTTGTTCAGTCAATATTTGAGGCACGCCATCAGCTTTAGTACAAGCTGTGTTGTCTGGAGTCATTAACATGGAAACGGATGAGTTTTTGACTTTACAGCTGCTCCTGATTAAATTCACTCCCGGCTTAAGTTTAGATGACGTAACTATTAAATCAGATTTGAATGGAAAGTTAGAACCGAGTTTAAGTTTACTCCAGTTTAAGACCTTCTAAATTTGTTGTTGAATCAGAGATTTGGATTTATTCCTCTAAGTTTGCATGATGAAGGTTTGTTCTGTTAAAAGAATATGTGTTGTACAGTTAATGAGGAGGAATAAATTAATCTTATATTCCACATTCGTACTAATAGACTACAAAAAAAAGAGAAGATTTAGTCAACTGTGACGTGAACATTAGGCTACTGATTTAACAACGTTAGCCTAATAGACCATTTTTATTCAGAAGCGTAAATAACCAAATCTGGTCATACTAGTTGTAGGTGGCCTCTTCATTGAACGAGCCACGCTCTGAAAGCCTCTCAGAGTGGTGTTGGACTGTTTTAAAGAGAGACAGCCTGGTCCAGGTACAGGGACCACCAGGATCGAAAGGGTTAATTCTGGAAGTATGTATCACCACAGTGTGTATATAAAGACGGACTGCATGTCACCACATCCCCCCCACTGTGCAAAAGGGAAGCCAGAATGAACAGAAATGGCAGCTGCTGTGTTGTTTTGGTGATTTACAACCAGTGTGTGTAGAGACCTGTGAGAAGGACAGTGTGATATCTCAACGCAGTATCGCGGCAAAACATGAAATAGACACGACAGTAAAACGTGAGCCAGCCACGCGTTGGTCTATGTAGGTGGGACAGTTTCTTGTTTTCCTGTAGTGGATGAAAATGAAACCTACAGCATGAGTAGAGCCATGTGATTTACAGGAACATTAAGCTTTCAGGGAAAATACATGGTTGGGATTAGAAAACGAAAAACAACTCTTGTCAACATTGTCACCTCCTGGATTTGAACATCTGCCTCCTGCATGACAGTCTTTGATTCGTGCCATCAGGCCACCCTCTTGTCTCCTAACACTGCCAAAACATGTCCTTTGTCCATGGTCACATGATCCTTTGTTATGTTACTTGTACTTATGTATAAGTTTCATGCTTACAAAACGTGAAACTGTCACATCTAAAGAGGCCAAAGCGTGGCTATCTCACGTTTTGCTGTAGTCGACTGGCGTGTCTATCTCACGCTTTGCTGTGAAACTGGGTTGCATATCTTCAGGGACCTGAAATGTCTGCGCAAAGTTTTGTGCCAAAGTATCTTGTAGATTTAAAGCTTTTATTTGAGGTAAGTGCTACTAGCATGAGAGGAACTCATCATGTTTCATCCTCTGGAGACTGTGACTCTCCGCGCCAAATTTAACAACAATCCATTCGATAGTTGTTGAGATATTTCAGCCTGGATCAGAGTAATGTACCATTAAACATCAGAATCCAGTTACCTGAGCTGGTTAACTGTGTGCTGACTCAACACAATGATTACAGTCAAATGATATTGTTCTTTCAGTGAAATATCTTGGATAAATATTAAGACATTATACTAGTAAAGTGGGACGTGATTGAGTCAGTTTGAGGTGAGTCAGTGATGAAAGGTGTGTTTGATCTGCTCTGATTTGTGATGCTTCTTTGGTTTCAGAAGGTGACACATTGTAAATGGTCTCATGTGGAGGTAGAGGAGGGTTGGGTGTTTGATAGTTGAAGTGAGGCCAATATTTGCTGGATGAATACACACTTACACACCCATGTTTGTTCTGTTCTGAGTTTATAGTTAGGCATTCATTTAAAAACTGTATCCAGCAAGATCGGGATAAACAACTGGACCATGGAGTAAAAATGCACAGTCCGGTAAACAGAGATATGAGAGGGTTTCTGTCATGATTAGAGTCATATTGGAGTGACGCTGACCTGCTGTATCGAGGCGACTCCTCTCAAAGCTGTAAACCTCCTGATAAAAAACAGACTCTCTGGACTCTTGGCACTGGGTGGCCCGTGATGTGAGGCGGGGCAGCAGGACTGTGGGTGTTGCACAAGTATATAACAGGACTGGTGTCTAAGAATAGGTCTGATTGAACACACTCCTCTGGGAGAGATGAGGAAGTGTACAGTTAACTCACCTGCAGAGTCACACTGAAGCTGCAACCAGCCGGAGGTGACGGAGGTGAAATCAAGGACTAATATGAATCTTTCTGTTCATCGTGTGACGAAAGACTGACTGTGTGTTGATTTCAGGAGTTTCAAGAGAAGAACAAAGTTAAAGCAGTGATAAAGACCAAGTCTGTCTCTCCAGGGATGGTAAGGGAATAAAAGGACCAATCGAATTCATCATAAAAAAGAATCAAACTTCTACTTTTCTTGATGTTTTTTTCTCTGTGATGACCGCACTGTGACTTTTTGTTTTCCTGTCAGGACGTGGGAATGCTGGAGATCCCTGCTGAGCTGTCAGCCAGACTTCGCAGTGCAGCAGGTGAGAGTCATAAAAAACTTAACTAGAAGATTGATATGATGAACCTACACATATAATTACAACAGTGTTTACAGTTGGTAGGATCCATTAGTCCAATAAATCCTGTGATTGTGGTTCCATCTCTGTCCACCAGGGCGGCAGCACACATCAGGTGTCACAGAGGTCGCACCTCCACAGGTGAAGGCTGAACACAAGCTCACCTTACCTTCGGATGTCGACAGATTCCCCTTCTCTCGCTATGCCAAGTCCATTTTAAAGGTGAGGAAAGTTTGTAGTGCGCTCACACACAATCATGTTTCCTTTAGTGAGCATTCATATCCGGGAGTCTTACCTTCACCATAACCACGACTGGTCCACCTAAACTTATTCTAGACTTAAAGGTGCAATCTGTAAAAATCATGTCCTGTCTTGTAATACCACTTTGAAAATTAGGGGGCGATTGTGAGTCACGGCATGTCTCTCAGAAATTCATCAGTTTGGACTATAGACTGCTCATAAAAGTGTCCGTAGCTTCCAGCACTGAAAAATGAGACTGAAGCAGAAGTGTCTTCAGCTGCAATACCACCGAGTGCCACTAGAGGTCGCCTCCAAAAAGCCCCCGGCTCCATAGACTCCCATTCAACTTCTCTCATCAAATACAAAGTGGTTTCTTGTTTGGAGAGTTTTAACCTGCATTTGTGGACGCAGCGATGAACTGTGTTCACAGACGATGGTTTTCACAAGTGTTCCTGAGCCCATGCAGTGATTTCCACTCCAGAATAGTGTGTTTTTAATGCAGTGCTGCCTGAGGGCCCGAAGATCACCATCATCCAATATTGGTTTCCAGCCTTGTCCCTTGTGTTCAGAGATTTCTCCAGATTCTCTGACTCTTTTAATGATATTATGAACCGTAGACGATGAAATCCACTAATTCTTTGGAGTTTTACGTTGAGGAACATTATTCTCAGATTGTTGAACTATTTTCCAACAGTCTTTCACAGAGTGGTGAACCTCTCCCCATCTTCACTGCTGAGAGACTCTGCCTCTCTGAAATCATCTTTTTATACCCAATCATGTTACTGATCTGTTGCTAATTCACCTAAATAGTTGTGAGATGTTCCACCAGGTGTTTTTTTTTTTTTTTTAGCTTTACAACAACTTTTCCCCGTCTTTTGTTGACCCTGTCATGTCATGTCCCCCTCAGGATACGTGGAGCCAGCCTCAGGGTTACCCCTTCCAGAGACCCCTCACCCCTCTGGAGCCTGAAGATGCCAGAACTGCTCTGGAGATTTACAAACTGGTAGATGACAATGATACGAGATCATATGTGACATTTGATCTCTTCTCTCTCGTTTTATCTTGTAATTTTCCATCCTCGCCTCAACAGATCCTGCGGTTTACAGGAGAGTCGGACCTCAGCGGCTGGCAGGAGCAGATGTTGGGGAACTACATCGTGGAGAAGGGTCAGAGCCGTCCGGCCTTGAGGGACGAAATCCTGGCCCAGTTGGCGTACCATACATGGGGCCAGCAGGAGTCCCTGAGGGGCTGGCTGCTGCTGGCCTGCTGCCTCAGCACCTTCACACCTTCACCAACTCTGGAAAAACCCCTGCTCAAGTAGGTGCTACGCATCAGTGGGCCGTCTACTGCCACCGGGGCTGAGTGGAGGAAGTGCTGTTTGTAGTTTTAGACTAAGTAAAGTCATACGTGTTGAAACTCTACATGCAGTGATTTAAATTAGTTCACTTGTTGAGATTTTTCTCGTGCCTGATTTGTAGTCAATGTTTTGTGGCGATGGCTGGTATTAAATTCATTCACCTTCATACTTAATTTGGACTAATAATAAGAATAATAACTTGGATTAGATAACACCTGAACAAAATGCAATAAACTCATGTGGTGCTGTGAAGAAATAACTGAAATCAAATATCCAGTCATAGCTCATAAAATTTATTCAAAATCAGTTGAACACAAAATACTTTTTAGGTCTGAACCAAAATAAAATAGCACGCCAGGTAAAACTTGAAAGTTCAGTCACAAGTTAAACAAGCATTTGCCTGTCCAGAGAAACTGGTTTACACTGAACACAACATGTTGTCAAGAGATATTAAAGCGACACTATGTCACTTAAGAAATATAAAATTACAGTTTTCCTCTCATTCTTAAGCAATAAATCACACTCTTGTTCACTTTGGAGGTTTTGCTGCTACAGTCCCCGTTGATCTGGTCTGATCAGTGTCTCATAAAGTAAGAAGCAAAGTACTTGTAAAAAGTTCCCTTTAAAGCTGCACTAACCACTATTGTTATATGAACAATGGAATGACTTGATCTACAACCTTGTTTCCAAAAAAGTTGGGACAGTGTGAAAAATGTAAATAAAAGCACAATAGAATCATTTTCAAATCATGTAAACAGATATTTAATAAAAAAAATAGACCAAAGACAACATATCAAATATTGAAATTGAGAAATTTTGTTGTTTCATGAAAAATATGTGCTTATATTAAATTTCATGCCAGCAACACTTCTCAAAAAAGTTGTGACACCACTGTGTTGCATCACTTCTTTTTACAACACTGTAAATGTTGGGGAACTGAGCAGACCAGTTTCTGGAGTTTTGAAAGTGAACTGTGGTCCCATTCTTGTCTGATATAGGATTTCGCTGCTCAAAGGTTCAGGGTCTCCTTTGTTGTATTTTTCATATCATGATGCACAAAGTTTTTAAAATGGGTGACAGGTTTGGACACAGACCAGTTTTATCCTGTGAATTTACAAAACAAAAATTCACACAGCGTCCCACCATTTTTGGAAACGTGGTTGTATTATTAAAGGGGTCACAAGTTTTAATAAACCTCCTGATAACTAACTGCAGTTTCATTCAACTCTGTGGAGCACTTAACATCTTTCAGCTCTTAGTTGAGAAACCAAATGTATGCTACCTGCACAGCAGCAAAAAGTAGACAAAGTTAGCTGGTAAGCGCAGCATGTCAGTAGGGAAGGTGTCCTGCCATAAACCTACTGTGGGATTGATGATTTTGTTACTATACGCTGTCTGAAAGAAAGTGTCTGGCCTATCGCCCTTGCAGGTATGTTTCTGACCACGGTCCGGGGGAGTACCGTTCACTGTGCCAACACAAACTGCTGACATCTCTGCAGCTCCCGGCTCCGACCGCCCGCATGTACCCACCGACCCAGCTGGAGTGGACCTCCAACGAGAGGAGGGGGACCATGCTGCTGGACGTACACACCTTCAACGGTGAGACGCAAAATTCCCATGGAACACGAGCAGCTTGGCTAATGACATTGTCAATATACAAATATTAGCTTTCATAAACTGATAACACCATCTGATATTTTATCTCAGACGAGAAACTGACCACTGAAGTGGACTCGTGGACGACAGGAGAGCAGCTGGCTTCGTGGCTTCTTCATTTCAGGTACTCCTCATCTTGTCCTGAACATGCGCTGTGTTTAGTTACCTTTACTTATTAATATTCTGCATGTTGACGTGTCTCCTTCATGTACTCCTGGTGTACATTAGAGGAGTGTTTGAGGCTGTGCAGGGCTGGTCTGTGTCTGTCGTGACTGACGAAGACTGGTCGGACCTGGCTGGCTCGGACTTCGTCATGGATCTGCTGGCTGGAGCTGAAGCTGAAGTGCTGCCGCCACCAGGGACTCCTTCTTCTACATACTCGGACTACTTGTTCAGCGGCCAGGGAGACAGGTAGTATACTGACGAAGTTACTAGTTTCTGAGGCCTTTCAAAGAATTGGCTACCAGTGTGGACTTCTCTGTCTGTTTGTCTCCAGGAGGACAGCTTCAGATTTAGATGACTTCATTCCACCAGCTCCTCCTATGCAAGCTCCTGGGCTGCCTCCTTTTGAAGGAAACCTCTGGAGGAGAGATTATCCACAGGAAGGTAAAAGGTTTTATGTTAAAAAAAAAAAATCAGTATGCATCAAACAAAAAAATCTGTCAGGGTCATCAAACAGTCCCTGAAACTCCCAATGGGACCTTTTTGACATATAAATGTGGGTACCCAAGGCTTAATTTGTGCATCTGGGACCTCCCAGGTGGGTTCCGGCACCTCCTTTGTCACTATTACAATCTGTAAATAGATTTTTAATATCACCTGTTCAATCATTATTTTCATTCCCATTGAAGTTACTCATAAATGTCTTTTTTGTTTTGCCTATTTTAGATACATGAATCACATCTTTTTAAAAGAGCATCTGGAGTTTTGTGCAGGTCATGAACCTCAGCATCAAAGAGAAAACTAGCAAAATGTTTTGTTACACACGAGGGAGAGGACTCAAACACAACTTATGGACCGGGAGGTTCAAAGTAATTGAAAAAGGTTTCAGTAACTAAACAGCAGCTAGTGACAAAAAGCAAAGTGAGCCAAACTGTCCAAAATAAAACAAAACAAGATGAAACGGAGGTGAAATATACGGAGTTACAAGGATGCAGAGCGACACACAAAAATACAGGAACAAAGACGGGGCAGAGCCTGACACCACAAACTGACACTAAGAGGGGGAACACAAACTAAAAACACAAGGGAGAGGAGGACAGTGAGGGACAGATGAAACCAGTCAAGGCAGGGAAAGCAATCAAATGACAATACTTTTTAGAACTGCCAAAATAAAACAGGCTTAACATAAGGCAAAAAAAGCTTTATGTATCTACAAAGAAATAGCAAAACAAAAAAATGACTGGCCAAGACATGTGACTAGTGAGAGTACTGAAACAGCAGCGGAGGTCAGTTTCTATAGCCTGCTAGTTGTATGTGGTTATGTGGACTACTTTTGGTGCTCCTCCTCTGCAAGTTGGGTGTGCGTTGTTTCCCGAGTCTGTAATGTGACACCTCGACAAAATTAAAAGATGAGCAGACATCTCTGCTGTTTTTCATCAGTGGCCATTAGTGAATCACACCTGTGTCTAACATGAAAGAGATCAAATAAGACAAGACAAGACAAAGACAAGACTTTATTAATCCTGCAGAAGGGAAATTAAGGAAAAATGACAAATACACATACAATAGAAAAAATAGAATAAAAGAAGAGGTTTTAGAAAAATGTAAAAGCTTAATAAACCAATGTAACCATAAAGACCATATATAAAAAAACAAATATAATACACCTGGACACAGTGAGATGTAAATAAAAAATAAATAAAAAGTTATACAAAATATATTGTTTATAGTACATTTTCCAGGATATATTAAGTATTGCACAGATATTGCTGAAACTTCAATTTCTCGCTACAAACCCAAATCTACCAAACTAAGAGTGATGATGACAGTCGGACTCACCTTAGTTTACTTTCACTGTGTTGTTTCCAGGTGACTCGCTCACACTGGCTGACCTTCAGGTAACTGAGAAGGTTTGGAACTCAGACACACATGTGATTAAGTGAATTTACATTGTCCCAGCTCAAGGCTGAAATAGCAACCAGGAACAGCAGACAACTGCTCACTGAAGTCCAAAGCTTGGCTATTCTTTGTAGAATTGGTAATATTGATGAATACATTTATATAAAACCAAAAGGACACAGGCCTGTAATTGATTCCTGCATCATCGTATCTCCATCTTGTTCAACAGGCCCATTTTCAGATCATTTTAGCTGGATGGAGAAAGAGTCAACCAACAGGGTTACGATTGATTGTGTGTGTTTTCATTTTAGTTAGTTGGGTAGCTCCATCATGGAGGTCAGCGTCAGTTGGTGCACAGAGCTGATATTTGCTGCAGGGCCCCCCGACACTGTTTGTATGTGTGTGCAGGTCGTGGTCAACAGATGGACGCCTACGTTGATGACCTGTTCGACTCCGTACTGGACCAGGGCCCTCCGGTCAGTAGTATCATCAGTAGTGAGGCTGTGTGTTGTGTTGAGCCCGCTCACCGCCGCCCGGTGGATTGTGTGTCTGTGGTGGTATCTTCTTACTGATTGCGTGAAGTCACTGAAACGGTAGTGTTTCCACTTTCCAGTAACTGCACTCCTGTTGGTGGCCTTACGACTGTGTGTGTGTGTGTGTGTGTGTGTGTGTGTGTGTGTGTGTGTGTGTGTGTGTGTGTGTGTGTGTGTGTGTGTGTGTGTGTGTGTGTGTGTGTGTGTGTGTGTGTGTGTAGGACATGGACAGAGTGGCCATGCTAACCCGCAGGATGAGAGGAGCAGGTGGGATTGGACCCATGTATGGTGCTGGTAGGAAAACAACACACACACACACACACACACACACACACACACACACACACACACACACACACACCACACGTATCATTCTGAGGTTCGGTGTGTAAAATCACGTGCAAACTTCACACCTTCCACAAAAAGCTGATCCTCTAATGACGTGCAGAGAGGATTGCGTCTTTCAAGTGTGCAATTTAACACACGTTGTCCATTTTGCGTGTTTTCCTGCATGTATATGTAATATTGGGTGTTTCTGCTTGAAGGTGCAAAATACTGGGAGGAAACATGCAAATAGAACAATACAATTTTAGATTTTTCGCCTAATATCTCGCCATCTTCTCTTAATTTCATCTATTGATCTTTTTGTTTTTCCCAAATTGACTTTCTTTAATCTCCCAAATAGTTTTTTTTTCTTGCAATATTTATATTTCTAAACAACGTGTTTAATGGCCTCCTTCACTCGTACTTCTGATTCAATGGGATCAATTTTCCGTTTCTATGGCTGTAATCACTTTAACACACGCAAACCCCTCATTTAAATGCAGCGATTTGTAAATGATATCAGTGATGCAACTAATCTCAGTGAATCACCTGCAAAATGGTGCAAAATAAATGTGCAAACTTTTGGACTAAACAAGCAATTTAGTACCCGTTATTTGAGATCTTAGTAAATCAGGCCCCTTTGCGTACTATTTAGTTACAAAACACATGTTATTTTTTTCTGCGCTATCGTTCATGTACACAATAAGATCTCTGGAATACAGATATAATTTTCCTACATGATTTACATAACCATTGTCATCATTGTTAGGGCGGCACGGTGGTGCAGTGGTTAGCATTGTCACCTCACAGCAAAAAAGGTTCCGGGTTCGAATCCGGTCCTGGGCCTTTCTGTGCGGAGTTTGCATGTTCTCCCTGTGCTTGCGTGGGTTCTCTCCGGGTTCTCCGGCTTCCTCCCATCATCCAAAAACATGCACCTCAGGTCAGGTTACCTGGCGCTGCGCTAGTGGCAGCCTGCTGCAGCATCTCCCCCCTGAGAGCCCCTCTGCTGTAGTGAAGACATTTCCCCTCGGGGATTAATAAAGTGTATCAAATCAAAATATCAAAATCATTTCTCTTCTGTTGTGATTTATGTGTTAGCAAATGATTTTTTTGTGCTTAGAATAATCCATCAGCCACTCAGAACGTAATGTCATACAGATCAACTCAAGTTTAAAGACATGAAGCTCGCTGAGCTCAAATGAAAAGACGGAACCTGACACACACACATGAATCTGAGACTGCAGCCGTCTGCACGTTTTATACGGCATCAACCCAGACGGGGATTTTTGTGGCCGTTCATTTTGCTCCACGAGGTTCTTGGATAAACACCGTAACTGCTGCATCAGCAGTCAGGAAGCTCAACAGCTCACCAAGGACAAACCAATTCTGATCATTTTAATCAATTAATTATTTTTAATTGTTTAATCCATCTACTTTACTATCACTTAACTTTAAATTTGTAAGTTTTGAAAGTGACAAAAAAACATTTGTAAATGATTTGATCTCATTACATTAGCAATAATAATTTCCATACTAATGAACGGAAGTTGGCATAATTGCAATTTTTTACTTTAAATGGCTATAACGAGGCTTCACAACTCTAAATGCTTAACGAGGCTGAATATTCAGTACGTTGCAGTTTGTGTTGTGTAAAACAAGAAACTACAAACTAGCAAAGCTGCAAACAAAAAACAAATCGACTATAAACTGAATCATAGTGAAAACTTCAAAGCAACAGAACTGGTTGTTGTAATGCAACTTAAATATCAGAGAGGATTTCAGCAGTCTCTGTGAAGTCCAATAAGATGTGCACTTTCTGTTTTTCAGGGATGCCCATGACGATGCCGAGCTATCCTATCGGTACGTGATCCGCTGCATGTGTGACATCAACAATCAAACTTTCTGTATCCTGAATCCTTTTTATATCAATAACACTGAAACACGATCGTTCATGGTCTCAGCATCATAACATTATTGTAGTACAGTGACCATGAAAGAGTCTAAACCCCTCACTGATGTCCACATCCACATTCATCAATGCTCAATAATTAGTCTTAAGAATATGTACAGTATATACTAAATATAAATCTCAGCTCCACTACATGACTCAACACCTTTCAGGTAGTTTTAAACCAGTTGTTTCTTGGTTTATTGCATTTATAACATTGATATCAGCATTATCTTTGATTATTATTTCATCTTAATGTGCTTCATGTTTTTTATGATGTATTTCGAGGTTGCGGACTCCCAGAAAGACTAGAAAACTACCGTCATGGAAGCTAATAGAGATCCAAATAAATAAACAAATAGGTGACCGTAAAAAGTATTTCCTTTTCTAATCTCTATGTTCCTCTTAAATTGACTGTGTAGGAGTAGCAGTCAACCCTGCGATGGCCAGCTACGGTGCTACTCCCATGATGCCCACCATGCCAGGTAATCTCCTGACATGAACCTCATCCTGTTCTTCAGTAAATGCTGACGTCTCCTTCTTGTTCAACACTACGTTGATGGAAGAAAATACATCAGTTGGCGCATGAATGTCAATCATTTTAAATGTGCAGATTTCTTCTTACTCAGCCGAATGTGTACTCAGGAAACAGAAGCAGAACACCGAGCCTCAGACTCCACTGCATTTCTGTGGACTGTTGTTAAAAAACTGGATTAAGTAAAACTTCATGGGCTCATTGGTTTTGGAAAAATCAGCTTTGTACACCCTGCAAGAAATTCATACCAAACACATTAATTTGTGGATACAAATAAAGACATAGGAACTACAAATAGGAATGAGGAGCGCCTCCCAACACCTTCAACATCTGTATCATTGCACTGTGTAATGTGTGTGTTGAGTGTTATATCATGTTGAGGTCTGTATGCAGTTGGTATAAGTTTCTTTGTTACATATTTAAACATGCGTGACACCCCACCCAGCCATGATGGTGCCTCAGGCGGCCATGCCTGCTCCTCCTGTCGTTGACCCCATGCACATGGCAGCAACGCAGCAGGCGCTCATCAACCAGCAGGCCGTCCTCATGGTCAGAACCAACCCACTCCTCCACCCATCTGTTGAGATGTTCCCTCCTCCGTGTCCTCACAGTTTGTCCCCTCTGTCCCCTCAGGCCCAGCAGATGACATTGCAGGCGATGAATCTGTCCCAGCAGCAGACGCAGGAGCAGCAGAGGAAGAAGGAGGAGCAGCAGAGGAAGAAGGAGGAGCAGGAGAAGAAACAGGAGGAGGAGAGGCAGTGGAGGCGTCAGTCACAGCAGCGCTCCAGGCAACGCTCCCACTCCCGCTCACCCCCTCCTCCATCCCCACCTCCTACACCTCCACCTGTCCGGACCAAAGCACCTGCACCTAACCGCACCCCCACCTACCGGCCGCCGGAGCCCACGGTACGTCTGCACTATAAAACCCTCCGGAAAAATGAACTGAACGCCTCAAAAGTTTTAAGTTGATGAACTTAATTATTTTGATTACATTTGACATGTACGCTCTGATTAGAGTTAAATTAAAGATTTTATTAGGTGGACTTAAATATCTTTTAGTTTACAGAACTTCAAAAAACAAAAACACTTTCTTTTATGTTAACTCAACTCAATATTTATTAGTCTTTTTGGTCGTTTTTTAAAATTTCACACAAGTCAAACTATTTAACTTATTAATACTCAAAATCATTCGACTCAAAACTTAAAAACTTTTGCTTCAATTACACTGAGTACAACTAACTTAGAGGTTTGAGTTAATGTCTAGTTTTGTACTCTATTTTTTTGTAACAGGCTGCACTGTTAACACTGAAAAACCCAGAAAAAGAAATATTAAAGCCAAAATTGCCAAAGAAAATCTCCATTCAAAGCCATATTTTAAGTATTTTCTTTTTTTTCACTACAGCAGATTATTTTTTATATTGTCAACAAATTAAATAAAACGCTTCAAACTTTTCATTCTCTAATTGTGGAGCTTTACTGGTTTCTGTTATCTCCTCCTTCATGGTTCGTTACTTTGACAGGCAGAAACAGAAGTGGCCGATCTGGACGACCTGCAGTCCTTCAGAGAGAAGAGGGACTACTTCCAGAAGATCGGTGAGTTCAGCAGACGAGCAGATGAGAGCATATTTTGTGTTATACAGTAGAATAAGCCAATTCAACTATATCCAACTTAATGTGGAAGTTTTAAAGGTTGCTTTTGTGTTCATGACAGTAATAATGTCTCTAAATCTATGTTGTAATGTCTCACTGACTGTCATCATGCTTACGTTCATTTTCCAGTTAAAATTTGTGTTTGTTTTTTTGTCAATCCTCACCATCCTTCTTTCTTCAGGCACTAAGCTTCATGTTGAATCCATAACTCCAAAGCCGCGGCAAGCCCGGTCCAGCCGGCCCCGGCAGCAGCAGCAGCGCCCCCCTCCATCACCTCCATCACTGCTCCCTCCTGTAGCACCCAAACCCAAAGGTAAGAGGAGGAAACGTGTCGAAGGGGCGAGATCAGGACGGTCGGGGATTCATTACTCCAGACATGAAGTTCTAGTGGTCGGCGTGTTGGAACATCTCTGGAACAACAAGTGAGGGAGGACAAACAAACAGATGTCCATGATCCAGTGAGAGTGTGTTGGAGGATGAGCTGGAACGAGACTTAAAGGTCCCGTTACTAACGTTTGGTTCCGATACCTCGGGGCCCTTCAGAGGCCTCGGCTGCTCGGTTGAAGCGGTGCTCATCATGTTTTCACCCCTCACTGTGAACAGAAAGTAAACTTATCCTGGGATACAGTTTCGTCTTCTTCTGTCCCACAGTGAGACAAGCGAGACAAGCGGATCCCCCAAAAGCTCCTCTCGCGAAGCCTCAGCCCGAACCCACCTCCAACATCCGGGAGATCATCAAGCAGTACAACAACCGGCCGCAACAAGAACCAAAACCGTTCGAGCCTATCAGGTCGGTCTCAGCTCTCCTTCCTCGGTTTACACATTTCCATAAATTTAAACTGAGTTTCATGTCATCTGTTTTCCTGCTGGATCCTGATTGGACCTTCAACTTTTCTCTGCTCACACTGATGTGCAGATGTATTACTTTTGTCTGCTTTTTTGTGCAGTTAGTACAAGGTGATATTCTCACATTTAATTTAATTAAAAATTAGTTGAAGATACATTAGTTGCAAAACTAAGAAAAGATGAAAATAAAAGCTGAATATCTCAAAAATTCTTGCTGTGTAACATTTTTAATATAACATAGCTCTGAATTAAGCTTCTTAACAAACCGTGCAGAGATGATAAAATACTGCATCAGAAAGAGATTTGAATCCCTGAAAGAAGCTTCATTGGACAGTCTGCCTCGGCAGGGAGTTCACGGCAGCGTCACAAAGAGCTCATGAAGAAATCAGTGATTATTACCACATGAAATGTATAACGACAACACTTCAAAGTAAACGCAGGACTTATCAGCAGCTGATTCCAGAAAACCCTCCGAGCTGCAGAGAAGAAGCCCAGAAGAACCTACCTACCGTGTGCCGGTGTGAAAGTGTCTCAGTCCACAGTTCAAAGACGACCTGGACAGCAGAAGTACAGAGGCTGAACTGCATGAAGCAGTCCTCCTATCAGCAGCAACAATCACAGGATTGGGTGGGAATTTACAAAAAATAAAGTACAAATACAAACTCAGAAGTGTTCTGCAGCAAAGTTTTCTGAACCAAAATGAATCTTTACCAAAATAAAATCAAGATCACATTGTGAACAGGACAAGAAAGACAGGAAGTGTCCAGGATCCAAACATGGAGGAGGATGTGTGGCTGCTCCAGGAGACGTCTTCCTGTCTGAACAGCGGGATGTATTCTGTGTGTCGACAAACCTCATCGGCCAGATCTCCATCCTGACGAGACAACGACCCCAAAGCTTTTATCAGTCTTAAAACCTACAGAGCATTTTACATCCTGGAAAGGAGATTAAAAACTGAGAGACATTAACTGTGGCCCTGAAAAAGCTTTTCCACAGAAGTGTTGTAAACTTGATGCATATGAAATAACAAAATATGTGCATTTAAAAAGTGTGAAATAACATATGCAGGTAAGATAGATGGTTTGAACTGATCATGGTTACCAGATGGCCCGTCTTACTGAAACTGACCAACGAGTTTTACATTCATTATAAAGTAGTTTTTCCTCCTCCTGCGTGTGAAGAGCTTCTCAGGAGCTTCCAGCTCAGTGAGATGAAACTGATCCACTGGCTTCATTCACTGTTACTGCCTGTGATGTGTTGGATTCACTGAGTTTTCCCTCCTCAGACTTCCTGCCAGGATGTTTGTGAAGAAGACTGACCACAAAGAGGAAGCTCTGGCCAAACTGAAGAACAAACCACCAGCTCCTCACCAGAAGGTCAGAGAAGCTCCAGACCTGTAGTCAGGTTTATTATGGTGCCTTATGATGAATGTCTCATGTTCATGTCCCTCCTGCATGCAGAGACAGTGGGTACCCCCCTCCTCCGAAGAAGCAGCCTCCTCCCTCGTCACCCTCCCCTCCCTCCTCCACCGCTCGCAGGGTCATCTCCAACAACATGAAGCAGAAGCAGCACTCCCTGGAGAGCCTGTTCGGCTCCCAGCGCTCCCAACACCCTGCTCCCCCCGACACCCCCCCTCCTCCTCCACACCCGGCACCCGTCTACCAGAGCATCCCGGACCCCCCGCCGATGGCTGCCCCGTCTCTCGGTGGGTGTTTTCACCACATCCTCTTTATAAAAGATGACACTGCTCTTTATATATTTGTCTAATTAATTCCACTGTTACTCTTCTGTAACTGCAGATGGGATGGTGGATGAGGACGGCATCCGGACCCAGCTGCACCGCTTCTCTGCTGGAGTTTACTTCTCTTACTCCAACATGCCAGGAAAATTGTTCCTGAGAAAAGAAGTACGACACAAACACGAACACAGAAAATGATCTCAAACTTTACCGTCAATCAGCTCGTTGTTGTGTTTTATGGTCTCAGCTTTATAGTCTGGTTCACTCGAATCCTCATCATAGAGTACGTTTAAGTAGCTCGAAGACTTTTTAAAAGTGCTTGTTGGATGATCCAAAAGCTCCTGAAGCGCCCTGTGGTGTGGTCGACCAGAACACGTGGCACGGACCGGTTCTGTCCTGTCCTCAGCTGGGCCGAACTCTACATAAAACAGGCTGTCCATGTTTTATTAGATGGTCCGAGCTCTCAGCAGTGTGTTGCTAGTGTGAACCAAAGAAATTAAATGAAATTTACTTCTAAGAATAAAGCAGAAATACTATTAAGTATCTGCAGCTGTATCCAGACTAACGAGGGAGCATTGTGTTCACTGAACCGAGGATTTACACGTTACGAGTCCTCTTCACTAACGTTAAGTATTGCGTGCAGGTTTTCTACCCCAGAGAGATGTTCAACCAGCCCTACATCCTCAACCTGCTGTGTGAACAGGTCAGTCGTACATTTACACTTTCAACCTGATAAACTGTCAAACATCAGATTCTGGACATTGTGTGAATTTCAATTTTTTTTTACATTTTCAGATCATGAGGGATACGTACTCTGACGGCTGTGTGAGGATCAGCAAAGAGGAGAGGAGGAAGATGAAGGACCTGCTGGGTGAGAGTTCATTATTCTGAACAGAGGATGCAGCAGAGTGTTTGATCCATTCGTCACTGACCAGGAAGGAATATTCAATATTCCTGAATTTTACTGAATCAGTTCTGATGTGGTTTTTTTTTTTATCATCCTGTGTAGCAAATTTCAACGTGGGAACAACTATAAGCACCATCCACGATGACAACATGAAGAAGAGGATTGTCATCGCTGCCCGAGACAACTGGGAGAACTATTTCACTCGGCTGTTCCCCGTGAATGTAAGCGTGACGAAAAAGAGTCACGACAATGTTGTTTTAGTGTCCATTGTTTTAGGAAGTTGGAAGGAAGGGTGGCTTTATGTAGCTCTACTTAAACACAGTGTGATGTTGGTGACATGAAAAAAAGTATTTCACTCAAATCAGGTGTAAAAATGTACAAGCGAGCAGGTGTCATTATAAAAAGGGCTTGTCAGACTCAGCACAGGGAGGCTGGTGGTGAGGAGCACACGAGGGGAAACGGCTGGTACGAAGAGCAACAGGTACAACAACAAAGTAGTACACAGATTAAATACATATGAGGGAGGGAAGAGAGGTGGACACAGGTGGAAACAAACAGGGAAGGAAGTGAAGGCATCTGAAACAGGAGAAGGGAGTTACCACAATAAAACAGGAAGTGGAAAACTACATATGTGACAAAACAAAAACATTATAGTTTGACAGGTATGAGTCATTACTCAGAGGTAAAAAAAAAAAAAATAAAGCATCAAAACAACATTGAAAGGCAATAAATAGTTTTAAACAGAACAGCAGCAATGTGCTCAGGAGACACCAAGATAATGTTGGCACTGTCCCTTTAACCAGTAAAACATGGTTGATCTGACGGGATTCGTCAGCCACACCGCTCACTCTCCCAGATGTTCACCAGCACCTCTTCCTTACACACAGCTGGACAGCGGCGACGCTCAGGTTCTGGGCGTGTCTCATCGTGGGATTCGTCTTCTCAGGGTGGTGAGAGCCTCGGGAATCAACCCCAAACACCTCCGACTGCTGAGAAGCTACAGGTAAACATCCCGTCTGCACACACACTCACAGCAGGCTGCTCTGTTTCAGCCCAACGAGACACAACGATGCACCACAACACCTATAATGCAGCTGGACAAATTCAGGGGACATATTTATTGGAAAGACTACATACAGTTAAACTTGAAACAATATTTTGTATTTTATTTCCCCGATACATGTGTGAAACGGTTGAGACGGATGGATGGATGATTGGAGGAATTTTTCTAAATATGAAAAAAAATATGAAAAACATAAAAACTAAATAAATACATTAAATATCAAATCAAATGTCAGCATTAATGAATTGCTGAACGAGTGAAGAAAATAAAAGTAACAATGTTTAACTTACATAATTAATGCGTCCACGAACTGGCATCTCCATCCTCTTTGTCTATACAGACATTTAGGAAACATAAAACACGCATCAAATGTTAAACATCTAAAATGAATTAACAGGTGGAATTAAAGCTCGGCGTGATGATGTCAGGTGACGTGGATATCCAACTCAGACTTTAAACAGAGCTCATGTTAAAAAAAAAATCAGTTTATCTTACGGATCAAAATGCTGCATTGCAAAAAGGAAAATAGAAAACAAAATAAAACCACTTTTTTATATCATAGAAGAGTCACATTGAACACAATCCACTGACATACTGTCCAGTTTTAACTGTGCATGGTGAATATCAGCACAAGCAGCTGGAAACACTGTTATTCTGACTTTCTGACTTGGATCTGAGCTCATGTTTCCTGCACAGCATGTTAACTCTGTCTGTGAATGTAGTTTTGCAGAGCTGCTGTCAGTCGACCTCCAGGACGCCCACAGAGTGGAGCTGGAGCTGAAGCATGAAAACCTGGTGCTGCAGTCGTCCCGAGCTCCTCAGATCACCGCCATGCTCCGATTGTTCCTCCAGGAACTCATCAGGGTACTTCTCCTCTTTCTGCCATCATGGTTGATTCTCTTCCTTCCTTTCTTTCCTTTTGAAGCAGCTCGTGTCTCTCTGAGCTTGTGTTGTGTTTGTCCACATCGTTCTCCTTCTCATCTGTCTCCTGCTCTCCAAGGACTCCGGCCATGTGGTCGCCTTGAAAAGCTTTGTGACAGATGACAAGAGTCTGCTGACCCTCAGCAGGGGTGACGTCATCAAACTGCTGCCAATGGAAGGACTCCAGACAGGTGAAGTCAGGATGTGAGTGTCAGATGTAGTTTTAAAGGTTAGATGGATTTTTAACACTGTTTTTGTGTGTGTTGCACCAGGCTGGCGTTTCGGCACCATGGGAGGCCGCTCCGGTCTTTTTCCAGAGGATGTCACGCAGCCGTCCGCCGCCCCGGACTACCACTTCGTCCTCCTGGACAGAAGAGATGAAAAGAGGAAAAGCATGAGGAGCACACGGCCCGTCCATCCAGCCAAAGGCTTGTCTCTAGGTCCGGGCAGCACCAGAAAGATGGGCAGCACCAACTCGGATCGGCCCAGCAGGGAGGCCTCGCTGCCCGGCTCGCTGGCTAGCTCCGTCCAGGACCTGGACATGTTATCGGTCATGGCCAGCTTTGCCATGAAGTACTACAGGTACGAAAGAATCCCCATCACTGTGGTGGATCGTTTGGAGGTGCTGTCGGTTGGTGTAACACGGCTCGTTCTGTGTGTTTGTTGAAGAGTTGGGTCGACAGGACTTCCAGTCAGCGGGAGGAACTTCTCAGTGGCGGTTCGACACACAGAGGTGAGACTTTAAACTCCTTCTGATGTCACATGACCTCGTGTATCATCAGTGTGCAGTCAGCAGGTGTCTCAGCTGTCCTTCGTCTCTCAGTCTGACAATCAGTTGTTACCTCAGAGATACTTTATCAACCTCTCTGGAGTAAAATAATAATGTCTTATAGGAATAAAATAATGTCTAGATCCTCTGAAGAACTCTTCAAACAACTGTGGTGGATCACACTGTTAACTAAAAACATGATGCTGCACTCATTGTACATCTGTCTCTGGGTTTTAAATCAAATCCACAAATATTTACTCTATAGGAATATTATAGTTAATAAATATTTTTCAAATGAGCACCTTAATGTTAGTTATAAAGCAGATGATACCGTATTGTTCGTCATCAGCTCCCCTACAGGATAGCTCCACTTTATGGACTCCCAGACCTCTTTAAGTCACCTCAGTTTTATTTATATAACTCATTTATATAAACATATACAGTCTGACTCACCCAACACATGAAGACCTGTAACAGTCCAACAGAACTGAGACAAGACCTAACATTATGAAGTGACACTGCTGGTAGCTGAGGGGAACATTTTCTACAAGTCAAGTTTAAACATCAGCAAAGCAACTTATTAAAGTTTTGTTTTTGTTTTTTTGTAGATTATTGTTTGCATTTTGTAACTATTGTAAAGCTCCCAGTATTTTATAGTGTAAAGACAAACAGGAAACAAAGGGGGGAATAAAAATGTAATAGATAAATTGCAGCCTTCGCACCACTTTGGTTAAACAGCAGGTTGTCCTCGGGTTGAACACCTCTCCAAAATGGATTCTTATCCCAGAACAGAGATTGTTTCTCCTTCCCAAACCAAAAAAACCAACATAATACACTCCACATTACTATCTAAACTGGATTACGGTATTTCATTTTGGGAAATATTTTACGTCCTCAGTTGTATTCCAAGTGAAGGAAAAGTAAATGAAACTTCATGAGTTCATAAAAGTAAAACCTGTTTATTGTCCTCCAGGTGCCCATCCAGGAGTCCCTGATCCTCTACAACGACCCTGAAATCAATGATTTGTCTGTGCAGTCCTTCATGAGTGAGTGTGTCCTCACCAACACATGATAACACACCCCGAGTCCATGTTTCTCTGCTCCTCCTTCATACACATTAATCTGTCCCTCCAGACCTGATGCAGTTCATGGGCGACATACCACTGAAGAAGGGTATCACCCAATCAGACTGCCTGAGTCAAATCCTGCTGGTCAGTCCTCATTCAAACAACCTGCGAGGTGGACGGACTTCAGTCAGACTTCAGAGGAGTTGAAATAATGAAGGTGTCTGTTTCTTTCAGTTGGGGAAGGAGAAAGAGCTGCTGAGGGATGAAATCTACTGTCAGATCATCAAGCAAACTACCAACAACCCAACCAAGTGAGTCCGTCCTTCATTTAAGGTTCGGTGACATTTGACATGTTATCACTGAGTGAAAACAGGAAGAAGGAAGTGAATTCAGAAGGATCTATTGGTTGGGTGAGAAGTTAAAAGTGGATCGTAGTAGAGAACCATCACCCGTTTTTTGCCCTCACACACACAAGGCTGGACTACTGAGCAGGAAAGCAGTAGGGTAGTAGGGGTAGTAGTAGTAGCAACTGGTGCTAAACTTTAACAACAGGATCCTCCAATTTTGAATCCCAACAGATTTTATAAAATGATATAATCTGTGCAGATCCAGCAGCACCTTCGGCTGGCGGCTGCTCAACCTGACCACCGGCTTCTTCCCCTGCTCCGCTACCCTGCAGCCCTACGTCATCCGCCACCTGCAGGACATCTCTCAGGATCACGAGCACCCGTACCAAGGTACAGGAAGTTATTGTAACGCAACGGTGTCAGTTAAATAATTAGATATGTTTTTCGTGCTCACCCTCTTTGTCGTCAGAGCTGGCAGCTCTGTGTCAGGAGAACCTCCAGCGCTCTCTCAGCTTCGGTGGTCGCCGCAACATCCCCTCACACGTGGAGATGGAGGCCATACTGGCAAGTTGACCTGCTCACTCCAGCAAACAATATGTTTTTCACGGTGGATTCCACCTGTTACGTTTTATTGTTCTGTGCTGATCTCATTGAGTCTCAATCTTCTGCAGGCTGGGAAAACATCTCGCCGTATTCCCATCCATCTGCCGGGAGGAGCGGAGTTCCCCATCAAGATCCGCAGCTTCACTGTGAGATTTAATCACACCTCTGTACTTATTAATGAATGAAACCATCAGCCTTTCATTTAACATGAGTATCTCCACGGTGACATCTGGTATCCTCCTCTAGATGACAGCAGATGTGGTGTCAGAGCTGTGTAAAGAGATGGGCATCTCACAGCTCAACGAAATCAAGGAGTTCTTCATCTTTGCCAACAGACTTCACGGTAATTCAGAGCACTGCTGTCTCTCACTGACATCACAACATTAGACTCCTGCAGTAATTTATAGACTAGATTAAAACACCTTTCTTCTGCTCACGATATATAAGAAGCTCTTAATTAATAGTACCTTCTAATCTCATACACCTTCTTCCTGCTGTGTCTCTACCGCTTCTTCTTTTTCTCTTCTTACATTTTGCTCTACAGACAGATTTAGTTCCTTTTCTCCTCCAATAAAAGGCATTTCTGCTGTTTTTGGATGTCATATGGTCAAATTTAAAGGGCCGGGACACATTAATTCTCACTTTCTCGCCAGAAGTGAGTTACTAAACTGTTTGCAAATAAAAGTACCGTTATGCTGGGTTCGAACTTCACAATATTGGCATGAAAATAGAGACTGAAGATAGAAGATGTAGGATGTCCCGGGCAGTGTGACACTGTGGAGGATAAACAATGCGTCATCTTCTTGGACTTCTCATTACGTCAGAACTTTTTTAGTTCATCTCTGACATCATCTGACGATGTTCTTCGTGATGATCTAAAAGAGAACGAAGCGCTCTTCTGTGCACATCATAGCAAAGTGAAGGACAAAGTGAAACCCGACGTGTCCACTGTCATGCTGTCCTTCTTTTTTTGGCTTTTCCAACATGTGACCATAATCACCTGTTGCTGTGTTCCAGATGTTGTACTCCCTCATAGTGTTGTTGCAAATCACACTGACAGGAAATGACCTCATCATGTGAACACATCAGCCTCCAAAATATCTGCAGCTTTAATTATTTGACCCAGAAATCAACATGTTTCTGTGTCCTCTGTTTAGCACTCAATAAACACACTGATTCTTCTGTCCAGCAGCAGCAGTGGAAAAGAACCACTTTGTGTTCAGGAACAGCTGCAGCTTCCTCAGACGCTTTAATTTGAAAATGCTTTATGTCAGTGGCCCCGCCCCTTCCTCTACAGAGCCAAGATGGCGACCGTTTAGGGTGGAAAGTGTCCAGAGTTTATTTTTTGGAGCGTTCTGAGTGCTTCATCCTGGTACTGGTAGTGTTCTGATGGTTCTGTACTGACAGTGAGAACACACTGATGCACTCAGAATAAAGAGAGTTAGTACACAAGTACACCAACACAGCAACACAGAGATCAGAGGACAGAAACCACAACCTGGAACGTGCTCTTCCCCCAACCCCTCAGAAAATGGTATTGTTCACATCAAAGAAGCTCATTCAGCTGGTTTGAGTGGAGCTCAGCCATGTGAATAAATGTTACTAAACATGAGTATGTCTCGGAAACTTTCATTTGGACAAAGTAGCTCTCAGAGGAAAAAAGGTTGGCGACCCCTGATCTACACTAACCGCAATATAGATGTCAAATATACTAATATATTTAGAAATTTAATGTCCACAATAAAAGAAGTGAACGATGTTCTTTAATAAAAGGCCTGTGACAGAGGAGGAAAAAGAGAGCTGACAGACCATTAAAGACAATTTAAACATATTTACACCAAGACAGTAACTCAATATGGGGACGTGTCGTAAACTGTCAGTCTTGGTGTAAAATTTTAATTCTTATGGACACTTTAGTTAGTAGAACATCTGGAACACAAGTACAACATCTGGAACACAAGTACAACATCTAGAACACAAGTACAACATCTGGAACACTAGTACAACATCTGGATCACAAGTACAACATCTGGAACACAAGTACAACAACTGGAACACAAGTACAACATCTGGAACACAAGTACAACAACTGGAACACAAGTACAACATCTGGAACACAAGTACAACAACTGGAACACAAGTACAACATCTGGAACACAAGTACAACAACTGGAACACTAGTAGAACATCTGGAACTCTAGTAGAACATCTGGAACACAGCCCTATTGGGACACATTGACCATCGTATCAGATCAAATGCATATCATATCGTCTGAAACCAGGTTATTTTGTGGAGATAAATAATCAAGTAGAATTAAAGAATATTCATTAAAATAGTTCACAACTGAAACGAGACCTGCGAAGTGAGTAAATCGGTGCACACTGCATTTTTAAAATTCTCATAGATATTGAATTAATATGGGACTATAAGTACATCAATTATTAGAGACATTATTTTAACAAGGTAAATAAAACAACCACATTTCAACACACTACAGACAGAAGGACGCTCCGCCTCCTCTTCATCTCTCACAACAAAGTTTCATTGAACTTCTATCTGAACCAGTAGAACCTTGTTAACCTGCTGCAGCTGCATCTTCCAACACTGAAACATACAAACAGGTGACTGACATCATCTCTTCACCTCAACCTGGACTGATTGAATCTGTGCTGCTGTAAGTCTGTTCAGTTTTCTACTCAAACGATTTCAAAGTGTCAGGAAACAAACAAAACATCCACTGAAGACTGTTTTCATGACCGAAGAGAGGTGAACGGATGTCCTGCTCCTCCTCCTCTTCCTCCTCCTCCTCCTGCTCCCTGTGTTAGATGGATGGTTGAAGTAACAGGTGAACAGATCCGTGTCCTTCACCTCCCCCTAACTCCTCTGCTCTCGGTCTATCAGATGGGCTGGTGCGTCCCCTCCACGCTGAGGAGTACCTGTTTGACTTCCTCCTGGACAACAGCTCCATCTCTCTGTCCCTGAGGAGGGTGATCTGGTTGACTCCTCTCTCCTTCTGCAACGACCTCTACGTGGACTTCCACTACCAGCAGGTGACACGACGACTCCACAGCAGCAGCCTCGAACATCTGGACTTCAGCTCAATGATTCAGTTTCTGTGTGTGTTTGTGACTTCAGCTCCTGGCTGAATACCTGAGTGGGCACCTGATGCTTCCTTCAGCTGGAGGAGGAAGAGGAGGAGGAGGAGGAGGAGGGTCTTCATCGGTGCAGCAGATAGCAGAGCTGGCGGGCCTGCAGCATCTGGCTCAGGGTCTGAAGGACCAGCCGTCACTGTGAGTCAAATACACTGAGCCATAATAATACACCACTGAGCAGGTGAGATGTATACATATAGCTATACATCTATCTATCTATCTATCTATCTATCTATCTATCTATCTATCTATCTATCTATCTATCTATCTATCTATCTATCTATCTATCTATCTATCTATCTATCTATCTATCTATCTATCTATCTATCTATCTATCTATCTATCTATCTATCTATCTATCTATCTATCTATCTATCTATCTATCTATCAAACTTCTGACTTATATTGTAATGAGTGACGATCTGACGTGTGCTAACACTGATAGATCTGCAATCAGCTGACTTCAGCTGATATTTAGAATCTACCAGTAAAACAGCCGCTACTTGAACATGGACATGTTGACCCACATGTTGCTGTCTCTACATGTGTGCATGTGGACACTGACTTTGTGTGCTCCTCTGTGAGGTCGGAGATAAAGGAGTACCTGCCCTCCCAGGACGGACTCAGCAGTAAAGTGGAGGAGATCCAGTCCTTCTGTGAGGGTCAGATCGCTGCCCTGCAGGCGCTCAGCCCTCGGAACGCCAAAATACGCTTCATTGGTGGGTAAAACCCCTCCTTCTCCTCCACCTAGTCCTCCTCCTTCTCCTTCTCCTTCTCCTTCTCCTTCTCCTTCTCCTTCTCCTTCTCCTTCTCCTTCTCCTTCTCCTTCTCCTTCTCCTTCTCCTTCTCCTCCTGCTCCTGCTCCTCCTCCTCCTCCTCCTAATGATGGTGTTATTCTGTCTCAGAGTCTCTCAGCAGCCTGCCTCTGTTTGGATCCAGTACTTTCTTGGCCCAGAAGGTGAGCCAGCACAGCTGTCCCTCACCGTGCACCGTCAGCATCAACCAGGAGGGGGTGCTGTTCATTCACCCTAGAACACAGGTACCGGCCCTTCGTCTGAATTAAAGACTTCCGTCAGTATCACTACTTTAGTCTCACTGTCTGAGAACAGATGTGACCCGAGGTGTATCCAGGATACATCAGTATTAAAGGACAAATACAACTAGAGTTCTTTTCTGTATTCCTAACTCTTGTTTTGTGTCTGTGCTGCTATTAAAGTCTCATCTGATCCTAATTATGCAAATTACTGTTTCAGTTTGTACTTGGCTTGTACTTAAGGCTTCAAATCGCATATCATCATTTTATTGTTTCTACCCTGTCCAAAAAAGTTTGGACGCTGTGAAAAATGTAAATAAAAGCAGAATGTAATGATTTGCAAATCATATAAACATCTATTTAATTGAAAATTGACCAAAGGCAACATATCAAATGTTAAAATGCAGAAATTATATTGTTTTATTAAAAAATATATGCTCATTTTTAATTTGATGCCGGCAACACGTCTCAAAAAAGTTGAGACAGTGTCAACAAAAGACCCATTTCACACAGTGTCCCAACTTTTCTGGAAACGAGGGTGTAATTCTACATTTCTTTGCACTCATGTTACAAGAATCAGAAAAGATTTGGGGGAAACATTTTCTTCCAAACTGCTGCACTTCAGTCCCTTTAATAATGTTTGTCTGCTCATGTTTTCATTGAGTTCAGTGTTTTTTCAGTCAGAAACTCCATCTTTGTGGTCAGCTTTGCAAAGCTTCAGTCTGAATTATTAATTGGCCCTCACGTCTCTCTGTTAATGCTAAATAAAAGTCCAGTCATCATCTGACACGTCCAGTTGATAATTGTGCGACCCATCTGATGGTTTCTGTCTCGATCTGCTGCAGGAGCAAGTGTTTCAGATTCCTCTGGCGGATGTTCAGTCCGTGCGCACCATCCGCTCCAAGAAACAATGCAAAGTGCCAACGATGGACATCAACTATGGAACTGCAGTTCATCCCAAAAAAGTCACTATTCATATGAAACAGGTAATGACAGCTGTGAGAATGCCTTCTCCTCTTGTACTCTTGTGCAGCCGGCTGCTGTGTTCCTGTTAGAAGGACCTGTGGTTGAGTGTGTGATGATGCTTCAGCTCTTGTCGTCCATAAAGTTGTGGTCAACTTAATTGTTGAATGTGTAGCTGTATTCACCTTCCTAAAATCACACACCCCCGTTTCCACTTTTATTGTTCGTTTTCGACCAACCATAAAGTGATCTCCTGACAACATGGATGTGAGGCAGTCAGAATAAAGATGAAACAGCTGGCAGTTTGTCTGCAATTCATGTGAACTGCTGAGTTTCTGTCCAGCTGTCTGAAGGCAGCACGTTTCTGTTCCTTCTGCAGCGTCGGAGAACATTCATGTTGCTTTAATGTCAAACCACGACTTCAAACAGCAGAGCTGCTGGTTAAACTTTGAGCATTCAGCACCAGACTGCTGCAAAATTAGTCCTTTTGATCGATTAGTCTCCATTTTCTACTACAGGTAAAGAATTATATTACAGGTGGATAGATCACGGTGGAGATCTATCACACCATTTATAAAGTCTAAGATGTCGGCACGTCCCCGATGCACAGAGCAGGAGAGATTCGACTGTGACCTGCTGTTTTATTAAATGTTTTCATCAGTCGTATGGATTCACACAGAAAGTTTAGTCCTAATGTGTGTCAGTGAGGAGAAATCCCGTCACAACCGGGTGACCCCAAACTTCATCCAGCATCACAAAAAGATTCTGTTGCCGTCACATAAACTGGATATTATTTTCAATAAAAAATGTATTTGTTGAGGAGCAGTGGAAAAATACATATTTTTTATGTGTTATTGTAAAGCCCATACGATATATAAAACTTGAATTCATCATAAGCTACACCTGATCTGTTGATTATTTTTTCAATGAATTCATTCTTTGTTTGCTCAATAAATATTAGTGAAACAGTGAAAAACATCCATCACGATTTTCTAATGTCCAAGTTAACGTTTTCAGATGTTATTTTGTTCCCACAGCAGTTCAAAACTCTTCAGTTTACTCTCAAGTAAGACAATTAACCTGAGAAATCTGAAGTAGGAACGGTTTGGCATTTTTGCTTTGAAACTAAAGTAAACAATAAATCAAATATCAAAGTGTTGCTGAATAGTTTTCCTGAAGTGGATTGTTTGGTATCAGTAATAAATGCACACATACAATATTGGGGTTTGTGGAACACTGAGGAAATGAAGTCCATATTACCAAAAACACCACGGTTATTAATGAATAATTTACTAATTACCTATGAATCTTTAAATCACTGAAAAGATTTGTACATTCCTGCCTCTTTTAATCCTTTAATCTCTTTTTTTTTTTCCAGGCTAAAGAGTTGTGCCACACCATTTCTCTAATAATGGAAGCATTGATTCAGCCACCAGTCACCAGTTCCATTTCAAATCGCTAGTAGACACAAACACAGAGGAGGGAGTTTGTTTTTCACTGGCTTCTGGAACGGACTTTTCACCTTTTTGTTTTGTTAATTTATCTTTATTTTCGGTGTATCTCTTTCATGTAGAAATATGCCAACAGGATGCTAATATTCTCTTCAGTGTTATGTTATCTGAGGGGAAATAATGCGGTGCAGACACACACGGTGTCACTAATCAAAGAGCAAACTGTACGTTAATGCAGGAAGTGGGGTAATTCACCAGTTATCATGAAAGTAAATCAAAGTCTTAAATTTGGTCTTTTTGTTCATGAAAATTCTATGAAATATAACTCGAATGTAAAGTTGCTTAGTCGTTATTAGAAGTGTATGGATACTGATGTCATGTAAGTACATAATTTATAAGCATTAAAGAAATATTCTGATTTATTCAATATCATGTGTTTCTTTTCAATATTTTCTCCTCAGTAGGTGTCCAAAAGTATAAATATAATTGATATTGTAATAATTATAATAATTATGATCTGCCATCATCAGGTAACAATTATAATCTATTATAGCTAGCCCTGTTATTATTATTATTTGATTGTATAAGCCATTTCCAAACAACATTGTCTTTACAAATAAGTCACATGCCTGGAGACTCGCTGCAGTGAGACTTCACCCTGAGTCTGAACTCCCTGCAAGCCTTTCCCAGTTTCTTGTTTTTAATAAACCAAACATTAAACTTCCCAATAGTATGATCTTTTTTAAAACATGCAAATGCAGGGTTTAGATATAATTGATTATATTTGTTGTTGTTTGTAATGATTCAGTAAGATAGCATCTGCTGCACCAACTATATTTTTGTCAGTAGTGAAACCAAACAATGGATTTTCTAAAACACGCCTCACGTCATCATGCTGCTGATATCCACTGACTCATAGTGCACTCAGGGGACCATTATTGATGGTCACATAGTTGGACTCCTGTCCTATACTAAATAAAGATTACATAAGTCATTGAATCATTAAGATTAGGCTATTTACATTATATAATTGCATGCATATCATATTGTATACTACCCTTTTATATAGCACAGCCTATGTATGCCAGTCTTTTTACATAATATATATTTGATATATCTATACAATAAACCCTCCATAACACTAATGTGTAATATACTATATAGGCTAAATAGCAGGTCTGTGCAATAATATTTATAATGTAAAACATCCTGAGTAAAATATGTATTTAGTGTATGTAGCTTGTTTGTGTATGTGTTATTTTACATTTTGTATTTATCTTTTTCCAGCTGTACTTTCTACATCAGCTGTGATTTCCGCGGGTAATTTAACTCTTATTTTAACAGGCGTTTTGAACTTCCGTTGACGCAGCTCTCTCTGGTCTCGCCCACCCTCGTCACAGCCAATCAGACAGACGGAGAACTCAAGCGCCGTCCAATCACAGCGCACTACTCCTTCCTCCGGGCAGGACGGACCAGCAACATGGCTGCTGCTGTACACTGAAGACCCAGAAGTGCATTTTGTGTTTGACAGAAAAAACGATATTTACTCAAAAGATCAAGATATCAACAGCGACGTGAACACCGCGCGAGGTGAGTTCGTACAGATTCATAACGCACGTGGACGGGCTCTGTTACAGTGAACGAATAAACGAGTCCTCAATGTCAGTGGAGTTGGTCGAAGCCTCTTGTGTTGCATCTGCCGTTGACATGTCGGGAGGAGGACGGGGAGTCGAGCCGGGGACACAACCGACACGGAGACCGACACGGACACAACGGACACGGACACAACCGACACAGACACGGACACAGCGGACACGGACACAACCAACACGGACACAACCGACACGGAGACAACCGACACGGACACAACCGACACGGACACAACCGACACAGACACAACGGACACAACCGACACGGACACCAACACAACCGACACGGACACAACCGACACGGACACCGACACGGACACAACCGACACGGACACGGACACAACCGACACGGACACAACCGACACGGACACAACCGACACAACCGACACGGACACAACCGACACAACCGACACGGACACCAACACAACCGACACGGACACAACCGACACGGACACAACGGACACGGACACAACCGACACGGACACAACCGACACGGACACAACCGACACGGACACCAACACAACCGACACAGACACAACCGACACAACCGACACAACCGACACGGACACAAACACACACGGACACAACCGACACGGACACCAACACAACCGACACAGACACAACCGACACAACCGACACGGGACACAACACGGACACAACCGACACAACCGACACGGACACAACCGACACGGACACAACCGACACAACCAACACGGACACAACCGACACAACCGACACGGACACAACCAACACGGACACAACCGACACGGACACAACCGACACGGACACCGACACAACCGACACGGACACAACCAACACGGACACAACCGACACGGACACAACCGACACGGACACAACCGACACGGACACAACCAACACGGACACAACTGACACCGACACAACCGACACGGACACCAACACAACCGACACAGACACAACCGACACGGACACAACCGACACGGACACAACCGACACGGACACAACCGACACGGAGACCGACACGGACACAACCGACACGGACACAACCGACACGGACACAACCGACACGGAGACCGACACGGACACAACCGACACAACCAACACGGACACAACTGACACGGACACAACCGACACGGAGACCGACACGGACACAACTGACACGGACACAACCGACACGGAGACCGACACGGACACAACCGACACAACCAACACGGACACAACCGACACGGACACAACCAACACGGACACAACCGACACGGACACAACCAACACGGACACAACCGACACCGACACAACCGACACCGACACAACCGACACGGACACAACCGACACAACCAACACGGACACAACCGACACAACCGACACGGACACAACCGACACAACCGACACGGACACAACCAACACGGACACAACCGACACAGACACAACGGACACAACCGACACGGACACCAACACAACCGACACAGACACAACCGACACGGACACAACCGACACGGACACAACCAACACGGACACAACCGACACGGACACCAACACAACCGACACGGACACAACCGACACGGACACAACCGACACGGACACAACCGACACGGACACAACCGACACGGAGACCGACACGGACACAACCGACACGGACACAACCGACACGGAGACCGACACGGACACAACCGACACAACCAACACGGACACAACCGACACGGACACAACCGACACGGACACAACGGACACAACCGACACGGACACCAACACAACCGACACAGACACAACCGACACGGACACAACCGACACAACCAACACGGACACAACCGACACAGACACAACCAACACGGACACAACCGACATGGACACAACCGACACGGACACAACGGACACCGACACGGACACAACGGACACGGACACAACCGACACGGACACAACGGACACGGACACAACCGACACGGACACAACCGACACGGACACAACCGACACGACACGGACACGACACGGACACGACACAGACACGACACGACACGACACGACACGACACGACACCGACACCGACACGACACGACACGACACGACACGACACGACACGACACGACACGACACGACACGACACCGACACGACACGACACGACACGACACCGACACCGACACGACACCGACACGACACGACACGACACCGACACGACACCGACACGACACGACACCGACACGACACCGACACGACACGACACGACACGACACGACACCGACACGACACGACACGGATACCGACACGACACGACACCGACACGACACGACACGACACCGACACCGACACGACACGACACGACACGACACGACACGACACCGACACGACACGACACGGATACCGACACGGACACGACACGGATACCGACACGACACGACACAGACAGGACAGGACACGACACGGACACTGCACGGCACGGCACGGACACGACACGACACGGACACGACACGACACGGACACGACACGGACACGACACCGACACGACACGACACGACACGGACACGACACAGACACGACACGGATACCGACACGACACGACACGACACAGACAGGACAGGACACGACACGGACACGTCACGGACACTGCACGGCACGGCACGACACGGACACGACACGACACGGACACGGACACGACACCACACGACACGGACACGACACGGACACGACACGACACCGACACGACACGGACACTGCACGGCACGGCACGACACGGACACGACACGGACACGACACGGACACGACACGGACACGACACGGGACACGACACGACACGGACACGACACGGACACGACACGGACACGAGGGGAGCTCCTCCCTGACTCCTCTGACACAGTGATGGGCGGGTGGCGGTTGGAGCAACTCACATGTTGGATTTTATTTTTGGTATTTATATTTTTTGTAGTTAAATCGGACTCCTAAACATGATGATTCAAACCATCTTATGAGGAAGTCCTGTCACGTAAACAGCATGTTGACAGTGAATCCCAGATTTTTCTTTCGCTAACTATTACATTTATTTCCTGTTCCTGTGTTAAAATTCACATCAAAAATACAACTGAAGTTTCTTATTTTCATGTCCAATCGGTATATAACTATGTAAAAAAAAAATCTACGGAGGCCGACAGGGTGCCTGAGTTGACCTGTCACCACACATGCAGCCTGCTCCAGGGGAAAGTGTGGCTGCAGCATCCTTTTAATGAGCTTTAATGAGATCTGAGAGACAAACACTGTCCACAGAGCTGGAGGCTCTTCTTCTGGCGAACTAGTGAGCAGTTGACTTTCTGAACCTTTAATAGGCCTCTTTCACAGAAACCCACGTTGACACGTAACCCTGTGAAAAGGCCCTGGTGTAGTTAATGAAATGAATGGTGGCTGAGCTCCTCTCTCAGGGTCCAGGTATCGATCCTGCCGCCTCTCCGCCGTGACTCGCTGAAATAGAGGAGAGCTGTCATTGATCCATTAGTAGAAAACTTTTTTTTAATTTTTTTAAATGACATGTCTGGTATGAAAAGCTGCTCATTGTGAGGCGTGACAAACAGACTGAACAGTACGCGCCCCACATGGCCTCTCTGTAAACACAATGAGTCCTGTGGCACTGAGGTTTTGTCCTGTTTGACCTCCCTGTGCCGCCTGCTCTCCGTCTGGCTCTGTAAAGAGGACGGGTTCTGGTTGGATCTTGCTCTGCAGCCGGTGCCCCCCCCCCCTCTCCACTCTGTCTGCCTCTCGTCTCCTTTGTTTGGCCGAGCGCTGTCCCCTCTCTGCCAATGCAGACTGCTGACTCCAGAGTTCAGTGCTGTTTTGTGCCAGATGAAGCTGCTTATGTGGTCACAGCGAGCGGCTCTGGTGTCGGTGGATTTGACCTCCGTCTGCATTTCAATGCGGCTATTATCACCCTGACAACACACAAAATATCAGCAATGAAACTTCAAATACAACCAATATGAATGATTTTTCATGTGTTCACAGCCCTCCACATGGACGTGATGAAGACGATCTCTGTGCAGCACCTCATCAACAATTAACCCTCCAAACAGAAGCTCCTATCCCAGAGTTCCCTGCTTCTCCTCGGGTCCCAGTGGGCGTTGGCGTGCCTCCTATCACACTGGCAGAGGAGGCGGGGCAGGAGGTGTCGCCAGGTGGAGGACCAAGGCTTCACCTGCGTGCCTTCTTCATCTTCCTCCGTCCGTATCCGAACCGCCAGCAGCTTCTGAGAAGAATACAGCCCGGAGCGACCGGCCCGCAGCGTCCAGAACCAGAACCAGAACCAGAGCTCGTGGGACGGTAGTGACCCGGCTCTGCCGAGCGGCGCTGGCTGGTTGGGGAGCGGAGCATGGTGAATGGTTGTGGTTGCCATGGAGCAGCAGGATAAGAAGCAGGTGAGTTGGGCTGCTGAGATCAGCATCTGCTTTTGCTGCTTAAATGAGGTGGAGGTTGTTTACTGAGCAGGTCGGCCTCCGGGACTCCCTCTGACCTCAGGGGGGTGCTGAGCAGGGCATTCGTTTATGGGCTTTTGTGAGACTCTTCAGGGAGAAATTTACCAACAGAAAATGTATTTTCTGAAATATTAGTGAAATCCCTAGTTGCCAGGATGGTGGCCGATGGAGAGCTTCAGGGACCAGAGGACATTCGTCTAAAAACTCTGACAGTGTCAGAAATTTAGGATCACTTTTCAAAATGTAACTGCGTCTGCAAACCAGCTCCTCAGAACACAGGATGAAATGACATGATAGGAATTATAAATACCGTCACTTTAGGGATTAAATCTTTCCTCGGAAACGCCAGTAAAACAGTTCAAAAAACTCTCACACACACAAATTTTTCACTGAACCTTTTCACGCTGCATGTTAAGCGTTACCTTTTTGTACGTTCCCACACACACTGGTGATTTATTAAGACATAATGTAAATGATTGACGTTTCAAACGGTGTTCTGCTTCGTCCTCCACAGCCAGTTAAAAAACTCTGAGACATCTTTACTGATTTACTAATTGCATTTGATTCGATTCAGTGTATTCATATATCCATCCATTATCTATACCCGCTTTACCCTGAACAGGGTTACGGGGATGTATTCATATATTTAGCTCCATTTTCTTTGCCAACCTACTACATTGTTTAAAGAAGACATTCATGTATATCAAGAACAACAGTGGACAAAGTGAGGAACGGGTCACTACCCTGAAACAGACACTTCTTCTAGAGAGGGAAGTGGAAACAAAGCGGTACGCAGAGAAAGCTGCTGGATTTTAAACTCTGACAAAACTTCAAAAATAAGATAGGAGTTGTGATGAGCTGTAATTATCCAGTAAATGTGGACAATCAGCTGTGGCACGGGATCCTTTTTACAAATATTGTCTCCGTCCTTCATCGTCTCTGCTCCTTTCAGTTCACCCTTCTGAAGGGGTCAAACCAAAGGTCAAACCACACCAGTTAAACTTCGACGTGCAGGAGAGACGTTTCTCAACACGATGTGTAGGAACAGAAACGAGGCTTTCACTGACCTGTTGCTCAACCGGCTCAGACAATAGTTTTTTTAATCTCGCTGTTCCCACCTATGTGCTGCGTTGTGTAATCATTAACTCACAGCAGTATAGTCAGCAGCATGGAGCTCCTCCGCAGGGAGACATGAATGTGCTGGAGGAAGAGGTAGAGTAGCTCTTTGATTTTCTACATTTCAACTGCAGCACGTGGTGAGTTTCTGTTCGTGTGGTTATTTAATACGTTGTGAATGCATTAGTGAAGAAAGGTCGTACGAACTCAGCAGCAATGAGCCTTCACATGTTCAGTGTGACAGAGACATTCAGCGCTTCTTAAAATCCTCAACCAAAACAGTCACAAGTTCTTCCTCACTAATGATTTAAAAGATGGAGCGAAGGACTCATGACGTGTACTAACGTTGTCAACGTCAATCCACAGAAGAGAGTTTACAGCAGTTAAGTTCTCTTCCTGCACATCACTCTATTTCCTGGTCGTAATATCAAAGCGGAATTTTACATTGTTTACATTGTTTACGTTGTTTACATTGTTTACTAGCTTGCAGTCTTCCATGCTGTGTTTTGTGGTGCATTGCTGCACATGTCAGTGCACCTGTTTGGATGTGTGTGTGCACAACAGCACCAGAACAGGTCATAAACTGGGTGAACTGGGCCTGTGGTCGGCACGCTGAGTGTCAGTATATCAGTTTGAGCAGCATTTCTCCAACTGTGACACATTCTGACTTTTGGTTGTCCAACTTGTCGTTTATCCTGCAAAACGAGTTGTTGTTGTTTTTCCACCTGTTGCTGCCTCCCCTCCGCACGTTAGCGCTGTCAGGTATCTCCAGCGCTGTTGTTCCAGAATAACGTTCTCTGAATGGTGGCATCGACTTTTCCTGATACATCCCTCTGACTTGTTCTGTCCTGCATCATAGTAAAATTAACTGTTTGAACAAACGGTGAATGGTTGAAGGTTGCTCCGATAGTTCAAAATAAACCTGAGGTCGTCACCAACTGTCAACCATCAGTGATGTCATCAACCATCAGTGATGTCATCAACCATCAGTGATGTCATCGTTGGTTTGTGAACGTTATGAATCCTCCAGTTCAGATTCTGTCCGTCACCATCTTTGCTAGTTCGGAGCGGTTTGGGGCAGGAAGTGACCATATTTGGACGAGCTGGGGGAGGAGCCAGAGGTGGATCTGACCGATCTGATTGGAAACCTGACGATACTACGTCCGCCCACCGATAGCTGTAACCTGACTGCACCACAGACCTGTCAATCAAACAGACACGCCCCCAAAAACAGGTCTTCTTGAATCTTCTTTTCTAATGAATGAGGGATTCTTTTCAGATGGACCTCCAGAAAACTAATAAGAAGGAGTGACTTTAGCTAACAACACCGAGAGAACTGATGGACACATTTTATTCACTTTGGATTTGATGAGAGAAGTTGAATGGGAGTCTATGGAGCCGGAGGCTTTTTGGAGCCGACCTCTAGTGGCACTCGCTGGTATTGCAGCTGAAGACACTTCTGGATCAGAACCATTTTTCAGACCTGAAGCTACGAACACTTTTATATCCAGTCTGTGGTCTTCGCCCAGTAAGACTGTAGACGCATCCCTATGCAGCATGGCCACACCCCTTATATCCATGCAGGGAATGTGGGCGTGGTAACACCAGACTAGCAACAAAGAGCTCTTAGAAGAAATAAGTTCAGTTGGACTTCAATAAGGCTGGATGACACTTCAGTGTTATTGTTTCGATATGATTCTGTCATGGAGTTTATTGTTGATGATATTTGTATGTATTTTGCATACTTCTGAATTATCAGACTTACACCAGTTTAAACAAAAACTCTCGCTCTACCAGGAGAAGTGTCTTTGGTCTCACACACTGGTAAATGTTGGCTTCATGTTTATCTAATGTAGTTGTTATTAATGCAGCAGTGATGTGGTTGTGATTGAGATTACAACAGTAGAGAATCGTATGGTCCATTTCTCCCTGTGATTCCTCCGTGTTCGTCTCTCCGCTGCTGTAAAAATGTGCTAAGCTGGCAGGAGCAGAGAAAAGAGATGGTCCAGGCAGGTTGGCATCGTTCCTCACATCCCGTGCCAGCTACTGAACTGAGATGAAGTGAATGAGGCTGAAAGTCCACCTGGCTCTGACGCTGGGCTTTGCTGTCTGCCTCTCTGTGACAAGGGAGATTTGGGTGAGGTTCTGCAGCATCTCCGGCTCCCTCCTAACTACAGCCACGCGCCAGCTGTCTCTCCAGCCCGGACTTTATTCCCACCTCGAGAACTCGGTGCTGAAATGTAATTATTGTCGTGGTGAGACGTCCTCGGCAGCCCAGCGGCAGCGTTAGAGATTTGAGAGGAGCGGAGCAGAGCTGGGCCGTCATGGTGCTGAAGATGAGAGAAGGGATCTGGCTGAGGAAGAGCAGCGCTGTAAGTTACCTCTCGCTCGTCTGTCGGTCTGTAGCTTCCTCGTGAGGCAGAACCACCAGGACTGTTGTCAGGCAGATATACTGCAGTCGGTAGTGGTGATAGGAGTGGTGTCAGTAGTAGTAGTGTCAGTAGTGGTGATAGGAGTGGTGTCAGTAGTGGCGTCAGTAGTAGTGTCAGTAGTGGTGTCAGTAGTAGTGTCAGCAGTGGTGTCAGTAGTGGTGTCAGTAATAGTAGTGTCAGTAGTGGTGTCAGTAGTAGTGTCAGTAGTAGTAGTGTCAGCAGTGGTGTCAGTAGTAGTGTCAGTAGTGGTGTCAGTAGTAGTGTCAGTAGTAGTAGTGTCAGCAGTGGTGTCAGTAGTAGTGTCAGTAGTAGTAGTGTCAGCAGTGGTGTCAGTAGTGGTGTCAGTAATAGTAGTGTCAGTAGTGGTGTCAGTAGTGGTGTCAGTAGTAGTAGTGTCAGCAGTGGTGTCAGTAGTAGTGGTGTCAGTAGTAGTGGTGTCAGTATTAGTGTCAGTAGTAGTAGTGTCAGTAGTAGTGTCAGCAGTGGTGTCAGTAGTAGTGGTGTCAGTATTAGTGTCAGTAGTAGTAGTGTCAGTAGTAGTAGTGTCAGCAGTGGTGTCAGTAGTGGTGTCAGTAGTAGTAGTGTCAGTAGTAGTGTCAGTAGTGGTGTCAGTAGTAGTGGTGTCAGTATTAGTGTCAGTAGTAGTGTCAGCAGTGGTGTCAGTAGTGGTGTCAGTAGTAGTAGTGTCAGTAGTGGTGATAGGAGTGGTATCAGTAGTGGTGTCAGTAGTGGTGATAGGAGTGGTGTCAGTAGTGGTGATAGGAGTGGTATCAGTAGTGGTGTCAGTAGTGGTGATAGGAGTGGTGTCAGTAGTGGTGATAGGAGTGGTATCAGTAGTGGTGTCAGTAGTGGTGATAGGAGTGGTGTCAGTAGTAGTAGTGTCAGTAGTGGTGTCAGTAGTAGTAGTGTCAGTAGTAGTGTCAGCAGTGGTGTCAGTAGTAGTGGTGTCAGTATTAGTGTCAGTAGTAGTAGTGTCAGTAGTAGTAGTGTCAGTAGTAGTGTCAGCAGTGGTGTCAGTAGTGGTGTCAGTAGTAGTGGTGTCAGTATTAGTGTCAGTAGTAGTGTCAGCAGTGGTGTCAGTAGTAGTAGTGTCAGTAGTAGTGTCAGTAGTGGTGATAGGAGTGGTATCAGTAGTGGTGTCAGTAGTGGTGATAGGAGTGGCGTCAGTAGTGGAGTCAGTAATGGTGTGTGTGTGTGTGTGTGTGTGTGTGTGTGTGTGTGTGTGTGTGTGTGTGTGTGTGTGTGTGTGTGTGTGTGTGTGTGTGTGTGTGTGTGTGTGTGTCTGCATGTTTACGTCTGTCTGGAGGATTTTGTTGAGGCTTTGTTACTCTGGGAAATAGGAAGTTATTTATAGCTGGTCTGTGTGGGACGTGGAGCCTGAAAGCTGAACCCTGTGTGTACATGTGTGTGGCAGTTCTTTATGTTTGTGTATTTGTTTGTGTTGGTGTGTGTGTGCAGGCCTCTGCAGACACACACATCCTCACAGTGACATGGAGTATGGGAAAAGGTTGCTTTCCCATTAACAGCACATGCAGCTCTGTTTCCCCTCTCTGATAAAACACACCCACTTCCTCTCCATGCAGCAGGGTTGTTCAAACACGTGACATGGAGAGATGTCATGTATGATGACGCACCAAGCCGTGACGTTCATGTTAAAACCGTCAATTCACTAGAAATGAAAAGATAACAATTTTAAGAATTGATTTCACATTTAAGTCTTTAATGAAGGAAAAATGGCAAAACTTTTCTGTTTCTCGCTGCGACTGGTGATTTTTCATGATGTCATTTTGTATAGTTTATATAAACTTTAAAGTATTTCACCCTATTTCATGATATATTTGCATTAACTGTGTGAAGTCTTTGGAGTCGTGCAAACATAGCGTCAAACCTGACTTTTTTTTTTAATTTATAAGGATGAGAAAATCCTTTTTTTTTTTTTTTTTTTTCACAACACATGCTGTGCAGATGTTTACTGTCATCATATCTACAGCCGAGGCATCAATGAGCTCAGCAAACTAAAAAAAACACTATTTTAACACAAATTCCTCTTTAACTGTTGCATCGTAGGGCTACAATCAAATGGAACCATATTTAACACCAAATATTGATGTTGTACTGGTATTTTAGAAGTGACTATCGGTGCTTTCACAAAATATTTTGCAATGACATTTTTGACAAATATTCATTAGTCATGTGGAAAGAATGATGAAATGGATAAAAGGCAGATAGTAGAACTGTCTGCTAAGTTTAGAAAATAAAACAATTTACTGTAAAAGCAGGAAAAATCTACACTTATGCATGACTACGATATTACAATATACAATATCTACTCTCGTATCCCGAAAGGATAAATTCTGCTGCGGCAGGTTTCTACATGCTGAGGACACAGTATGTGTGTGTCAGACGGATCGTTTCACCTGCTAATAACAGCTGTTGGTTGGAAGAGAGTCAACATGGCTGCCAGCGAATAAAGTGTACAACAACAACGCAGTGGTTAGTGGATGGATCATCAAACCCCTCGGTGGGTGATAAGAACAACTTAGGCCCGGTTGTAACAGCTGAACGCAGTTTTCAAAGTCGGTCTCTATCTGCATCAGTTCCAGAGATATCAGTGAATATGAGTGTGTGCTGCTGTGATCAGAGACGACAGGTGAGATGTGAGAGGCAGTTTACCAACCGCAGCGTGGGCAGTCCTGTCCACCGGGTTGGGAGGGTCCACCATGTGAGCTCCACTGGCTGCTCTCATTCACTAATTATTGTTATGGTCGAGCCTGAAAGAGCATTATTAATAGAAGAGCATTATCAATAGAAGAGCATTATTAATAGAAGAGCATTATCAATAGAAGAGCATTATTAATAGAAGAGCATTATCAATAGAAGAGCATTATTAATAGGAGAGCATTATTAATAGGAGAGCATTATTAATAGAAGAGCATTATCAATAGAAGAGCATTATTAATAGGAGAGCATTATCAATAGAAGAGCATTATTAGTAGGAGAGCATTATCAATAGAAGAGCATTATTAATAGGAGAGCATTATTAATAGGAGAGCATTATCAATAGAAGAGCATTATTAGTAGGAGAGCATTATCAATAGAAGAGCATTATTAGTAGGAGAGCATTATCAATAGAAGAGCATTATTAGTAGGAGAGCATTATCAATAGAAGAGCATTATTAGTAGGAGAGCATTATCAATAGAAGAGCATTATTAATAGGAGAGCATTATTAATAGGAGAGCATTATTAGTAGGAGAGCATTATTAATAGGAGAGCATTATTAGTAGGAGAGCATTATCAATAGAAGAGCATTATTAATAGAAGAGCATTATCAATAGAAGAGCATTATTAATAGAAGAGCATTATCAATAGAAGAGCATTATTAGTAGGAGAGCATTATCAATAGAAGAGCATTATTAGTAGGAGAGCATTATCAATATAAGAGCATTATTAATAGGAGAGCATTATTAATAGAAGAGCATTATTAATAGGAGAGCATTATCAATAGAAGAGCATTATTAATAGGAGAGCATTATTAATAGGAGAGCATTATTAATAGAAGAGCATTATTAGTAGGAGAGCATTATCAATAGAAGAGCATTATTAGTAGGAGAGCATTATCAATAGAAGAGCATTATTAATAGGAGAGCATTATTAATAGGAGAGCATTATTAGTAGGAGAGCATTATCAATAGAAGAGCATTATTAATAGGAGAGCATTATTAGTAGGAGAGCATTATTAGTAGGAGAGCATTATCAATAGAAGAGCATTATTAGTAGGAGAGCATTATTAGCATTATTAATAGGAGAGCATTATCAATAGAAGAGCATTATTAATAGGAGAGCATTATCAGTAGGAGAGCATTTTTAGTAGGAGAGCATTATCAATAGAAGAGCATTATTAGTAGGAGAGCATTATCAATAGAAGAGCATTATTAGTAGGAGAGCATTATTAATAGGAGAGCATTATTAGTAGCATTATTAATAGGAGAGCATTATTAATAGAAGAGCATTATTAATAGGAGAGCATTATTAATAGGAGAGCATTATTAGTAGGAGAGCATTATCAATAGAAGAGTAGGAGAGCATTATTAGTAGGAGAGCATTATTAGTAGGAGAGCATTATCAATAGAAGAGCATTATTAGTAGGAGAGCATTATCAATAGAAGAGCATTATTAATAGGAGAGCATTATTAGTAGGAGAGCATTATTAATAGGAGAGCATTATTAATAGGAGAGCATTATTAGTAGGAGAGCATTATTAGTAGGAGAGCATTTTTAGTAGGAGAGCATTATCAATAGAAGAGCATTATGAGTAGGAGAGCATTATCAATAGAAGAGCATTATTAATAGAAGAGCATTATTAATAGGAGAGCATTATCAATAGAAGAGCATTATTAGTAGGAGAGCATTATTAGTAGGAGAGCATTATTAGTAGAAAAGCATTATTAGTAGGAGAGCATTATGAGTAGGAGAGCATTATTAGTAGAAGAGCATTATTAGTAGGAGAGCATTATTAATAGGAGAGCATTATTAATAGGAGAGCATTATTAATAGGAGAGCATTATTAATAGGAGAGCATTATTAGTAGGAGAGCATTATTAGTAGGAGCATTATTAATAGGAGAGCATTATCAGTAGAAGAGTATTATTAGTAGGAGCATTATTAATAGGAGAGCATTATCAGTAGGAGAGCATTATTAGTAGGAGCATTATTAATAGGAGAGCATTATCAGTAGGAGAGCATTATTAGTAGGAGCATTATTAATAGGAGAGCATTATCAGTAGAAGAGTATTATTAGTAGGAGCATTATTAATAGGAGAGCATTATCAGTAGAAGAGTATTATTAGTAGGAGAGCATTATTAGTAGGAGAGCATTATCAGTAGGAGAGCATTATTAGTAGGAGCATTATTAGTAGGAGCATTATTAATAGGAGAGCATTATTAGTAGGAGCATTATTAGTAGGAGAGCATTATTAGTAGGAGAGCATTATTAGTAGGAGCATTATTAATAGGAGAGCATTATCAGTAGAAGAGTATTATTAGTAGGAGAGCATTATTAGTAGGAGAGCATTATCAGTAGGAGAGCATTATTAGTAGGAGCATTATTAGTAGGAGAGCATTATTAGTAGGAGCATTATTAATAGGAGAGCATTATCAGTAGAAGAGTATTATTAGTAGGAGAGCATTATTAGTAGGAGAGCATTATCAGTAGGAGAGCATTATTAGTAGGAGCATTATTAGTAGGAGCATTATTAATAGGAGAGCATTATTAGTAGGAGCATTATTAATAGGAGAGCATTATCAGTAGGAGAGCATTATTAGTAGGAGCATTATTAATAGGAGAGCATTATCAGTAGAAGAGTATTATTAGTAGGAGAGCATTATTAGTAGGAGAGCATTATCAGTAGGAGAGCATTATTAGTAGGAGCATTATTAGTAGGAGAGCATTATTAGTAGAAGAGCATTATTATTGGTCTTCTGCTGCAGTTCATACTGCAGTGAGCTGGCATCGGCTAGAAACAGAAAAACTTGGCACAATGACTGGAAGCGACTTGCAAGTGTTTCCCACAAAAAGTCCTTAAGTCCCCTTGACTTTACATTTTCCTGTGTGCTCTACAAAAGAGCCTCTTGGACCGGAGACATCCCCCCTGGTGGATTTTACTGCCTGATAGTCTTTTCTGGAAAAGTCCACTTTTGACATCTAAACCGTACGGTCAGATTGTCACCAAATATTTCTGCTCATCATCACTGAACGGAGCTCGAGTAAAGCTTTTCTGGTATTTTATTTAGTTTTCAAGATATTGACAAATAAACTTTACAAGTAGGAAAATAGCCATAATTAATGATTTGTCCAATCCTCATAGGTCTCGGTAGATATCCTCAGGTGTTTAGGAAAAGGCCTATCTCAGCATTTTAAGCCCGGTCTTCAGGGGGCGCTGCAAATACCAAAGAAGTGTAACACTTGTCCAGACGCTTAAAGAAATGGATGTGTAGTTCACATCTGATCGGTTTTAGCCGAACGACAGAGGAAGCTCTTTTAAAAGCCTCCCAATGTGCACCTTCTGTTCATGTCATCACTAAAACATGTACTGCAAGATGACAAATTCTTATCATGGATTTATACTAGTATAATATGGAAGATATGATACGGAATGCATTAGTTGTCCCTTTTAATTGAATACTTTTGGATTTGTATCATCAAAGTGTTTACAGAGTTATATCCTCATCTATCAGATTCTTCATCCTCCTGTTTCTGACTGAAGAGTAGTCCAGAGTTTGACAGGCTTCTTGTACGTGTTTTCACAGGAGGAGGAAGCTGTGGCTCTGGGCCTTTCAACAGGTCAGGCTCTGGTGAAGCTGCGGGACCAGCTGAGCAGCCTGCTGGAGCAGCACCAGAGAGCCGCGCGCAGACGGACCTCTGTGCTGGTACTCACATTTATACACTCGCTTTCATATTCACTGTAGTACCTTCATTCCCCTCGATGTGTAACAGAAGTTTCCTATTTCCAACGCTTTACCTGCCTTCTCCTCCGGTACAGAGATCTGTCGTGAACTGTCTGTCAGTCTGGCAGGAGATTCTTTAGTGAGCAAAACGCCTGTTCCAGATAGATAATATCTGCCTTTACTTTCAGTCACACTAAAAAAAACATTTGAAACTATTCACGTGAAAATATTTTTTTTAGAAAGCTGTGAGAATTTTGCTTTTCATTCCTGATCTATGATGTTCACACGCTTTAAATCAAAGGTGAGATGACCCGCAGAGGCAGAACAGCCTCAAACAATGCAGGATTGATTTACCAGATTTATCCTCTAATCCTTCCTCTGACCAAAACAAACCGATATTTATTTTTGACCTAATCCTGAACTGTAATCAGCAGTGAGCACTGGCAGAATATATTTAGTTATCATTACATCCTCGTGAAGTTGTGTGGTCCTCGTGAGGATAAGAATACAAGATACACACAAAGACACACAAAACTATTGTCTGAGAAGGAATCCCAACGTTCAGAGGCGGTTCCTGTTGAACAGTGATGAGCATGAAGCAGAACTAACGATCATCCAGTAACATCATTCTATTATTCTTTAGATTAATCTGTCACATGTTTCATTTCTTACATAACATGTATATACTTGTGCCTCTTGTTGGTTTGGTATGTTTCCATAGGAACAGTGGGTGAATAGCTTCCTCTACCATGGCAACCGTCACTCCTGTCTCCATTGGCCGGGAGCTGCCCTCACTTTACTGGTGGTGCTGGGACTTTTATGTTGCTATGGCAGCCAGCCAAAGGGCAGGTAGGTGACCTGCTTTCAGCTGAACCGTCCTGTCAGTGATCACGTCGCTGTACATCTCACTGCTGCGTCATGTGGAGCCATAATGTAAAAAATACATCAGATTCTAATGTCGGATGAGGATAGAAGAAGCTGATATTCCCGTGAAAAACAATCATCACCATGTAGATGATGAACAGAAGTGAGACATTTTAATTAATTAGCAGCTAAACAAACACCAGCTGACAGTGGTCTCGCTATGTGCCAAGACAATCTTACACTTCTGTGTGCCGTCCTCCTCCACAGTACAGGCATTAAATATGTACGCTGTAATAACGGACTGAAACTGAATAAAGGATCCTTCTGAATAACGGCTAGGACACCAGCTCATATCCCTGTTAGTCAGGACAGATAATAGAGAAATATTCTCCCCCCATGCTGATGGGGAAGTCCTGTTTTTCCGTTCATCTGTCACAGATCTCTCTTCTCTCCTCCTCCTCCACAGCTCCGGTATCGAGCTGATGAACGCTGCCGCTCTCCTCCTCCTCCTCCTGCTCAACCTGCTGCTGGTCGGCCGGCAGGAGAGGCTGAAGAGGAGTGAGATGGTCCGGCGCCTCAACGGCATCATCACGCAGCTCAACGGTGAGTCAGGCTCGGCTCGCCGCTGGAAGTACAGGAGTTAACAATTATGGAGTTTGTACTTCCTGCTGGTACCTGTTGATGATGATGATGATGATGATGTAATGCTTCTCTGCAATGTTGGCAACATCCACAATGACGTCTGTGGGAACACGGATCACTCTGTTTATTTTCATTCCACATGTGAAACTCAGCATCAGGGGTAGGCTATTGTCTCAAATATATAACACGATATCTCAGGAGCCTTTTGAAGAAATGTCTTCAAATTTGGCACAAATGTTCATTTGGTTCCAAAGATGGCGGTCAAAGGTCAAGTGGTGCGTGAAAGTTATTAAACAATTCAGAATTTTCTGTATTTTTGCATAAATATGTCAAAAACACCATCTGATTTGTCCTAAAAGTAGATGAAGAGAACCCAGTTAAACTAATGAGATGAAAATGTTTTACTTGGTCATTCATTTATTGAGGAAAATGATCCAATATTACACATCTGTGAGTGGCATGTGAACCTTTACTTTCCGTGTTTGGTGTGACTTATTTGTGCTGCTGCAACTACAACTAAATGTTCCCGGTACCCGTTGATCAGTCCAGAACATCGGCTCGGTTTGTGAGTTCCTCACATGAACTGCTCGCTTCAACTTTGGCTTTATTCTTCTTTAACTGTTCTTTTGTAGAACAACTTGTGTGTTTAAGGTGTGGTCTGGCTGCACGCCCACTTTCTCTCTAGATTCAGGTCTTGGACAGAAGTCTTGACGGTTTCCCAGAATGCATTTTTAAAAAGGCCACGCCCCTCACATTGTCAGTTGGATTGACTTGAGATTTGACACACAAGTCCAGCTCAATGTGCTTTAATTCATGAATGATTTATCCAATAATTGTAGGTCTTGGTCGATGTTTTCAATTCCTGTTTGAGAATAGATCTACCCATAGGGGGCACTACTAGTTCCAAACATTTGCATGAGCTCAGTGACAACTGTGCAAAGAATCATTGAATTTATCCAAAACTGTGCAGATGTTTGTATTGAACCTTCACATTGCTTCTCTGTGTGCTGCAAAAGGGCCTGAATCAACAAATGGCCCCCTGCAAAGTATATTTTGATGTTGTTGTTAAAAAATATTAATTATGGTTGTGAAATTTTAACAAACGCGGCTAAACTGCTCCCTTTTTAATTTGGTCATAACAGTTTAGTCTGAGCTGGTGAAGCCCGGCTGTCTGTAAAGCTGCTGACTGACACTGAAGTGAGACCAAGATGTTGCTGCCCTGAAAACTAAAGCTCCGGTTCTTCAGCAGGCGGTTCATAAAGTGCTCATATGAATTTTCCAGGGGCATCACTGTCAGTTTGACCGTTTTTAGGGCGTTTTGTTCACTCCCCTTGTTTCCCCGCCTCCAATTAAAGAACCCTAAAATCCAACTTTATACTGATTTAGATGGGATCCTCATTCAGAACCAGGTGTCGGAGTGTCCTTAGCATTATGTGGTTCCGGACCACGGCCCATTTTTAAAACTCCATAGAACATTTTTGGTGGTGAATTTTAAAATCCAGCCCTCGTCCTCAGCTGTATGTGTTCTGCAGGGAACAATGAAATACAGTGGGTACGGAAAGTATTCAGACCCCTTTAAATTTTTCACTCTTTGTTTCATTGCAGCCATTTGCTAAAATCAAAAAAGTTCATTTTATTTCTCATTAATGTACACTCAGCACCCCATCTTGACAGAAAAAAACAGAAATGTAGAAATTTGTGCAAATTCATTAAAAAAGAAAAACTGAAATATCACATGGTCATAAGTATTCAGACCCTTTGCTCAGTATTGAGTAGAAGCACCCTTTTGAGCTAGTACAGCCATGAGTCTTCTTGGGAATGATGCAACAAGCTTTTCACACCTGGATTTGGGGATCCTCTGCCATTCTTCCTTACAGATCCTCTCCAGTTCCGTCAGGTTGGATGGTGAACGTTGGTGGACAGCCATTTTCAGGTCTCTCCAGAGATGCTCAATTGGGTTTAGGTCAGGGCTCTGGCTGGGCCAGTCAAGAATGATCACAGAGTTGTTCTGAAGCCACTCCTTTGTTATTTTAGCTGTGTGCTTCGGGTCATTGTCTTGTTGGAAGGTGAACCTTCGGCCCAGTCTGAGGTCCAGAGCACTCTGGAAGAGGTTTTCTTCCAGGATATCTCTGTACTTGGCCGCATTCATCTTTCCTTCAATTGCAACCGGTCGTCCTGTCCCTGCAGCTGAAAAACACCCCCATAGCATGATGCTGCCACCACCATGTTTCACTGTTGGGATTGTATTGGGCAGGTGATGAGCAGTGCCTGGTTTTCTCCACACATACCGCTTAGAATTAACACCAAAAAGTTCAATCTTGGTCTCATCAGACCAGAGAATCTTATTTCTCATAGTCTGGGAGTCCTTCATGTGTTTTTTGTCAAACTCTATGCAGGCTTTCATATGTCTTGCACTGAGGAGAGGCTTCCGTCGGGCCACTCTGCCATAAAGCCCCGACTGGTGGAGGGCTGCAGTGATAGTTGACTTTGTGGAACTTTCTCCCATCTCCCTACTGCATCTCTGGAGCTCAGCCACAGTGATCTTTGGGTTCTTCTTTACCTCTCTCACCAAGGCTCTTCTCCCACGATTGCTCAGTTTGGCTGGACGGCCAGGTCTAGGAAGAGTTCTGGTCGTCCCAAACTTCTTCCATTTAAGGATTATGGAGGCCACTGTGCTCTTAGGAACCTTGAGTGCTGCAGAAATTATTTTGTAACCTTGGCCAGATCTGTGCCTTGCCACAACTCTGTCTCTGAGCTCCTTGGACAGTTCCTTCGACCTCATGATTCTCATTTGCTCTGACATGCACTGTGAGCTGTAAGGTCTTATATAGACAGGTGTGTGCCTTTCCTAATCAAGTCCAATCAGTTTAATTAAACACAGCTGGACTCCTATGAAGGAGTAGAACCATCTCAAGGAGGATCAGAAGAAATGGACAGCATGTGAGTTAAATATGAGTGTCACAGCAAAGGGTCTGAATACTTATGACCATGTGATATTTCAGTTTTTCTTTTTTAATAAATTTGCACAAATTTCTACATTTCTGTTTTTTTCTGTCAAGATGGGGTGCTGAGTGTACATTAATGAGGAATAAAATGAACTTTTATGATTTTAGCAAATGGCTGGAATGAAACAAAGAGTGAAAAATGTAAAGGGGTCTGAATACTTTCCGTACCCACTGTATATTAGAGCTTCACCCATCTGGGGAAACGGCTGATTATAAACTTCATTCTCGGCTCGAGGAGTGTCCCATGTGGTGATATGACTGATCAATCACTCTGTTGAAATGCTTCATGCTCATTGTTCATACACCAAGATAACACTGATGAACACGCACTGATCAGGTCAACAGAGAGTCACAATTTCCCCTAAAAGTGTAAAACATGTTTCTGTCTGACAAGTTTTAAAAGAATGGATGATTTCTATGTTTACTGTCCCCACGTTCGTGTCCGTCCTCTGTGCCGTTCACTCACGGGCTGTCTTCGTCATCCCAGACTACCTGTCCGGGTGTGTGGGTGAAGTTCGCTGGCCTCCATCTCTTTACCCCGACCTGTACACGCCATCGTCTCCGTCGTGGTCCCTCCACTGGACCTACCGGGACTCCCAGCTGGTCAACCTGCCCGTCAGTCTGCTGGTGGAGGGAGACGTCATCGGTCTGAGACCTGGCCAGGAGGCGTTCGCATCCCTCAGAGGCATTAAGGTGAGATACTGTACGCTCTAATGTAAATAGAGCTTTTAGGAAATGTTTATTTTATAAGAAATCCTCAATTATTTACTCAAGATATTCATTTGTAATAAATAACAAGGCACCACATACCAGAACTGGTATTGGTACAGAAAACCAATATTTAGTTATTGATCCAACACTAACACACACATTTACACAATCACAGCTGACGTCACGGCTGACCTACTGCTGGGCAGAAAAACTCAACGAGCAGTGTATCAGGCAGCTAAAGCCAACATCATCCAATAAACACAGTCCAGCAATAATCCCTTCCCTTAATGAACGCATGATGGTCAGTCTGTTGTATTTTCTTAGAGAAGTGTTGATCCAACTGTGTGGAATTGTACTGCATCATACTGACCACCGCTTCATTTGTTTTATCAATGAGGAAAGCCTCAGAATCAGAAACGCATATCTGTGTAATGCATGCTTGATTTATATATGCTCCTAATTTTCTTTGTGTCCTCCTAAACTTGTTTTATTTAAGAGCACATGTAGAGCCCTGCAGTAGGCAGGTGCACAGTGAAGTAGGTTCCTTCCAGCACATACTTGTTTCTATCAGCATCGAGGTCAGAACGGCATCAGAGGAAGAACCAGACCGTCCAGATCCAAACCTTCCTGTGTAAACTCCCTGCTGCTGTCAGCCCAGTAAACCTGCTCCTATTAACTGGGTCAGAACGGCCCGTTGAAACTAAACTGTGCTCATCTGTCTTCCCTGCTCAGGATGATGAACACATCGTATTGGAACCAGGAGATTTATTCCCCCCATTGTCCCCCCCTCCTTCCCCACGGGCCAATGAGAAGAGGGGACCTCAGAGACCTCAGCAGCACCGCCTCTTCAGAGTGGTCCGGACCCCGGTACTGGACACAGTCAGGTAGGGAACGTGACATGTTGGATCCATGTGAGAGGCTTTTTTTAAATAGAATTTTGGACTTGTTCAAGTTATACCGCTCTTCTCAGCCATCATTCACATGTTAGAAAATAAAGTACCTTGTATACATAAGAACAATTTATAAAGCAACTTTAATCCAGTTATATTTGGTTCTGATTGGAACTTTGACCCGCAATAGCTGTAACCTGACTGCACCACAGGTCTGTCAATCAAACAGACACGCCCCCAAAAACAGGTCTTCTTGAATCTTCTTTTCTAATGAATGAGGGATTATTTTCAGATAGACCTCCAGAAAACTAATAAGAAGGAGTGACTTTAGCTAACAACACCGAGATAACTGATGGACACATTTTATTCACTTTGGATTTGATGAGAGAAGTTGAATGGGAGTCTATGGAGCCGGAGGCTTTTTGGAGCCGACCTCTAGTGGCACTCGCTGGTATTGCAGCTGAAGACACTTCTGGATCGGAACCATTTTTTGGGGTCCACGTTATTGTATATAAAATGGAAATATGTGTATATTTCACGTGAATATACAGCATGTCCACTCTGAGACCAAACAGACTGCATGTTGTTCTAATGTGAATAAACATCAGCATGTTACAGGGAGAGAATGCTAATTAATTGACATGAAAAGAAAATATAAATGAACCATGGTGTTGTTAGTACATCGTCTGTAGTAACTACCAGATGTCATCTGGAAAATAGCAACTCTATGCATTTTTGTGTCTGTCTTTTTCAACAGGAACAGTTTGGAGATGGCACTGTCTCGGCCAATCACAGTGCTCGATAACGAGAGGTTTACAGTTCAGTCGGTCATCACTAAGCTGGTCTGTCCTGTAGTGCTGGTGAGCAGTTAATACGGACTTCTGAATTCACTCTGCAAAGTGTCTGGAGTCTGAGATGTAATGGAGCCACCTTCTCGTCCTCTAGGTGGCGTTCCTGCTCGTCAACACTGTCCGCTATTTCTGTGATGCTCCCGGCCTCACTCCCGCCTGCTATAACTTCTTTCAACTTCAGGTAAAATCATTTTCAAACTATAAGTGTGCAGGTGACAAAGATTAGAGTGTGTGCACAACTACTTTCATCACAATATCAGAAGTAGTGTAATCAGTGTTGGTGTCTCATTATTACAGCCCTATAGAAACGTAGCAGAGTCGTCCCTTGATGCTGCTTCACACCAACTAAGGATTAGATCAACACTAAAAAGATAACAAAATGTTGAGACTGCACTCGACCAATAAAAAAAAGAAAAATGATTTTGTTAAAATATACATTCCTACATCACTTAGACAAATAGATTTCATCTGATTGCTTTATTCCCAAAAGTTATGAAGGAAGAAAGCATGCTGGGAAATATGATTGTGTTCTTGTATCTGAGATGTGTCAGCTTGTCAATGTGTTCTTACACTGAAGTTGCTCCTTCAGTTCACGTCTGCAGGGAATCAACAGCAAACTGAACAAAACATGTCACAGTTTCTGTTTTCCACCGAGGAGTAAAAAACAACTCTTTCTTTCTTCAGCGCACATGTTCTCAAAGCTGCAGCCGACGTAACTGTGACCGGCCCCGCTGCAAATATCTTTCTTGGGCCCTTCCTGTTTCCCCTCCTTCCTCCATAACTTTAAAAAAAATAAGTAATCAACTTAAATAGCTCTAAGTGATGGGGAGACGTATTTATTATATAAATATAAATTATTATTATTATAATAAAACATGTTTTGGAACATTTAAAAAAAGACAAAGATAATAAAATTTAGGCCAATATTTAAAACTATAAATGCGCAAAGTTGGAAGTTGGTATATAAACCTAAAACACTAACAAATATTCCAAATTCAACAGTAGATGAATCGTCTGCATTCATTTTGGAATGAAGACAGCCAGCGTGAAGGAGCACGTACACTGTGTGAACCAGATAATTACTGGTGCTGCTTTATTTATGATACTATTGTATGTGCTTCATAACATGATATCAGTATTTCATTTATAAATATCAAGGTTACCATCAATACCGATATATTATGACACACCTATTGTCAACCAACCTATTTTTAAATTAATACATTAAATTAATCTTATTCTTCATTTATAAGTCAGACTTTTCCGTTCTGTGTTGTTAATCCTGGACTAGACATTTAAAATCGATGTGGTGTGAAGAGTTTTGAATTGAAAACAGAGGAGATGACTGAACAGAAACATAAGTCACTCCCTCCAGGAAATCACAATAATTAACGCAAATTCAAACAAACGAAACGATTTTTCCGCAAAAAAAACCTCGTCATCAGAATCAGTGCTGAAAATATCAACGACATAAAGTTAATTTTTACAAACAAAACTCACTTTATCAACAAAAATATCTCCTCATTTCCAATCAGAAAGGCTCTGCTCCTGTTTTCATCACCAAATAAAGCTCTTAGACAAAGGACGTGGTGGAGGAACTGATGAGTGTGACACTGTGTTTCAGTTGATGGGGGTCCTTCCCATCCTGCCGCTGCTCTTCCCCGTCATGTGGGTGCTGGTGAACGCCTTCGGAGAGGCCCGAGTCCTCGCTGAGTTCAGCCGCGCGTCGCCAGCTGGCCTGGTGAGGGACACACACACACACACACACACACACACACACACACACACACACACACACACACACACACCCCACACACACACACCACACCACACACACACACACACAACACACACACACACACACACCACAACACACACACACACACACACACACACACACACACACACACACACACACACACACCACACACACACACACACACACACACACACACACACACACACACACCACACACACACACACACACACACACACACACACACACACACACACACACACACACACACACACACACACACACACACACACACACACACACACACACACACACACACACAGGTTGTTGTGTTCGATGTTTGAACTAACACACTGTGGGGTTAGACTGATGTTTTGGTTTACGAGCGGTCAGTATTCTTGGATCTGATAGTGTGTTTTCAGGCTGATTGATTAGATATTCATGAGGTATTAAAGTGTTATGAAGTCGATCTACAGTAAAGTCTGAAGCTGTAATAATCTGAAGTAGCTTTAACTGAACACAACTGCTACATTTAAATGGCGTTTTTCAGTCAAACTATTTTCCTCGCCCTCATGTGTCCCTGATGAGAAGCAGTCTCCCGTGAAGCTCGTCCACCTGCAGGACATCTCTGCAGTGGTTAATAAATCAGTGTCCAGCCCCAGTGGGTCTGAAACTATCTGAGAAGTTTGTCTTTGTACTCCAGCACACTGCTTTTTGTCCCCTAAACTAATCCGAACCCAAATTTACAACTGAATTCATAGTTTCTGTTTTAAATTAGTTCTCAAACCCAACACTGATGACATCAACAAGGTAACTGTCTCAAAAGGTTCCTCAGAGCTGCTGAAGATGTCATACAAGTGTCGCACAGGCTGAGTACCAGCTGTGATGAATAAACTGACCTTCATGTGTGATAGTGTATCATGACAACCAGTTTGGTCTCCTGTAGTTAGGGACTGTCTACATACACTGTACAAACATGGACGTAGCCTCCGTGATGTAGCACACTACATCGTGGACGAGGGCACAACCTGAACGCAGCCTCAGGTTTACCAGGCGCAGTGTTGAAGCTCAGTTCTGGTTCTGGGTGCGTTGGACCGTCGCCATCTTGGTAGTTCCTGACTCGGCCTCACTTGTGGCAAATTATACATAACCTTAAAAACATTCAAATGGGTCTTTAGAGTTATTTAAAAATCTCAAAACAGTAGTCATGAATGATCAGTTATACAGACTAAAGCTGTTTTTTGTACACAGCTGTAAGTTTGAACATGGGGGACTGTGAGGACTGACTGTTTATAAAAGTGTTCAAAGCTTCAGGTCTGTAAAATGGTTCCGATCCAGAAGTGTCTTCAGCTGCAATACCAGCGAGTGCCACTAGAGGTCGTCTCCAAAAAGCCTCCAGCTCCATAGACTCCCATTCAACTTCTCTCATCAAATCCAAAGTGAATAAAATGTGTCCATCAGTTATCTCGGTGTTGTTAGCTAAAGTCACTCCTTCTTCTTAGTTTTCTGGAGGTCCATCTGAAAATAATCCCTCATTCATTAGAAAAGAAGATTCAAGAAGACCTGTTTTTGGGGGCGTGTCTGTTTGATTGACAGGCCTGTGGTGCAGTCAGGTTACAGCTATCGGTGGGCGGGACGTAGTATCGTCAGGTTTCCGATCAGATCGGTCAGATCCACCTCTGGCTCCTCCCCCAGCTCGTCCAAATATGGTCACTTCCTGCTCCGAAACGCTCCGAACTAACAAGATGGTGACGGACAGAATCTGAACCGGAGGATTCATAACGTTCACAAACCAACGATGATATCACTGATGGATGATGATATCACTGATGGTTGATGACATCACTGATGGTTCATGACATCACTGATGGTTGGTGACATCACTGATTCAGAAATAATGATCGTGATCTTAAAACCCATGAGTCTAACCCTACAACAACACACACACACACACACACACACACACACACACACACACACACACACACACACGTACACACACACACACGGAGGCCTCCCTCTGTGTTTTAACTAGCCTCTTCTCTCGCCCCAGCTTGCTAAGTTCTCTGAGGACACTCTAAGCAGCTACACCGAAGTGGTTTCCTCCCAGGTATAACCTCTTGCTGTCTCGCTCCTTCCACTCAACCCTCCCACGCTCGCTTGGCTCTCGAGTCCACCTGAACCCGCCTGTCTTCTCTCGCTCGCTGTCCCCGCCCCCTTTGCTCCTCCCCCTGTGGACACGGCTCCCTCCACCATCAACACCAATCACGTCTTTGATTTGTTCATGGACATCTGATTCAGACCACCTCTGATTCTCCACGTGTCACTTCCTTTTCTTTTCTCTTTGTTTTGTTGTACATTGGCTTTACCTTCTGTTGTTTTTTGTTTTTTTTTATTCACCTTGCACGACATGTTATTTCTCTCCTTTGACTCTTTGGTTTTGATCACTCTTCATCTGTGGATTCACAGTCAACACTTCTTGGCCGAGCACCTCTGGATGTAAGTTTACACCGCAGCCATCTTTAAGGTCATGTTCTCGCCTCATGGAGACAACTTCTGCTCCTGCACAGCTCCTCAGCCGCCCAATCATTGTCCTCCGCTGTTGCTGCACTGTAGTAGCTCAAAGAGAAACGAGGCGACGCAGCAGTCATCAGCTGATCTGTCTTTCTGGACCTTTTGCATTGCTCCAGATGAATTAACCGGCGTTAGATGTAGGGACGAGGTGATGCCGAGAGGGACTGTCACTTGAATCTGTGTCTGACCTTCCACCTCTGCTTGTCTGCCTGCACTGCATGACTGAAAATCTGACCCAATATGTGCCGGTAATTCTTCAAGGTTTCCTCTCCTTGTGTCCTCTCCCTGTCTGAGCTGGAGTTTTCACTTCACAGAATCAACTAAGCGTTAAATCTGTATTTAAAAGACATGCTGTATGTTAAAATATTCAGAGTTTAGTTATTTGGATGTGTTGGCTTTATTATACTTTGGTCTTGTTTAAAAGACTGCAGGTTAATGTGTGTGCATCACATCCAGAACAGCTCACAGTCAGTTCAAGCTGCAGGGAACATCTTTATACTGAAGTGAAGCCTTATATAAATAATACATCATTGACTTTTGTTGGAACAGTTTGATCAAAATAAAATGCAACGTCAGGGTTTCCTTCTCTGTTTGAAACAATACAGCTGTAAAAATGTAAATGACCAATTATCTAAAATAGCCTGTGTTAAATGAAAATAGAATAGAAATGGTATTGTTTCATTCTGGATCACGTTTGACAAGCTATTGATATACCATAAAAAGTCAATATACCACCAACCCCTTTCAATGCACTTTTAAAACAATCACAGCTCCCTGAAATTCACGAATTTTCCAGTTGTTTGTTCCAGATGTTTTAGATGTCAGTGATACAGGATACTTGGTTACTGTCGCTGACACCGTTGATCACTGAATGGAGAAACTCACCGACCAACAGTCCAACAGTCTCACTGCAGTCTAATACAGTGTGTGCATTACTGCTGCCACTTCTCCCAGCCTCAGGAAAAGAAAAGCCCTCGCTTCAAATTAAAAGCCTTCTAGCGTTTTATACACAGTCCAGCCAAATTCTCGCTTTGGACCTCGTCATGTTTTAATGTATTGTAGAATGGCTGCCATTTAATTTCTAGGATGTTTTGTTTTTTCATTATTTACCAAAGTGTTTTATCCAGTTGCTTCATATTTCATAGACACGTGCTCATAGGAGACAAGCTGAAGCTACAAATTCACTTTAGCTTCACAGGAGAAGTTCTCCTTCAATCATGAACACATACAGATACACAGATGTGTTATAAATAACAGCTGTAGTGTTCATCATGCTCACCAGGTTAGCATGCTAGCACAGCAGAGGCTGGAGGGACTGTCATCAGCGCTGCAGGTATTTTGATCAAAGTGTGGACAAACTGAAATTTGGACTCGATGAAGGCTCAGTCAGACAATCAAAGGTAATCCAGCTGTTAAACTATTTCACAAAAACTCTGCTGCCTGCTGGTGGAAAACTCAGGAACAGAAACAGGCAGCTTTCACACCTTTACTTTGGTGACACTGAACATTAATGTTGGACATAAACTGTTAAACATAGATGTGATTTCATACATAAAGCCCTCCTACACGCAGCAGCACTACTGCTGGTTTACTGTCTCAGTTCGTTGCTTTTTCAAATTCATGTAAAACTCTAACATAAAACCTGTCAGCTGTCACATTGTCCTGATTTATTGTGAGAACAGCTCAGAGAGGCTGAGATATTACATCCTGAACTGAAGAGATGAACTCCGCCCACAGGAAGTGAACTGCTGGATTCCTGCACACACAACTGGTCCTTTGTGACAACACAGTTTATACAGCCTTCATTTTAAATTGAACCCAGACTGACAAACTGTGCCACACTGTGTAAATATTTACACTGAGGATATGGGCTCGCTAAAAAAATGTTCCTGCAATGATGTATATGAATGTTCCTTTATTCTGAAAAGAGGAGACAAGGAAAGGAGTTCGATCAGAACGGTGCATTCAGTTTGTGTCCTGCTGATCCAGATGTGCATGGATGTGTTTGCTGCCGCGTACACTAGCTTCACCTCCTGGCCTTCTAGTGTAGAAGCTTTGTCCTGTTGATGTTGTGTAGCCCAATCACAAAGCTGATCAGGACTCAACTCTGTCTTTCAGGCAGGTTTCTGCTTCTTCCTTCTTCCTGAAAGCTGCTTTTTTTTCCCCTCAAATTTGTAGTTTGAATAACTGTAATTTTATTGATGAATCAATATGAAACATGTCATCAGCTTGGAGCATGCAGTGGAAAGCTATTCTCTTGTTTAATTTGTGTGTGTTTGTGTGTGCTCACATCTGCAGGAGATGCTGCGTTGTGTGTGGAGACACCTGGTTGGCGTCTTGAAGGGAGAATCTCATACACTCTGTTACACGTCCAGCCTTTTACACACACTGGGATCCGTCACTGTGAGTACTGCCATCGAGGCGGGAGTCTGCTGACCAGTGCTGCAATTTACATTTTTTATTTGGATATTATAACTAATATTATTTTAACAAAAAGTTTAGACATTGTGTGAAATGTAAATAAAATAGAGTGCAATGATTTGCAAATCATGAAAACACATTTAATTGAAAATAGACCAAAGACAACATATCAAATGTTGAAATCATTGTTTTATACGTGTAAATATGTCTCATTTTGAATTTGATGGCAGCAACATGTTTCAAAAATGGATGGTCCCTCCTCTTTAGCCTGGAGGATGCAGTGTCCACGATTTCCTAAAAAAAAAAAAATCAGACACTCATGGACAACATTTCCTTTTATTAAATACAGTGGTGTGAAAAAGTGTTTGCCCCCTTCCTGATTTCTTTTTTTTTTTTGCACGTTTGTCATACTTAAATGTTTCAGATCATCAAACAAATTTAAATATTAGTCAAAGATAACACAAGTAAACACAAAATGCAGTTTTTAAATGAAGATTTTTATTATTAAGGGAGAAAAACAATCCAAACCCACATGGCCCTGTGTGAAAAAGTGTTTGCCCCCTAAACCTAATAACTGGTTGGACCACCCTTTACAGCAACAACTGTAATCAAGCGTTTGTGATAACTTCCAATGAGTCTTTTCCAGCTGTGGAGGAATGTTGGCCGACTCATCTTTACAGAGTTGTTGTTGGAATTCAGCCACATTGGAGGGTTTTCCAGCACCAACCTCCTTTTGAAGGTCATGCTACAGCATCTCAATAGGATTCAGGTCAGGACTTTGACTAGGCCACTCCAAAGTCTTCATTTTGTTTTTCTTCATCCATTCAGAGGTGGACTTGCTGGTGTGTTTTGGATCATTGTCCTGCTGCAGAACCCAAGTTGGCTTCAGCTTGAGGTCACGAACAGACGGCCGGACGTTCTCCTTCAGGATGTTTTGGTAGACGGTAGAATTCATGGTTCCATTTATCACAGCAAGTCTTCCAGGTCCTGAAGCAGTAAAACAGCCCCAGACCATCACACTACCACCACCATATTTTACTGTTGGTATGAGGTTCTTGTTCTGAAATGCGGTGTTACTTTTACGACAGATGTAACGGGACACACACCTTCCAAAAAGTTCAACTTTTGTCTCGTCAGTCCACAGAGTATTTTCCCAAAAGTCTTGGGGATCATCAAGATGTTTTCTGGAAAAAATGAGACGAGCCTTAATGTTCTTTTTGCTCAGCGGTGGTTTTGGTCTTGGAGCTCTGCCATGCAGCCATTTTTACCCAGTCTCTTTCTTCTGGTGGAGTCATGAACACTGACCTGAACTGAGGCAAGTGAGGCCTGCAGTTCTTTGGATGTTGTCGTGGGGTCTTTTGTGACCTCTTGGATGAGTCGTCACTGCTCTCTCGGGGTAATTTTGGTTGGCCGGCCGCTCCTGGGAAGGTTCACCACTGTTCCATGTTTTCTCCATTTGTGGATAATGGTTCTCACTGTGGTTCTCTGGAGTCCCAAAGCTTTAGAAACGGCTTTAGAACCTTTTCCAGACTGATAGATCTCAATTACTTTCTTTCTCATTTGTTCCTGAATTTCTTTGGATCTCGGCATGATGTCTATCTTTTGAGGATCTTCTGGTCTACTTCACTTTGTCAGGCAGGTCCTATTGAAGTGATTTCTTGATTGAGAACAGGTGTGTCAGTAATCAGGCCTGGGTGTGGCTCGAGAAATTGAACTCAGGTGTGATGAACCACAGTTAAGTTATGTTTTAACAGGAGGGGGAAACACTTTTTCACACAGGGCCATGTGGGTTTGGATTGTTTTTCTACCTTAATAATAAAAACCTTTATTTAAAAACTGCATTTTGTGTTTACTTGTGTTATCTTTGACTAATATTTAAATTTGTTTGATGATCTGAAACATTTAAGTGCGACAGACATGCAATAAAATTGGAAATCAGGAAGGGGGCAAACACTTTTTCACACCACTGTATGTGTTTACATGAATTGCAAATCAATGCATTCTGTTTTTGTTCAACATTTTACACATCTGTTTAGGAAACGGGGTTGTACACTGTATTAATTAAGATAAGTAAATGTAGTTTTCATGAAGAGAATGTGATGAAATGATGCAGCTTCTTGGTTTTTAGATCCTTCAGAGAACAGTTCAGCTCTAATTAGACAGATTTCTATTCAACAAATGTACCAGTTCAGTAAACATTTAATAGTTTTTTTACATTAGTAATGAATCATTCTAACAATCAGAAGTAACTTAATGTTATTGATGACAGCCACATAGTTATTTGTAGTTATATTGACAAACTGCTGGTAAGTTGTGTCTGAAGATATGAAAGTGATTGACAGAACCAAACGATGCAGGTGATTGTGCTCCAGTTCTGGTATTTTTATTTTTTATTTTATACACTTTATTAATCCCCGAGGGGGGATATATTAACATATATACATATTAACATGTGATCTGGACCTGCATAGTTAACCTGGATACAGATAAAACACATGTTAATGCAGGTGTCAAAACAAGCATTGAAATCAGTGATTGGACCTCAGCAGGTGAAGATGCAATTATTACAGTGTGAACGCATTCAGATTAAAAAGCCTCGCGTGTTCAAAGATCAGCTGACTCAACGTCTTCCTGCTGCCCCAAGCAAGCATGGAAAAATGTACCGGTAGTTTAACACTGGGGGAAAGTAGAGCTCCATCTGGGACACACAATGTTTGTTCTAACTAATTCACATCTTGAGATAGCTGAAATGTATTTTAATACCAAATGTGAATGCAAACACCATGGATCAGATGTCAGATAAAGATCTCTTAATAGTAGATGTAAATTAATGTCACTGCTCTGAATCCTGCTGGTTCTGATTCTCCGAGTACCATCGTGACACCCAGACTTGTTTTGTTTGTGCAGATATATGTCTCTGAGATTTCTGCCTCCACTTCCTCACAATGGAGGTAAATGGAATTCCCTTTGTGGAGCTCAACGCATTAAGAAATTACTTGTGAAAAATTCAACAGCTCAATTTCTGCCCAGAAACAATCTCTTTAGATTATTCACCTCAAACTGGATTTATATTTGATGCAAAGCTTTAACAGGAGTCCTCTAATGTCCCTACAGACTTCCCCTGTGACCATGTCCTATATCTCCCACCATCACTGTGTTCAGCTTATTTCATTGACTTCACTTACTTAATGTTTGCTTTACTTAACAAACTACATCAGGTCCGGTGGAGCCTCAGACAGTAAGCGTGCAGCCACATACTGTAGGTACGACCCGTAACGTCGGATGAAAGTAGAAATCTCCAGTTGGAAGATGGTTGTCTGTGTTTTTCTGTTGTTGGTGCAGCTGAACGTTCACAGAGTGAAAAAAACACAGGAAGCCTCTTCAGAACCTGCAGTCAGGAGCCAGTGAGCTGACACGTCCTCTGTGTGTGTGTGTGTGTGTGTGTGTGTGTGTGTGTGTGTGTGTGTGTGTGTGTGTGTGTGTGTGTGTGTGTGTGTGTGTGTGTGTGTGTGTGTGTGTGTGTGTGTGTGTGTGTGTGTGCGTGCGTGCGTGTGCGTGTGCGCAGGTGCTGTGTTGTGTGGACAAGCAGGGCATCCTGTCGTGGCCGAACCCCAGTCCGGAGACGGTGCTGTTCTTCAGTGGGCGAGTAGAACCACCTCACAACAGCCAGGACGACCTCAGAGACGACCTGTCCGTCAACTCCTACTGCCGGATGGAGACAGACGATGACAGGGATGAGGTGTGTGTGTGTGTGTGTGTGTGTGTGTGTGTGTGTGTGTGTGTGTGTGTGTGTGTGTGTGTGTGTGTGTGTGTGTGTCTGTCTGTCTGTCTGTCTGTCTGTCTGTCTGCTTGCCTGTCTGTCTGTCTGTCTGTCTGTCTGTCTTCAGTAGAAGTGTTGTGTCTCCCCCTGACCTCTGTGACTGCTCTCCAGGCCCAGGAGGCCGAGGCTCTGCTCTGTCTGCCGGTCGAGTCCTCCATCCACCTGGGGGAGGGGCCTGAGCCCAGCGAGACGTCACATGACACGGCTCGCTCGTCTGACACCCTCCGGCTGCGGCGCTCCTGCCAGCCAGCGCACACTCGTGTTAAACACAACTCCGGATCCAATGTGAGCTTCAGCCATGACACCGAGGGAGGCGAGGACGACCAGGCGCAGGTAAGAACTGGACCGGAAATTCAAGCCTGTGAAAGAGTTGTAAAAGAAGAAGAATATTATTTTAGGAGATTTAGGTTTCCAGTTAGAGGAACTGATGGCAGGACTGCGCTCACACGTGCTTTTTTTCTATCAACATTGTAGCTATAATTCATGACACAAACAATCTGACAGCATTAAATGGATGTTGTACAACGCTGTGTAAAATGCAAATAAAATGATAATGCAATGATTTTCAAATCCTATAAACTCATATTTAATTGCAAACAGACCAAGGACAACATATCAAGTGTAGAAACTTAGAAATATTCGTGTTGTATGAGTAATATGCCACCAACACGTCTCAAAAAAAGTTGGGACAGGGTCAACAAAAGACTGGAAAAGTTGTGTAAAGATAAAAAAAAAAAAAACATCTAGTGGAACATCTCACAACTAATTAGATTACCATGGCAACAGATTAGTAACTCTAATGAATATTGGTATTTTGAATTTGATGGGAGCAACACGTCTCCAAAAAGTTGGGACAGCGGCATGTTTACTACTGTGTTGCATCACTTCTTTTAACAACTCTGTAAACATCTGGGAACTGAGGACACCAGTTTCTGGAGTTTTGGAAGTGAAATATTGTCCCATTCTTGTCTGATAAAGGTAAGATCACCATCATCCAATATTGGTTTCCAGCCTTGTCCCTTGTGTTCAGAGATTTCTCCAGATTCTCTGAATCTTTTAATGATATTATGAACCGTAGACGATGAAATCCACTAATTCTTTGTAGTTTTACGTTGAGGAACATTATTCTTAGATTGTTGAACTATTTTCCCAAACAGTCTTTCAGAGTGGTGAACCTCTCCCCATCTTCACTGCTGAGAGACTCCGCCTCTCTGCAATCATCTTTTTATACCCAATCATGTTACTGTTGCCATGGTAACCTCATTAGTTGTGAAATGTTCAACCAGATGGTTTTTTTTTTAGCATTACACAACTTTTCCAGTCTTTTGTTGACCCATGATTCAAAAGCAGATATTTTTGATAAAACAATACAATTTCTCAGTTATTTGCAAATCATTGCATTCAGTGATTATTTACATTTTACAGAGCATATCAACATTTTTGGAAACAGGTTTGTACTTTCATACAGAATGAGAACAGTGACATGGTGGGTCTGAAGGTGGCATCACTTGATTGACCTCCACAGTTCAGACTGTGTTGTGATGTTGTGTGTTTGTCTGCAGGACTTTGCGCTGGGCTGTCCCGAAACGGAGGCTGACGACTTTGTGTGCGACTACCACCTGGAGATGCTGAGCCTGTCGCAGGACCAGCAGAACCCGGCCAGCATCCAGTTCGACGACCTCTCCTGGCAGTGCCACCTGCCCTCCCTCAAGCCGCTGGGCCTCAACATCATGCTGAACCTCTGCAACGCCAGCGTCACCAAGCAGCTGTGCCGCTTCTCGGACCACCTGTCCAACCTGGCGCTGCAGGAGAGCCACGGCACCGTGCTGCCCGTCTACGTGCCCTGGGGCCTCTGCGAGCTGTCCCGGCTCATCGGTGAGGTTTACTGCAGCGATCACATCTTATTCAGATGATCTAGCACTGAAATTTCAACCTTGAAGTTTTCTTCAGAGAGAAAAGCTGATGTGACCACTCGGCATGACTTATAGATGAAGACGGTCTTTTCCTGCAGTCTGAGCAGAGATCTCGTGGTTGTTAGGATTTTAGGAGGTTTTGATGACTCAAGTTGTTTCTGTGTTTATGATGTGTTGGAGTCAGTGTTTCACCTGACTAAAAGTCACATCATTTTTACATTAATAAGTCATGTAGACATAATGTCGACCTGCTGGTTCGCTGTCACTTAAAACACTTTCTCTTTTATCTTTGAAGAAAAAAAAAAAAAAAAAGCTGCTTTTTCTCAGACTGACAGATGTCAACTAGACTGGATGTTTCAGTACTGGATTAATGAAGTGTGTGTGTGTGTGTGTGTGTGTGTGTGTGTGTGTGTGTGTGTGTGTGTGTGTGTGTGTGTGTGTGTGTGTGTGTGTGTGTGTGTGTGTGTGTGTGTATGTGTATGTGTTGTGTGTGTGTATGTGTTGTGTGTGTGTGTGTGTGTGTGTGTGTGTGTGTGTGTGTGTGTGTGTGTGTGTGTGTGTGTGTATGTATGTGTTGTGTGTGTGTGTGTGTGTGTGTGTGTGTGTGTGTGTGTGTGTGTGTGTGTGTGTGTGTGTGTGTGTGTGTGTGTGTGTGTGTGTGTGTGTGTGTGTGTGTGTGTGTGTGTATGTGTTGTGTGTATGTGTGTGTGTGTGTGTGTGTATGTGTGTGTGTGTGTGTGTGTGTGTGTGTGTGTGTGTGTGTGTGTGTGTGTGTGTGTGTGTGTGTGTGTGTGTGTGTGTGTGTGTGTGTGTGTGTGTGTGTGTGTGTGTGTGTGTGTGTGTGTGTGTGTGTGTGTGTATGTGTTGTGTGTGTGTGTGTGTGTGTGTGTGTGTGTGTGTGTGTGTGTGTGTGTGTGTGTGTGTGTGTGTGTGTGTGTGTGTGTGTGTGTGTGTGTGTGTGTGTGTGTAGGGTTCACCCCCGGTGCCAGGGAGCTGTTTAAACAGGAGAACCACTTGGCTCTGTACCAGCTGCCGACTGGAGAGAAGACCAAAGAGTTCACGTCTCGCCGCCTTCATTACTTCACCAAACGCCAGCCGCCCCTCTCCCACCTGATCTCGCTGTTCGTCCGGGACTCCTCCTCCAGTGAGTCCTCCTCGTCTCCTGTCAGGTTTCAGCTGGAGCTGGAGGTGCTGTGTGTGTCCGGGTCGTCGGATTCTCATCACCGCATCGTCTCAGGAACATTTGGAGGGAATTTCTTCAAACTTGACACAAACATTCATTCAGACTCGAAAATGAACTGATTTGATTTTGGGGGTCGAAGGTCACTGTGACATCAGATCAGACTGGCAAATGAGGGAACTCCCCGCCCTCTTTTTGGGGGAAAACAAGTGACCCTTGCTGTTGACTTCAATGTAAAATATGGTTATAAAACCAAACCACCAGCAGTAAATTAGTTTATGAATGAACCTAAAACACCAAGTGAAGTACATGTACTGTATGTCCACTCTGCTCTGCCACAGACCACACTAGATAGATCAAAAAGTCCCTTCAGCATCAAGCTGGTGCTACAACCCCACTCAGTGGTTGAGGCGTCCCGTACGGACATCTAATTTGACCTAGTTGGTCTCCAGGTGAGAAAATGACCACAGTCATATTGAACTGTTCAGTCCTGCTCTCCAAACAGTGTTGTAGCTGCCGTCTGCTCTTACCTCTGACTCAGCTACATAGTGAGTGGCGCCCTAAAGCCCTTCTATCAGGATCTTTTGTAGGAGCTAGCTCAGCGTTTTTCACATGATTGTTGGTGCAACTAACCACACGGCAGCTCTTCAGCACAACAGTATTATTTAAACCGCTTCGTTTAAAGCAGAAGTTTAGAGAAAAGTCTGAACTTCCTCTGGTTCACTGTGTGTGATTGTTTTCCCCCAGAGAGAGAGAGAGAGGCGTGGTGGTGACAGCAACGCCGGTCTGAGCTATAATGTTGTGCAGAAACACTTTTCTGTTTGTTATTCAGCCCCATAACTCAGGAACAGAAGATTATCAGCACACTTCCATCCTGGTTTAGTGACTCTTCTGTGCTGTCGGGTTGTGAAGCGTCCATGTTTCAGAACCTGAAGCTTTTCTGCAGCAACATTCATTTTAAAGCATCATCTGTTCTGGTTGTTCAGCTGATGTTCTTCTCTTGTAGATAACATCCAGATGTTGTCTCACGGTTCAGCCGACCTCATCCTGGAGGCCTGCACTGACTTCTGGGACGGGACGGATATCTACCCCCTCTCAGGCTCCGACAGGTACGGCACAGCGTCTGTCTCCGCCCCCCCGGGTGAAGTCATTTATATGTCTACGTCCCTTCAGTCTCTATTCTTGTTTTGACCTTCTGTGTTTCAGAAAGAAGGTTCTGGATTTCTACCAGCGCGCCTGTCTGTCAGGTTACTGCTCCGCCTTTGCCTACAAACCCATGCAGGTGTCCTTGTCCAGCCAGCTGAATGGGAAGTGCGTGGAGCTGGCCCCCGGTCCCTGCCTCTTCTCCGGGGTGGAGCTGCCCTCCACCACCCCCATCAAAAACAGCTTCTGCAGGAACAGCTGGAGCTCCGACGGTACGAGTCAGCGACAGAAGGACGGAGAGTTAAAGTAACGATGCACCTCTCATGTCCTGTCCGTCCCTGTGGTGTCCACAGAGGGTATCGGTGAGGGCGTGGAGCGGGAGGACTGTGTGCAGGCCCTCAGCGGGCAGATCTTCATGGGCATGGTGTCGTCCCAGTTCCAGGCCAGGCTGGACACGGTCCGGCTCATCGACGCTCTGGTCACCGCCTGCATCCGCTTCGTTTACTTCTCCATGGACGATGAACTTCGCAGCAAGGTGAGCAAACACGAGCTCATGAGAACAGACGAGACCTGGATGAACATTTATCCTTTTCTATTTTACACCATCAATGTGGATTTCCCAGCATGCAATTGCTTCCACTCCAGAGTGGCTGAAACACTGGCTGATATTTATTTATATTTATTTTATATTTATAAGTATTCAGTGCAGTAGTGACTGTAATAAAGGACTTTATTAATCCCTCAGTGAGGAAATGTAATCATCATAGCAGCTTAAGAATACAGTACAGTGTATAATAGTATACTGCTGTATGCAGTACAGTACAATGGAGTATACTGCTGAAGTGTTTGTGGTGATGTTGTATATGACAGCTGATGTGTGTGTGTGTGTGTGTGTGTGTGTGTGTGTGTGTGTGTGTGTGTGTGTGTGTGTGTGTGTGTGCAGGTGTTTGCAGAGAAGATGGGTTTAGAGACAGGCTGGAACTGTCACATCTCTCTGACCCCGAACGGAGACAGTCCCTGTGATGGAGGTCCATCCAGTCCGAGTCACGGCTCCCTGCACGAAGACCTCAACCAAGGTTGGTACATTGAGTTGTGTTTCTGCTGGCTGCCGCTTCAATACATCCAGAAACATCAACTGGCATCGCTATCTTTCTGTTAGGCGGCTTTAGAAATGAGTTCCCCTTTAACCCAGTAATTTCACCACCTTCACTTTGAAGCTCATGTCTTGGTCATTGTTGTGAACCATTCATGCTGTAACTTTCATTCTTTCATTTTATAATACTTACTGATTTTTTATATTAGCCTTCATATCAGGGTAAAGGGTCATTTTGCCTTGTTTTATTTTCACATATCTTACATCTTGCGTCTCTGTGTGAGGAAGACTCGCTGCGCTATTTAACCAAGAAGAAGAGGAGTGAATTTGAATGCAGCGTACAAACTAACCAGCTCATCAAACATGGTTAAATCATTTAGACGGTAAAGTGAAGGTGCTCAAAGAAGTCAAACTCTGGAGGGAGAAATTCTCTGTTCAGCTTCAGCTTTGTTCCTCATCAAGTTTGTTCCTCAAATTCAGATTGTCAATCAGTGAAGTGGAAGTTTGTAAAGCGTTTTTTTAAATGTTTAATGTCTGGTCTTCTGTTGTGGTACTCAGATTCTCGGGATGAAGCAGAAGGTCCGTTGCTCCCTGAAGAAGAAGCCCACTCTGACCTGGCCAGTTTCCAGCCCACAGACAGTGACGTGCCCAGCTTCCTGGAGGACTGCAACCGGGTACCGATCTTCATCTCTACCGTCACACCAGTGAAAACACAGCTGTCTTCTCCCGACAGCAGAGAAAATATCTGTTTCCGTTTTATAATCAGCTCACAGACTTCTCTCTTTGTTGCTCTGATCCGATGGTTTTAGTCTGATAACCAACTGAACTGAGTTGAATTTGGTGCGAGCATGTTGCTTCTTCGCTGTTCTTCCTCTCCCTGCTGTGACGTCCCTCCTCTCTCTCAGGCCAAGTTACCTCGCGGGATCCACCAGGTCCGTCCTCATCTGAAAAACATCGATAACGTGCCTCTTCTGGTGCCGCTCTTCACCGACTGCACGCCTGACAGTGAGTCTTCTTTCTGGGTTTTATAGCCACTTTTATCAACATGTTCTGCTTTCATCTGCTCCTCCAGAGGAAAAGTAGATTTCAGATTAATAAGAAACCCATCAGGCCTGAACTGATGATCCCAGTTACTGTCTCTTTGTTCAGTGTGTGACACCCATAGTGTTTCTTTTATCTGCAGCCATGTGTGAGATGATGAAGATCATGCAGGAGAACAGAGAGGTCACCTGCTGTCTGGGAAGCTCCGCCAACTTCCGCAACAGCCGCCTGTTCCTGCAGAGCAACCTCAGGTATGCACACGTTCATAAGAATTCATGTAGAAGTGTTTCTCAGCCTCGTCTTTCTGCATTTAAAGGGTGTCAGGTATCTTCTCCAAGAAGTAATGATAGTTATCTATCAACAGTGTCATTGAAATTTCCTCCTCCTATTGTGGAGTTTGTTTTCTATATCTGTAATTATATTTTGAGTCATTGGTTCATATTTGCTTTTGTGTCATAAAGTATGAGTCAGCGTTATCATCCTTTGTTATAACAGTTTAAACAAAGCACAGGCAGCTCTTCTAAAGCTGTTACAGGTGATTTACTGACTCATCTCTGACAAACCAGACAATATATTTACACTTCACTATCTGCATGTGCAGATTTTACAAAAGGTAAGTGAGGAGATGTTTTACTGTGATTTGGATGTACTGGCCCTTTAAGGGCTCCTCATAGAAAACCAGTGGAGTACATACTGATCATATAATAGTTACACAATCTGCTTCATATTCAGACTCCTTCACTATTTCAACACTGTGTAGTTTTGTAATTATATTTTTAATGGGTAAAATAAATAAATAATAATGACTGAAGAAAACAAGCTTTTAGAAATGTTTGCAAACTAAAATCAAAACTAGCTTGAAACATTTTTAAGGTCTAACATCTTACACTGCATGTCAAGAAAAACAATCCAAGCAACTCTGTAGATTTCCACAATAAAACTGAGGCGAGGCATCGATGAGGGCGGCGCTGTCAAACTGTTTCTAACCAGCACATTGGAGACCACTGGGAGTATTCATGGCCAAATGAAGTAACCGAGTGTGAAAGGCCGCGATCAGGGAGGCCATCAACACAACCATCAACACAACCACATCAACACAACCATCAACACAACCATCAACACAACCACATCAACACAACCATCAACACAACCATCAACACAACCACATCAACACAACCACATCAACACAACCATCAACACAACCACATCAACACAACCATCAACACAACCACATCAACACAACCATCAACACAACCACATCAACACAACCATCAACACAACCACATCAACACAACCATCAACACAACCACATCAACACAACCATCAACACAACCACATCAACACAACCATCAACACAACTATCAACACAACCATCAACACAACCATCAACACAACCATCAACACAACCATCAACACAACCATCAACACAACTATCAACACAACCACATCAACACAACCATCAATACAACCACATCAACACAACCATCAACACAACCATCAACACAACCAACAACACAACCATCAACACAACCACATCAACACAACCATCAACACAACCAACAACACAACCATCAACACAACCACATCAACACAACCATCAACACAACCATCAATACAACCACATCAACACAACCATCAACACAACCACATCAACACAACCATCAACACAACTATCAACACAACCATCAACACAACCATCAACACAACCACATCAACACAACCATCAACACAACCACATCAACACAACCATCAACACAATCATCAACACAACCACATCAACACAACCATCAACACAACTATCAACACAACCATCAACACAACCACATCAACACAACCACATCAACACAACCACATCAACACAACTATCAACACAACCATCAACACAACCATCAACACAACCATCAACACAACCACATCAACACAACCATCAACACAACTATCAACACAACCACATCAACACAACCATCAACACAACCATCAACACAACTATCAACACAACCATCAACACAACCATCAACACAACCACATCAACACAACCATCAACACAACCACATCAACACAACCATCAACACAACCACATCAACACAACCATCAACACAACCAACAACACAACCATCAACACAACCATCAACACAACCACATCAACACAACCATCAACACAACCATCAACACAACCACATCAACACAACCATCAACACAACCATCAACACAACCAACAACACAACCATCAACACAACCACATCAACACAACCATCAACACAACCAACAACACAACCACATCAACACAACCATCAACACAACCATCAACACAACCACATCAACACAACCATCAACACAACCACATCAACACAACCATCAACAAAACCATCAGCACAACCATCAACACAACCATCAACACAACCAACAACACAACCATCAACACAACCAACAACACAACCATCACTGAACAGAACCAGATGTTCTCTGCAGAGATGGGAAAACAACAATCTCAGCCACTCAAAGAAACACACAATGAGAGACTTTGGAGTTTGAGAATCACGATTCTCTGGTCTGATGAGACAAAAACTGAACTCCAAACTAATACTATTGCTGGTGCAGTGACCTCAGACTGGACTGATGGTTCAGCCAGACTTAAGCCCTGCAGGAGATGGAGGTCACATGATGGGGAGATACACTACTCACTTCCAGGTGTACTCATTTATTTACCAAAGATCTCTTAAAAGTGAACTTTCTGCCAACGAGGCTTCTTCAAAGTATTAAATTATGGGTCCCAATTGTTTGTTTTTTTAATAAATTAGTTTTGACTGTCTTTATGAGTTTTTAAGTGTTTATTGATGAGGGGAAAATGTCAGTTCCATCACTTTAAGTGAAAACTTCACTACAGCGACTGTGACAGTAGAATAATCCTGATTGGCCCACATTCGAGTTGTCCCGCCTCTCGTCTCCACAGCATCGCCTTGGACCCTCTGTATCCGTCCCAGTGCTCCTGGGAGACGTTCGGCTACGCAACCGGAGGAGGTTTTAACGGAGAGGTCGAGGGACTGTCTCCTCTGAGGCTGTCGGGGCAGCTCAACAGTCTGGGCTGCTCCGCTGCCTTCCACCAGGGGGAGAGCGTCAGCATGGTGAAGCTCATAGAGCAGGTCAGACACACACACACACACACACACACACACACACACACACACACACACACACACACACACACACACACACACACACACACACACACACACACACACACACACACACACACACACACACACACACACACACACACACACACTCACTCACGCTCTCAGAAAGTCACACAGATGTTACATTTGTTAATGAACTTCTGGGTGAATGTGTTCCAGGCCCGACACACAACCTACGGCATCCGCAAGTGCTTCCTCTTCCTGCTGCAGTGTCAGCTCAGTTTGGTCATCATCCAGGTGACAGAGGAGCCTTCATCACCTCTCAACATCTGGCTGTTCACACTCTCTTTGCAGCGTGTAGATGTCTACGATAGTAAATAACTAACTGAAGTTGCTCTGGTGTCTGTATGCAGTTCTTGGCCTGCCTGGCTCAGCTTCCTCCTCCCATGAACACCACCGACATCCTGTGGGTGTCCTGCTTCAGCTACCCGCTGCTCAGGTGCACACACACTGTTCGCACCTGACATCTCATGATTCGGGGTTATTTAGCTGTGTCATTGTAATGCTGGGTTTGTGATGTGTTGGCAGTGTGTCTCTTTTGGGGAAACCACCTGACAGCTCCGTTATGACAGTCGCCACCGGGAAGAACCTGGATGCCATCCCAAAAAAGGTCGGTTCACACCTCAGTCAGATCTGTTTCTGGTTTCTAATCGGTTCCACGATATCTGATAACGCTCTGACAAAACTACTGTTCACCAGTGTAATGAGCTGGGTAGTGATAGGAAACTCCTTCCAGCCAAGTAGAAAGTCTTTCCCTCTGCAGCCTCATGTTTCTGTAGAAGACTTATTTTGAGTACCAGTAAGAGGCTGACCTTAGGTTAGGTTAGGTTAGGTTAGGTTAGGTTAGGTTAGGTTAGGTTAGGTTAGGTTAGGTAGTTACTTTATTAATCCCCGAGGGGAAATTTTTTTTCTCTACAGCAGCATACAGAAGCAACAAGATAATAATAGAATAATAGAAAAGCAATAAAATAGCAGTAAAAAATATAAAATATAAGATGCACAGTATATACAGTACAGTATATATCTATATATATTATATACAAACAACCAAGAAACACAGTCAACAGTGTTATTGTTGTGTGATGGATTTTGCCAGAGGTGAGTTATTGTACAGTCTTATTGCGGTCGGCAGGAATGATCTCCTGTATCAGGAATGATCTCCTGTATCAGGAATGATCTCCTGTATCTGGAATGATCTCCTGTATCTGGAATGATCTCCTGTATCAGGAATGATCTCCTGTATCTGGAATGATCTCCTGTACCTGGAATGATCTCCTGTACCTGGAATGATCTCCCGTATCAGGAATGATCTCCCGTATCAGGAATGATCTCCCGTATCTGGAATGATCTCCCGTATCTGGAATGATCTCCCGTATCTGGAATGATCTCCCGTATCAGGAATGATCTCCCGTATCAGGAATGATCTCCCGTATCTGGAATGATCTCCCGTATCAGGAATGATCTCCCGTATCTGGAATGATCTCCCGTATCTGGAATGATCTCCCGTATCTGGAATGATCTCCCGTATCTGGAATGATCTCCCGTATCTGGAATGATCTCCCGTATCTGGAATGATCTCCCGTATCTGGAATGATCTCCTGTATCGATCTCCTGTATCTGGAATGATCTCCTGTGTCTGGAATGATCTCCTGTATCTGGAATGATCTCCTGTATCTGGAATGATCTCCTGTATCTGGAATGATCTCCTGTATCAGGAATGATCTCCTGTATCAGGAATGATCTCCTGTATCTGGAATGATCTCCTGTATCTGGAATGATCTCCTGTATCTGGAATGATCTCCTGTATCTGGAATGATCTCCTGTATCAGGAATGATCTCCTGTATCTGGAATGATCTCCTGTATCTGGAATGATCTCCTGTATCTGGAATGATCTCCTGTATCAGGAATGATCTCCTGTATCTGGAATGATCTCCTGTATCTGGAATGATCTCCTGTATCTGGAATGATCTCCTGTATCAGGAATGATCTCCTGTATCAGGAATGATCTCCTGTATCTGGAATGATCTCCTGTATCAGGAATGATCTCCTGTATCAGGAATGATCTCCTGTATCTGGAATGATCTCCTGTATCAGGAATGATCTCCTGTATCAGGAATGATCTCCTGTATCTGGAATGATCTCCTGTATCAGGAATGATCTCCTGTATCTGGAATGATCTCCTGTATCTGGAATGATCTCCTGTATCTGTCCTTGTGACAGCGGAGCTGGAGGAATCTTTTATGATGCATTTCACTTTTTCCACGTATATTTCAGCAAATCACGATGCATTGGTCACATATCTTGAAAACAATGACATCATCTAAAACATGCTTACAGTGCAGACTGATAGACAATCATCCTGCCCTGCAGGAACAAACCTTTACTGGTTATGTCAGACCCTTTGTTCAGCTGAAAACGTATTAAATCCTCATTTGAGCTGCAGGATTCTTTTGAATACTCAGATCAACAGGAAACGTGTTTCTGTAAGTTGCTGTGAGTGATGCACGTGTTTCTGTTTCGGTGGTGAACTGCCTGTAGTCGCCGTCTCATTCTGTCCTCACGTCGTCCTCTTCCCACAGACTCAGAACTACTTCCTGGGCTGCTTCCTGCTGAAGTTCGGCCTGACGGTCTGTGCCTACCTGTTGGCCTTTGGGTTCACCCTGCTGGCAGTCTGCCCCAAAGGCACCAACCTGACCTTCGCCGACAACACCACTGTCAGCTGCGGCTGCCTTTACACGGCCAGGTAGGAGGAGCTCCACCTGCAGCGTATCTCGCTTCATGTTTGGAAGATATTGATGGTAAAGTGAAGAGAGAGAAGCAGACTTCCTGTTTGTGTTGAGTGGAGAGTTTTCCTCTGACTGCAGCTCCTCCGACGAGGCTCTTCGTTGGTTCTCTGAGTTGTCCAACGGCCTGCTGCTGACTCAGAAGGTCATGGCCGGCTTCCTCGTCTTACACACAGGTGAGACGTCTCAAACGTACGCAGTATAAAACAACTCCCATGTTTTCACGTGGTTCCTAAAGTCCTCCCTCTCCTCCGTTCTTCAGTGGTGATCTCTCTCAGCTACGTCCACCGCTCCCAGCCTCTGTGGAGGAAGAGTCCCTTCAGCAACACCTGGTGGTGTCTCACCGTGCCTGTGGTGTAAGTTATCACAACGTCTGGACACATGCTGGTCTCTGTCGTTTGTGTGCTTCACAGATGTTCTTTAAGACGTTCACATTTCCAGCTGAAACCAGCTGTTAGCAGCTTCTTCCAGAAACTCAGCTGTTTGCACCACAGACTGTTTATAAAAGAGTTCGTAGCTTCAGGTCTGTAAAATGGTTCTGATCCAGAAGTGTCTTCAGCTGCAATACCAGCGAGTGCCACTAGAGGTCGGCTCCAAAAAGCCTCCTGCTCCATAGACTCCCATTCAACTTCTCTCATCAAATCCAAAGTGAATAAAATGTGTCCATCAGTTATCTCGGTGTTGTTAGCTAAAGTCACTCCTTCTTCTTAGTTTTCTGGAGGTCCATCTGAAAATAATCCCTCATTCATTAGAAAAGAAGATTCAAGAAGACCTGTTTTTGGGGGCGTGTCCGTTTGATTGACAGGCCTGTGGTGCAGTCAGGTTACAGCTATATATAGAATCTGAACTGGAGGCGGATGACGTCACTGTTGGTTGATACTTGATCTGGATTCATAAACTGAGGCTGAGTTTATACTGAATTCATGTAGATACTTGACCTACTACAGGTTTTGATTTACAGTTTTGTGTCAGATTTCATTTGTTGCTTGATGGAACGATTGTAAATGATGCACCAGAAATATATTCTACTGTTGACCTCCCATCTGTCCAAACACAAGATAACCTGACCGTCACCCGAAATACTTTAACCAGAGTTCCTTCATTGTTTTAACATTCACTCCAATAACATAAACTATTTCATATAAATCCTAAGTTCCTGATGTTTCAGCCCTTTCTATATTAACCCCTTGCTCCCTGTTCACCAGACTGCTCAGCCAGATCGTTCAGGCCACGGTGGATTATCAGTTGTGGCGCAACCAGCGCAGCCTCCTGACCTTTGACCTGGGCGACATCCCGCTGGAAGCCTGGCTGCTGGTGTCTCTGTCCCCGCTGCTGGTGGTGCTGGTCAACGAGGTGGTGAAGCTGCATGAGATCCGGTAAGAGACACAGACAGACGTTAAACATGGAAGATCCGGTCTGAAGTTCGGAGGAGGTTCCTGCTCCTGCAGGATAGTAACGTGCACGGAGCAGGAGGACGCAGCAACTATTAAAGTTCACAGTAATAACTGAAGTTTACCAAGTGCGTTTCTGTGTTTTCACTGTGAACCTGAAACTTGAGCAGAGAAACATCAGATTTAGTGTCAAACCTGAGAAATCGGCAACAGAGACCATTGAAATGTTCCAGAAAGCTAAAAGCAGAGACTCATCGAGCCGAGCGAGGCGTTCAAGACTGAAGGTAGTGGTGCCGAAGAGTTTATAAAACTTTTTGAATTGTCTTTGATTTCTGATGAAATGAGACCTAAAACATCATCCGTCCTAAACATAGATGAAGAGAAACCAATGAAAAAACAATGAGACTAAAATGTTTTTGTTGGTTTAACTATTTATCAAGAACAATGAGCCAATATTAAATATCTGGGATTAGCAGGATCAGCAGTTAATTCAAAGATGAAATCAAGGTCAGCGGTTTGAAGTCAACGTGATGATGAGAGAGTGTGTTTCATTTAAAGAACAGGGATGGAAAGAAATGATGGATGGTATGAAATCAATGCGGTTGATCTATCTGAATTCAGTCGGCAGCCGTCTCCATGGAAACAGTGGTGCTGTGGAGATGGCAGAAAGAAGCAGGAGGGAAAAACAAGCAGACGTCATATTACAAGAGATAATGAAGGGATCAGCGTGGGATTATTGGGGATGATTGACGGATGAGATCAGTCGTTGGTTGTCTCTCCAGAGCAGCGACGTGCTGTGACGACGCAGCATGCTGAGCTCTGATTGGTCCCCTCTGTCCGTTTCAGGGTGCGAGTTCGATACCAGAAGAGACAGAAGCTGCAGTTCGAAACCAAGCTGGGGATGAACTCTCCGTTCTGATGGGATCCCTCTGAGGAAGAAACGGGGAACCGCTCGGCCCGTTGTGGGAACCAGGAGAGGTCGCGGTGCTGGAGGAGCCTCTGTTACCACGGCAACCATCAGGACATCTCAGCAGGAGCTCAAAACACGTTTCAGCTCCCGGGTCTGTTTTCTGGAAACGGCTGATGAGAGAAAAAGGAAGAATCCAAAGTGTTCATTTCCACTGAATAGAAACAGAACCAAAACTATTTATTTTGTGGTTTTCCTTAGTTTTAACGGCATGAGGAATGTTTTCTGGAGAGGTTTGTGCTCGCTTCTCCATCACCGGCTCCAAGTCCCCAACCGGACACCAAATACTGATGTGAAGTTCATTTTATTTTCAGCCAATGAGACACATGGAATTGTGGCGAATCATGTGACCAGTGTAGCCTTGATTCATCTGACACACGGACGTGTTTCTTCATTGACTGGGAACCCAGTAGTGCTGAAAACAGACGGCAGTGTGGAGCTGCAGAGCCCCGAAGTCTGTAATAATCACACCAAGAATTATTCACAACCTTTTAAAGTCTTGTTGCTGTTATGGAACGTTTTAGAATAACTTGTAAATTTTAATTCGAGTTTTACAGGACATCATTTTATTTTATAATATTTTTTCATTGGTAATGTCTTTTTATGACGGTGGTATTTCACAGTTCAGGTTAGCGGCGTGGTTGTTGCTGCTGTGAGAGGCACCACTTTCATAAAAAAGGGACGTTATGCAATGAAACCTGACGTTGGTTTATTTGATATCATTCTTTTTTCTTTTTTTTTATCTAGTATTACACTCATTGGGGCTCCACATGCAACACAGGACAGCGTGTTGACACTACCTCTGAACAAATGTGACAGAAACTTTTCAAGCTGGTTTTCTGCAGCTTTCTGTAATTCAGTCACTGTATTCGCCGACAACACGATGCTCTCTATTATTTTATTGTTCGTTTCACAACAAAAGCTCCTTGTTGTTCCTGAGCTGAACCTGCTGCAGCACAGCAGGAGGTGAAGATGAAGAACTGAATCAGTTTGGTCATCGTAGTGAGTCCCTTCTTCATGTGGGTTCACTCTGTTTGTAATAATGTTCATTCTGGGGCGCTAAACACACCCGAGTTTCTCCAAAAGGTGCTTCATATCATTCGGTTGCCTTTTTACTCGTTTCATCTGTCAGACCTCAGCAGACAGGAGCTCAGGATACTTTTCAGTTCTGGAATATAAACCAATGAATAACGGAGCAGATTTCATCAGCAAATTTTATTAAGAGTATTAAGATGAAGATATCAGATTTCCTATTTGATTGGCTGAAGATCGTCCCGTAGTATGTGATTTAATCTGCTTGATTTCCGGGCTGCAGACAGACGGAAGCTGTGCAGCAGACATCTGTATCATCGCCGGTCTGCAGTCGGACTGCCGTGTGTGTGTGGTGCTATCTTCACTTCACATTGATGCTGTTTTAATACTGCAATTGGTAATGCATTACTTCAGTGATCAGTTTCAGAAAATGTATCACACCCTGAATCAATATTGTGACATTTCTTTTATTCTCTTAATTGATGTGTAAAGTCAATCACATTTGTAAATTACAGCTCACAAGTTATTCTGATTTTTTTTAAATTATTTTCCACTGTACGAAATATTAGTAATAGAGGATTTTATCATTCCTAAACCTCTGGCCCCTTAATTCTGGTGTATCCTGATCTAAAGGCAGCGTCTGGGGATTCAGGTCACGGCTGCAGCTACCAAACTCTGAGGATTTTATATTCTAGAGTTAAACAGCGTCTCTTGGTGGATATTTTACACTCTGACTTCAGTGTCAGTATGTTTAAATTTGACTGCTTTCAGGACGAAAATGATTAAAGCAAAAGGAATTCAGCAACTTTTGTGGGAAGGAGAGTTTGTGAGATTTTGTCGTGGGGGGGATTCGAACTCACGACCTCAGTGTTGCAACAGGCTGCAGCCCCGTTTCACCTGTGCGACAGCTCTGACGTGTGTGCCTGTTTCTACTTCATCCACAGCTACGACGGCTCCTACATGTTTCACGTTTGAAGACGGGGGTGCATGCGAGTGGGGACAAGTTAAAATGTGTAGAAGCACAGTTTGATTTTCTGGTTTCATGGCACTAAAGTAGTCGTGATCACTCGTGGATGTGATGAAACTACTGGTGACGGTTTTAACACGAACATTTCAATACAAGAAAACATTCATGATGACATTTCTTTTTTTTGGTTTGCCCTGTTTTCTACTCTTTTATATGCGGACAAACATTGGGGACATGCTGCATGAACACCATCCAGTGAATGCTCCGTCTCCACCGATCTGTAAATGTTCTCTAAATAGTTCTGCTGTTCTGGTCACAACACGGATGGACTCCGTCAGCCTGGGCTTCACGCTGTGTGCTGCCACACCTCCGGTTTACCTGTGCAGGGCTGATGGACAATGTTCACAAGACACATAAATGTATATTTTGTATTTTTTGACAGATTTGTTTGTGTATTGATTATGTTATGTTCATAAATATGCTCTTTTATTTATATGATTGTTGCCTTGTTCACGTTTTTTGAGACCGTTGTGTTACGATGCTGCAGACGTCCGTCAGGATGCCGAGGTGTTCCCAGGTCACAGTACATCTCTCCAGCGTGTCCTTGTCTGCTCTGGCTTCTGCTTCCAGTTGCTCTGGATCCAAACATCCAAACATGCAGCAGCAGCGGCAGGAGGTGCTGACTCATCCAGTTCTCATCCATCTCATCTCAGTTCCATTCACGGCGTCAAGAAGCCAACAACACGATGTCGTCTGATGGTGATGGAGGACAGATTCACACCGTTCACTAGAGCTACAGTCAGACTTTTACATGAAGGAACATCGTTTCATTCAAGCTAAATGAGTTCACACACACACACACACATGTAACCCAATATACAGTGGGTACGGAAAGTATTCAGACCCCTTTACATTTTTCACTCTTTGTTTCATTGCAGCCATTTGCTAAAATCATAAAAGTTCATTTTATTTCTCATTAATGTACACTCAGCACCCCATCTTGACAGAAAAAACAGAAATGTAGAAATTTGTGCAAATTTATTAAAAAAGAAAAACTGAAATATCACATGGTCATAAGTATTCAGACCCTTTGCTGTGACACTCATATTTAACTCACATGCTGTCCATTTCTTCTGATCCTCCTTGAGATGGTTCTACTCCTTCATTGGAGTCCAGCTGTGTTTAATTAAACTGATTGGACTTGATTAGGAAAGGCACACACCTGTCTATATAAGACCTTACAGCTCACAGTGCATGTCAGAGCAAATGAGAATCATGAGGTCGAAGGAACTGTCCAAGGAGCTCAGAGACAGAGTTGTGGCAAGGCACAGATCTGGCCAAGGTTACAAAATAATTTCTGCAGCACTCAAGGTTCCTAAGAGCACAGTGGCCTCCATAATCCTTAAATGGAAGAAGTTTGGGACGACCAGAACTCTTCCTAGACCTGGCCGTCCAGCCAAACTGAGCAATCGTGGGAGAAGAGCCTTGGTGAGAGAGGTAAAGAAGAACCCAAAGATCACTGTGGCTGAGCTCCAGAGATGCAGTAGGGAGATGGGAGAAAGTTCCACAAAGTCAACTATCACTGCAGCCCTCCACCAGTCGGGGCTTTATGGCAGAGTGGCCCGACGGAAGCCTCTCCTCAGTGCAAGACATATGAAAGCCCGCATAGAGTTTGACAAAAAACACATGAAGGACTCCCAGACTATGAGAAATAAGATTCTCTGGTCTGATGAGACCAAGATTGAACTTTTTGGCGTTAATTCTAAGCGGTATGTGTGGAGAAAACCAGGCACTGCTCATCACCTGCCCAATACAATCCCAACAGTGAAACATGGTGGTGGCAGCATCATGCTATGGGTTTGTTTTTCAGCTGCAGGGACAGGACGACTGGTTGCAATTGAAGGAAAGATGAATGCGGCCAAGTACAGAGATATCCTGGAAGAAAACCTCTTCCAGAGTGCTCTGGACCTCAGACTGGGCTGAAGGTTCACCTTCCAACAAGACAATGACCCGAAGCACACAGCTAAAATAACAAAGGAGTGGCTTCGGAACAACTCTGTGACCATTCTTGACTGGCCCAGCCAGAGCCCTGACCTAAACCCAATGGAGCATCTCTGGAGAGACCTGAAAATGGCTGTCCACCAACGTTCACCATCCAACCTGACGGAACTGGAGAGGATCTGCAAGGAAGAATGGCAGAGGATCCCCAAATCCAGGTGTGAAAAGCTTGTTGCATCATTCCCAAGAAGACTCATGGCTGTACGAGCTCAAAAGGGTGCTTCTACTCAATACTGAGCAAAGGGTCTGAATACTTATGACCATGTGATATTTCAGTTTTTCTTTTTTAATAAATTTGCACAAATTTCTACATTTCTGTTTTTTTCTGTCAAGATGGGGTGCTGAGTGTACATTAATGAGAAATAAAATGAACCTTTTTGATTTTAGCAAATGGCTGCAATGAAACAAAGAGTGAAAAATGTAAAGGGGTCTGAATACTTTCCGTACCCACTGTATGTCCACACATACAAGGAAATTAACTCCAGCTGTAACTTCTCTCTCAACATGCAAAAACAGACTGTATTATATTAATTATTATGGCTGAGTAGAGTAGACACAATTATTCATCTTTCTTTTGTATGTTATATAACATATTTGACTGAATCAAACCTGAAACTGCTGACTAAGGCTAATCGTTATTCTAATAACTTTGATGAGGATTTGTCCTTTAGACACCAGATAAAGCAAATCTCCAGAACTGCCTTCTTTCATCTACGTAATATTAATAAAATCAGGAAAATCCTTCCTCAGCGTGACGCAGAAAAACTCATTCCTGCGTTTGTTACTTCTAGACTAGATTATTGTAATTCCTTGTTGTTAGGATGTCCAAATTACTCATTAAAAACCTGCAGCTGATCCAAAATGCTGCAGCAAGAGTACTGATGGGATTTATCAAGAGAGATCATATTTCTCCAGTTTTAGTTTCTCTTCACTGGCTTCCTGTGAAATCAAGAATAGAATTTAAAATTCTCTTGATGACTTACAAAGCCCTACATGACCAGGCTCCATCATATCTTAGAGACCTTATAGAACCATATAATCCTGACAGATCTTATAGAACCACATCATCCTGATAGATCTTAGAGAACCACATCATCCTGATAGATCTTATAGAACCACATCATCCTGACAGAGATCTTATAGAACTACATCATCCTGATAGATCTTATAGAACCACATCATCCTGACAGAGATCTTATAGAACTACATCATCCTGACAGATCTTATAGAACTACATCATCCTGATAGATCTTATAGAACCACATCATCCTGACAGAGATCTTATAGAACTACATCATCCTGATAGATCTTATAGAACCACATCATCCTGACAGATCTTATAGAACTACATCATCCTGATAGATCTTATAGAACCACATCATCTTGATAGATCTTATAGAACCACATCATCCTGATAGATCTTATAGAACCACATCATCCTGACCAATCTTATAGAACCACATCATCCTGACAGAGATCTTATAGAACTACATCATCCTGACCGATCTTATAGAACCACATCATCCTGACAGAGATCTTATAGAACCACATCATCCTGACAGAGATCTTATAGAACCACATCATCCTGATAGATCTTATAGAACCACATCATCCTGACCGATCTTATAGAACCACATCATCCTGACAGAGATCTTATAGAACCACATCATCCTGACAGAGATCTTATAGAACCACATCATCCTGATAGATCTTATAGAACCACATCATCCTGACAGAGATCTTATAGAACCACATCATCCTGATAGATCTTATAGAACCACATCATCCTGACAGATCTTCTCTCTAAGCCTGCTTGTGGTTCCCAGAGTTTCCAAAAGTAGAATGGGAGGCGGAGCTTCAGTTTTCAGGCTCCCAGTTTGTGTTGGAGGGGCAGAAACTCTCTCTAGCTTTAAGGTCAGACTCAAAACTTTCCTTTTTGATAACGTTTATAGTTGAGCTGCTCAGGTGAACCTGAACCATCCTGCAGTTCTGCTGTTATAGACCGAGGCTGCTGGGGGACCTTGTTATGCACTGAGCTTCTTTAACTCTCTATAACTCATATCTCAATATTACATCTCATTAACTTTATGCTTCTTCTCTCCCATAGTTTCTTCTTATTATCTGTTGTCTCCATTCAGTTCCTTCACTCGTGTAGTTTCTGTTCTTTCTTTTCCAGATGTCCCGTCATGGAGCTGCATGTCTCTGCTCTGTGATTGTCGTCTCCACCAACAGTTCTTCTCTTCTATCTCTATGCTGTCCTTTTCTCTCTCTGCTCTCCTCTCACCCCAACTGGTCGAGGCAGATGGCCGCCCACCTCTGATCCTGGTTCTGTTAACAGATGCTCCGCCCACCTCTGATCCCGGTTCTGTTAACAGATGCTCCGCCCACCTCTGATCCCGGTTCTGTTAACAGAAGCTCCGCCCACCTCTCAGCCCGGTTCTGTTAACAGATGCTCCGCCCACCTCTGAGCCTGGTTCTGTTAACAGATGCTCCGCCCACCTCTGATCCTGGTTCTGTTAACAGATGTTCTCCACCTCTGATCCTGGTTCTGTTAACAGATGCTCCACCCACCTCTGATCCTGGTTCTGTTAACGGATGCTCCGCCCACCTCTGATCCTGGTTCTGTTAACAGATGCTCCGCCCACCTCTGAGCCCGGTTCTGTTAACGGATGCTCCGCCCACCTCTGAGTCTGGTTCTGTTAACAGATGCAATTGTTGAATTATTGAATTGTTGAATTGTTGAATTATTGAATTGTTGAATTGTTGAATTGTTAAATTATTGAATTATTGAATTGTTGAATTACTGAATTGTTGAATTGTTGAATTATTGAATTGTTGAATTATTGAATTATTGAATTGTTGAATTATTGAATTGTTGAATTATTGAATTATTGAATTGTTGAATTACTGAATTGTTGAATTGTCGAATTATTGAATTGTTGAATTGTTGAATTGTTGAATTATTGAATTATTGAATTGTTGAATTGTTGAATTATTGGGTTTCTCTGTATAATATTGTAAAGTCTTGCTGTAAGGACTTTAATGTGTTAAGTGCCATGAAATAACCTTTGTTGTGATTTGGCGCTATAGAAATAAAGTTGAATTGAATTGAATTGAATATAACGAGCTGAATTGTGTGATTGCTGATCTTTTGATCAGATATTTAAACATTTTAATGACAAAAAGTATTTATGGATGAATTGATAGGAGAAAACAAAAAAGGTAACGCGTGCATTCAAACCCTAAAGGTCCACATGGGATTTACTGAACAGCAAAAAGGAGAATATCTACTGACTTAAGTGTAAAGTTAAGTAGAGTAAGAACAGGACTTCCGGTTAACCCACCAAAGTAAAAGCCCTTATTTAAACTGTCACGTTGTCTGATTAAATAATATTGACATGGCTTGTTCACGGAGGATTATAGGTCTTTGGGACACGAGGAACACATTGTGGATCTTTTTTTACGCTTTAATATAAACGTAGTTTCCGGTTCGGTCGGGGCTTCCGTCGGCGAGCTGGACAGCTGCTGCAGTCGGTCGAAAGGAAACCGGGTCCGTGAGTGTCATTCATCATCACATTGACTTTACCGTTGATTTTAAATGACGTTACACGTTGAAAATATATACAGGTTGCACTCTCGTTGTTGTCATGCGTGCTGAGGACGTTTGTTTACCTTTTTTGTGAATGTTTGACTTGTTCACGTGTGAGCCAGCAGCTAGCTCGCTAATGTTAGCTTGTTTGGGCTGGCCCGGAGGCTCGTCTGAGACGGAAGATGCCGTCCGGCCATGTGGAGGTCACACTGGCCTGTTGTGAACAACGTACTGGCGCTCAGTAAGATGCTACAGAGAGCAGACAATTAAAACAAGGTTATCCAGCCTGTCGTGTCGATTCTATTTCCCTGGTGTTGAGAGTCGTGACGCCAAACTCCGTTAGAAAATTGCAATATTTAAAGCTGGTTTGCTTCTGCTCAAACACAGCGACGTGATTGAAGTCTCTGGACGTAGTTGAAGGAAAACTGTGTCATTGGGTTTAAATTCGGCTCTGCTTTGGTACCATATACACCACCGGAACCAGCTGTTACACCCTGAAATACAGCAGCGGGCCATTTACCAGTTTGACTGTTTCAATGACACGAGCTGCTGCTGAACGGATTGTACTGAATACCAAAATGATCTGAACCCCTAAAGCAAATATAGAAAAATCACATTTTATGTTTGGTGATATTTGTACGTCTTCCAGACAGACACACTTCATAGAACTGCACTTTTTAGAATCATGGTTCGGTTCTGATCCGGTACTGCCAGGCCTGCCGAAGGTTGGTGTGTATTCTTCCCACAGTGAGGTCCTGTTTGAAACTGGTACATGATCAGTGATGAAAATGCTCATCAAAGTGAAGTTGCTGTGACTTGAAATGCTGAAACTTTCTTCCCCCCTTCTGCCTGTCTGTCAGTAGTCTTGAACTTGGATGTAAACAAAATAAATCTGAGCCGGGACTGGAGAAGATTTTGTGTCTTATTGTCACGATTCTTCCGAGATGGACGTTGGAGTGTCCAAGTCCCGTGTGTTTCTCAACTACAGCCCCAGAGCCCTCTTCTCCCAGTGAGCCACGCATCTGCATGGTGGTGCCGTGTGCTCCTCCCCGGCCCGGCCCGGTCCGGTCCTGATGCTGTTCACTGCGGGTCGCCTCCAGCGCATTCTGTGTTTAAAAGTCTCGAAGAATTGGATGCAAGTGTTCAGTGACAGATGAAATGTCTGGAGGTGGCCCGGCGACAGTAAACGGTACTCAGTGTGTGCAGCTGCTTCATTTCCTGCAGTCGGCGTGAAGGCCGCAGCAGTTTGGCTTTATGAGAAGCGCCGTGTGTGTGTGTGTGTGTGTGTGTGTGTGTGTGTGTGTGTGTGTGTGTGTGTGTGACTGCTTGTGCACGTTTTTGTTTGGGGGGGGGTGGCAATGGTTTTGGCTGGTGATGTAGTCTGAGATAGTCAAAGGCTACATTAGAATAATCTTCTGCAGTGGTTCTCAAAATGATAAAAGTGATAAACAGCTACCGCCTGCCATAATTTAGTCAAATCAGTCCCTCCAGGAAATCTTGCGATCGCAATAATTGATGCATCGTCAAACAAACTCTACAATATTTGTGGGAGCTTGCAAAAACTGTTTTTTTTTTTTAAACATCGTCATCAGAATCTGTGCTGAAAGTAATGGCGGCATAAAATAAGTCTTTTCAAACAAAACTCAATCAGAAAGTCTCTGCTCCTGTTTTCATCACCAAATAGAACAAGAGGAGAAACAGGAAGTGAAATGTGTTCTTCACATTAAAATGATGATTACATGTTTGTGATCAAAGGAAGTGATTCCATATTACTGGATGTTAAATGAGTTTTGTCCACACGTCCAGTTGTCAGAGACGTCTCTTTGTTTGTTTCATCCAGCAGGTCTATGTGTTGAATGAACATGAATTAAACAGCATCTAAAGCTCTTATTTTGAAAGGCTGATGTAGTCCTTGTTTCTATATTCCAGTCACAGACGCTCTGTTCTGGAAACATACGCAGCTTTTAGGACCTTTTAGAAGCTTTTAGGAACTTTTATCTCCACGGTTCTCCAAGTTCAATAAACAAATAAAAAAGATTAGAACTCAAATATTTCTGTGATGTGCAGCAGGGTTATTATCACAGGAAGTGATTATAGATGTATTCCTTTATCAGATAGTGCTTTAAAAATATTGCATTTTTGCTTTTTTTACTTGCAATTTTTTCCAATTTCTGCAATTTTACACAAAAACTCACTTAAAACTGCAAATTTCAAGAAAATCCACCGCAAAATTATATATTTTTGATCAACAAAACAACTCTGAGAAATTCTGGAGGGACTGACAAGTGGAAATAATTGTGGAGTATTTGAGCATCACTACTGTTACAACGATCATAAACTCACCACAAGGTCCATTTAGTAGCTTTTCTGGGGCTTTCAGTTATGTCACATGATCTTCATCAGCGTGTGAAGATGCTTATTTTGAAGATGGTTTCTCAGCTGCTGTCTTCAGCTTCAAGAATGACCTGCGACCTTCAGCAACATCTTTAACTGTGTGTTGGACTGGAGTCAGAACCGCTAACAATTGGTCCTTGTGGTGTTTCTCCTGTTTCTGAGGTCCAGAATGACCTTTGAACCTCAGCTATAAGATAACTCAACTCAATGACCACTTACTCGATGTTTCCACTGGGAGACGTGCTTGAAGGCCACGAATGAAAAACGCTGTTTGGGGCATAAAACGACTATTTCCAAGTTCCAAGTGAATGACGGATGTTTGAGAACACCTGACCTGTTTGACCTCAGGCTGGCTAACGCTTTCATTTTTGTGCTGCATGACTGTACAGCTGCGTATCGACACCTTCTGCATCGCCGCGAAGGTCATTTCTGCATTAAAAAAAATAAAAATAAAAGCACCAAGAGTTCCTGAGTTGTTGTAAAGAGGTTTTAATGCCGTGGAGCTGATGGACAGCTGTGGAGGAGGTGCAGCTGAGAGCAGACGTGTGTCATGTGTGTTTCAGGTGGAGCATCCCGCTGGGTGCACGGCGTATCATGGAGGCCGTGAAAGAGGGTCAGAAGAGCAGCCTGAGCTCGGTGAAGATAGCGGCTCTGGCGGCGGGTCTGTCTGTCGGGGCCACGGTGGGCTACATGGTCTACCGCCACATCAGCAGCACCAACACCAGTAACTGCCAATCAAAACACACGTTTACAGGTTCAATTAGTGTCGACATGACCAACTACATCTGTTATATTCATCTCTATACATGTGTGCTGCTAACAGGTCAGAGGTCAAACATGGAGGTGTCCAAGATGACTCTTCCTGTGGAAGTCTACCGCAACATTTCCAGATACCAGGCCACCTTTTTGGATGTGGTGAGTAGTTCAGAAACAGATCTGAGGTATATGTTTCACTGTCCAAGTACAAACATGCAAAACTCTTACATACATGTTTGACAAGACATGAATTTTAAGTCAACTGTGAATAATCACATTAATCTGAAAACATTCATGAGTGAATTTCACACTTCATAAACGCAAGCTGGTCCAGTATGAGCCGACTCAGGTCATAGCAATAATGGAGGTTTAATCTTTGCTAGTTCGGAGCGGTTTGGAGCAGGAAGTGACCATATTAGGATGAGCTGGGGGAGGAGCCAGCGGTGGATCTGACTGATCTGATTAGAAACCTGACGATACTACGTCCCGCCCACCGATAGCTGTAACCTGACTGCACCACAAACCTGTCAATCAAACAGACACGCCCCCAAAAACACATCTTTTTGAGGTTTTTTTCTAATGAATGAGGGATTATTTTCAGATGGACCTCCAGAAAACTAATAAGAAGGAGTGACTTTTAGCGAATAAAATAAATAAAGCTGAGTCTGTGTTATTTGTAGGCCGTCCTGACTTCCTCCTCCGTTCTCACTTTTATTTTTATCTGCATTCTATTTTCTGTTGCATCAAAAAGACCCATTTTCAGTCTAATTTTAACATGAAGAAAATTATTTCCTGTCGTCTCTCTTTCAGGTGACCCAGAAGTCTGGCGCTCATGTGAGAGTCCTGTCCGACTCGGGAGATTCTGGATGTAAGAAGTCCGTCTGCTTCCTGCTGCAGGGCTCCAAGGAGCAGGTGCTGCTGGCCCGCTGCGTCCTGGAGAACCTGGTGACGGACTGCGAGCCGGTGTCGGAGGTTCTGGAGGTTCCTCAGACCTCCTTTGGACGAATAATAGGTAGACTGATTCAGAGAACTTCTTCATTTGCTTTTAACACAAAGCAAAAGATTCATGTTGTTGTTGTTTTTTTACTCACATTGCTGAAACTATTTTTGTATTCTTTCCATCAGCCTGCAGCCGTTTACATGTTAAAAGCTGCAGTAATTAATTATATATATGAACAGTGTATCTCTTCATTATTTATTATTTATTATTTATTTAACAACAAGAGAAGGTTTCATTTTTACTTCCGATTATCATCACAAAGTCTTCTCGTGTTATTCTGAGCTGCAGTGATGGAGTAGGAATAAAAAGCATCGACACTCAGGCTGCCATATCACATCGTTCAGGATAATTCTCGTATCATTTTTCAGAAAATATAAAAAATTCATATCGCGATAAAAGCATTTTTCCGACCTGTTGACGTAATGACGTCATACGTTTGCAGCTCATCGAGCTTCAAGCTGAGAGCTGCTGTTTTCTACAGGTGTTCAGATCAGTGTGAGTTTAATTGACGGACGCTCTATTCCTCTGTTTCACCCCGGGAGGCTCTGCCCCCTTCACACACACAGACGCTCGGGTGGACGAGTCGACTCGTTACGAAATGAAAGGGCAACAACAGCTCAAAACGACGTCCTTATCGGTCAGTCGTGGACGTATTCTGTGCTCTGACTCGTCTGTGACTCGTCTCCTACGACTGCTCTGATTCCTGCTGCACACACTCAGCTTTACAAAAACCTCACAAATACACAAAGTTCATAAAGCTGCTCGCAGTCGTTTCTGGAAACAAACTCCGACTGGAGGAAACATTTTTGTTACCAGATGAATCCACTGAGTGTTTCTGGCTGCAGGACGGTGTGTGAGTCAAAATAAACTAGTGTGTGTTCACAACGCTGCGGCTTATTAATGTCACAGACAACGATCAGATACAACAGCACTGACAGTAGTTTGATCTGCACAGAAATACAGAATAGAGGCCTATTGAAAAGTAACAGTGCATGTATCCACCCCTGTGTGTGTGTGTGTGTGTGTGTGTGTGTGTGTGTGTGTGTGTGTGTGTGTGTGTGTGTGTGTGTGTGTGTGTGTGTGTGTGTGTGTGTGTGTGTGTGTGTGTGTGTGTGTGTGTGTGTGTGTGTGTGTGTGCTGCAGGTCGCGGTGGAGAGAGTTTGAAACTGATCACCAGGACCACTGGGGCCAAAGTGGCCTGCTCCAAAGAGAAGGTGCTCGTCCCGGGGTCAAAGGGCAACGTGGCGATCACAGGCACCCGACAGGAAGTGAAGCAGGCCAAGGTGAAGCAGGATGATCTCCCTGTGGGCGGTCCTCTTATCCAGAGAGAGTGATTGTAACTCCTCGTGGTCTATGTGCAGGAGCTGATTCTAGAAAAGGTCCGAGAGGACATGATGGTGAGGACGAAGATCTGCCAGTCATCCTCCCAGAGACAGAAACGGGGCCACACAGCTGTCAATCACAAGCCGGATAGCACGGAGACTGAACCCCCGCTGGGACTGAACAACAACGGCCCCGTCTCCCAGACGGACAAGAACGGACTCGTCCACGCCAATGGGATCACCGGAGAGCCGGAGACGATCTTAGACAAGACGGAGGAGCTGAAGATCAGCCACAGCGACGGGAAGGAGGAGGAAGAGGAGAGCATCTCCACGGAGTCGCTGTCTGAGATGTCCAAGTTTGAAAGTTAGTTCACGTCCTCTTCACTTCCTCCTGCGTCTCTGAGCTGTCAGGTCATATCTAATCTGTGTTTGTGTTCCAGTTCCCAGCCCGGACCTGAGCTTCCAGCCCGATGAACACCTCGAGGTTTACGTCTCTGCCTCGGAGAACCCGAACCACTTCTGGATCCAGATCCTGGGGGTCCGCTCGCTGCAGCTGGACAAACTGACGGGGGAGATGACCCGCTTCTACAACAGTGGAAACCCCACGGTGAGGATGTGTCCTGCTGTCTTCATGTTTCTGTCGTACCAGGAGACACTCTAGGACAAAATGGGTGTTTTAAAAAAAGGGGTGTGAGGCAGAAACAACGTGTGGATGAGAGGTACCGCTGCATGTCAACCAACCATCATCCATCAGTGATGTCATCAACCATCATCCATCAGTGATGTCATCATCCATCAGTGATGTCATCAACCATCCACCATCAGTGATGTCATCGTTAGTTTGTGAACGTTATGAATCCTCCAGTTCAGATTCTGTCCGTCACCATCTTTACTAGTTCGGAGCGGTTTGGAGCAGGAAGTGACCATATTTGGACGAGCTGGGGGAGGAGCCAGCGGTGGATCTGACCGATCTGATTGGAAACCTGACGATACTACGTCCCGCCCACCGCTAGCTGTAACCTGACTGCACCGCAGGCCTGTCAATCAAACAGACACGCCCCCAAAACCAGGTCTTCTTGAATCTTCTTTTCTAATGAATGAGGGATTATTTTCAGATGGACCTCCAGAAAACTAAGAAGAAGGAGTGACTTTAGCTAACAACACCGAGATAACTGATGGACACATTTTATTCACTTTGGATTTGATGAGAGAAGTTGAATGGGAGTCTATGGAGCCGGAGGCTTTTTGGAGCCGACCTCTAGTGGCACTCGCTGGTATTGCAGCTGAAGACACTTCTGGATCGGAACCATTTTACAGACCTGAAGATACAAACTCTTTTATATCCAGTCTGTGGTGCCAACACAACAGGAAGTCAGTTATTGCATTTTGGCTGCGGACTGCTCACCTGGATTAAGGCTCCTGATCGCCCAACTGCCACCTGACATACTATCAGACTCAGTTTAACTCACATTGGTTTACAACTTGTTTGTCTTTGATGTCCATCGTAAATATATATCCTTAAATCTAATCATAGAAACTCATCCAAAAAAAAGACAAACAAATAATGAGTTTAAGGAAATTTAGTAACAGCTAACTCAGAAAATCCAGAGCAACATCGTGCTTTCTGTTGAACTCTCCCAAAGCCTCTAGAATACAGAAACTGAAGTTCAAAAACTCATTAATCGTAATTGCCGCACTGATAAAGGGAAGAAGAATACAAACTCTGTAATATTAACTTTGTTTATGTTGCATCTATCAATGTATTTCTTTTGTCATTGTGAAGATCCAGAATGTTCCTTCATGGTTCCTGACTTCTTCCTCTCTTTTCTCTGTGCATTCACATGCAGGTCTGCGCATCTGTCACATCTGTCCTGTGTTGAAAATGTTTTGAACACCGCTGGTTTTGTGGTTCTGTAGGAGCAGCGGGTGGAGACCATCGTGGTGGGGGACATAGTGGCGGCTCCGTACCTGGACCACAGCACGTGGAACCGGGCCCAGGTGCTGGGAGTCCTGGGCTCCGGACTGGTGGACCTTTACTACGTTGACTTTGGGGACAACGGGGAGCTGCCCAGAGACGGTCTCCGCCGCATGAGGTAAAGAAGACATGACTGATGATAAGTAATATAAGTTAATAGTAAAAGTATATGATGACGATCCAGTCAGTCACAGTAGATCAGATTTGAGTAGGTTTCTGTTGTATTGTTGTATTGCGCTGAATCCACTCACACACCAATCTGAATGTTAAAGCAGCTTAGAAACAGTACTTGGACTGTATTTACAGCTCGGTTCAGACCGAAGATTCACGACGAGACGAACTGTTCAGAACATTGCAGGAGAACTGTCAGCGGTGTGAACTGTCCCGTCTCAGCCACAGACTGGACATAAAAGTACACAGAGATTCTGGATCTGAAAAATGAGGCATTAAGCTGCAATACCAGCGAGTGCCACTAGAGGTCGGCTCCAAAAAGCCTCCGGCTCCATAGACTCCCATTCAACTTCTCTCATCAAATCCAAAGTGAATAAAATGTGTCCATCAGTTATCTCGGTGTTGTTAGCTAAAGTCACTCCTTCTTCTTAGTTTTCTGGAGGTCCATCTGAAAATAATCCCTCATTCATTAGAAAAGAAGATTCAAGAAGACCTGTTTTTGTGGGCGTGTCCGTTTGATTGACAGGCCTGTGGTGCAGTCAGGTTACAGCTATCGGTGATAGATCTAACGCTGGCTCCTCCCCCATCTCGTCCAAATATGGTCACTTCCTGCTCCAAACCGCTCCGAACTAACAAAGATGGTGACGGACAGAATCTGAACTGGAGGATTCATAACGTTCACAAACCAATGATGACATCACTGATGGATGATGACATCACTGATGGTTGATGACATCACTGATGGCTGATGATTGATCTCAGCTTGACTCAAACCAGCTGACGATGTCGCTGCAACTCAGCTTGAGCCACAAGTAGTCAGTTTTAGAACATAACAGTTAGTGTTTTTTCTGCGACACCAACTCCTGCAAACAGCTCCAGAAAATGAAGCGGATAAAACTAATTCTCAACCCTCAACTAAAAATGAAGCTATTCAACCTATAATGTGACTTTTATATATGAATGAGCGGCCATGACATTCAAACCAGACGAGTTCTCATCCTGCTGATTGATCCTCTCACCAGCAGGTAAATCTCTGTATGTTAAGGATGTCTTGACAACAGAAATGTGCTAGCTGGTCCCTCTGAACTTCTACAGCTCTCCAGACCAGTTTGGATTTTTCTATGGTGGCGGAGCATTTCTTCTGGAAAACAATGATACTAATAATCTGCCCAGGTAGAATAAATAACAAGGAAAAACATTAATGTTACAGTAAAGTGGCATTTAGTCTGTGTTTCAAGTATTTAAATCAAACAACACTGAATTGTAAAAATGATCCAGTTCCCTGCTTCATATGAGTTTCAGTTGTTTGTTCTGATTCTCTGAAAAGCAGCAGTTTGGTTCCGTGTGTCTCTCCTGTCTATAACTTGTCCCCGATCATCGGCTCAAACACTGAAAGTCCTTCATGTCCCAGCAGACCTGCTCCTGCTGCTGCTATTCTGCATGTTGGTGTTATTGTCCCACATCTCCAGCACCTACCAGACCTTCTGGACCATAAAGAACAAATACAGAATTTGGCATCGACTTCGTTCCGAAGTAACAGTTCTCGTTAAATCCTCCCGAGTTTGCAGAGCCTTTAAATCTGGTGTCTGGTGAGACACTCTTTCACGGGCCAGACGGATGCATGCTGAGCGTGTTTTCAGGACAGAGCCTGAGCACCACAGCTTCTGTCAGATACTCTGTGCTTTCTTAGAATAATTCAAACATGCAGGTTTTCTGGACTGTTCAGATGTTATGGGACCGAATGAATGAAATTCAAACATAGAAAATCATTCTGCAGGAGTTATGGTGTCTTTTATTTCATTTTTCCACCGTTTTACAGCAGTGCTGACGGAGTAGACAAACTCCCACTGAAGTTGAAGTAGACGTACTTGCGGCTAATTGTAGTTATTGGATGGAAGTGGGAGTCTGCAGTGAGTCTTCCTCATCATGCCATGGCGTTGAACACACTGACGGAGGTTTTTCTGCTGTGCTGTTATGCTGCTGCTGAATGCATCTTTTTGTTGTGTAGCATGAGCTGAAAAAGGACACGGCTGACTTATTAACAGCTTTTGCATTTGCTGCATTAAACTTTCAGGAGCGACTTCCTCAGCTTACCTTTCCAAGCTATTGAGTGCAACTTAGCAGGCGTGAGGCCGAAAGGTAAAAAAACAACAACCAACCTTTATCTTAATGTTAACTTCATCACACAGACATTTACCTGATAATAAAGGTGAATTCTCCATTATTGTGAAGCCTCAACTGATTCTCTCCCAGTCAGTATGTTGTGATGTGAACTGTCCTGCTGCTCCTCAGGTGAAGTGTGGACTGAAGCAGCCCTGGACGACTTTGACCGGCTCACATACTGTGCGTCCTGGAGACCCCTGCAGGCCAAACTGTGCAGCTACTCTCACTCTGAGATCTCCTCGTGGCCCAACGTCAAGCTCTACGATAACAGTGAGGGAAAGGTGGGATGCTACACTGCTGATTTCTCTCTCATCTCTGTCTGTGTTTGGTTTGTTTACTCTTTGTCTCCTGTTTCTGTGCACTCATCTCATAAAATAAAACCTGTCTATCTTAGACGGTGGACATCGGCGAGGAGCTCATCCAGCTCGGTCACGCCGTCACCTTCCAGGAGGTGTTGAACGGGAGGACTGAGGGGGACAACCTGGGCTGTTTGCAGAGGATGTTGGTGAGTCACTGAAACACACCGAGTCTTCAAAAGCTTTGAACTTAGGTGATTTGTAGGATGACACCAGAGATTTGCATCTAAAGCCAGCAGCCCGTGCCTTTTATAATGTTTTTTTTTCTCTTGATTTTCATGGGAAACATTACTATTGATGGAAGTTTTTCTTGTCAGAGTAAAACCTTCAGAGACACTCTACCAGCTACTGAAACCTCAAATTCTTTTGAGGATATCTAGTAATCTGTCCATGTCATTTGGAGCAGGTCTGAATTAAATATGTATTCCAGTTTAGTACATTATCTGAGTGTTAGTAGTTTGATAAAATAATCTTAACTCAGGATCCACTGCGAGTTTATCCTGAAGATTCAGCTGCATCTCACTGTCATCATCTGCAGTTACAACTTGTGTAATGCAACATTTTATGAGCAGGAAATGGGTTGGACTGGTGAAGACATCCCTCAGGGTTTAGTTTAAAGGAAAAAAACAAAGAGAAACGAAGGACAGGGGGCGCTGTTCGCCCTGGGACTCTCGATGTGTGCCATGTGCGTTACCTGAGTCATGCCTCGTGTGTGTCGGCTCTAAATATGTCATGGTGATAATCTACCAGATGAAGGGCGCCATTATCCTGATGCTCTGTCCATCTCTACCTCTCCATAAAAACTGTGAAGGACAGGCCTCTAACATGAGTTGTAAATATCCTCCAATCACTGTCATTTCTTCTCCTGCAGGATGATGTCATCGGAGCATCATCAGAGCTCAGTCTCTCCTGCATCAGTTTATCAGGTGAGTAAAGAAACTGAACTGAGTAGTCAAGGTGGTGGGTGTGTTTACTTGGATGTGGATCTGACCTTTACACACACACACACACACACACACACACACACACACACACACACACACACACACACACACACACACACACACACACACACACACAGTGGGTGTTTATGCTCCCCTTCACCTGTAACTTTCCCAACCTGATGGTCCTACTTTCACTCCCACCTCACGCTGTGATTGGTTAGCTATTTGGAGGTGATAAAGATGCTGAGCGTTGCACTTCTCTGTCTTGCTCTCAACTATTTGTGGCACTAAAAAAAAAAAAAAAGTCCCCTAGGGGATTAATAAAGTATATACCTACCTACCTACCTAGTAATGTGTGCAACCCGGTCCAACACGTCCAAGCTCTGAAGATGTTTCATACCGTATCACGTCTCCCGCCGTGTGCTGAGATGTGTGGGGGGGAGACATGTCCTGAGATGTGTGGGGGGAGACATGTCCTGAGATGTGTGGGGGGGAGACATGTCCTGAAATGTGGGGGGGGAGACACACGCTGCTTCCTCTGCACTCACAGCTCACAGCTTTGCCCTCCGTAGTGATTCACATCACTGATTCATCGCCCACACTAACCCACACTAACCCACACCATCATCCACGCTGGTTCTGATGTCTCAGCTCACGACTTCACTCTCCCTCCTCCACTTCCTGTTTAAGTCAGTTGTGGGAATAAACCAGTGAGGAGATGATGTGAGCCAACGCTCTGCTGGAAGGTGGTGAAACACTGAGAACCAAATGTCCACTGTGAGTAGATCCACCGAACGTCAACCTGTCGGACTGTAAGCTCAGAGGAGGAGCTGCTTCAACGTCACCTCCACATCTGCCTGCTCACATTCGAGCCAGGACTCCACCTGAGTCTGGACGGATGTGATGTATGTGTGACGTGATGGCAGCTCACTGATATTATTTACCTGGATGGAAACAAATATCAGAGCACCACTTTAATGCTCGTGGTAGCTGAGAACGAAGTGATGCCACAAACAACAAATCATCCAGGAGCTGAGGCCTCATGTGGTCTCATTAAGAACATCTGACAATATTCACACATTTAAAGTTGAATTTGGTTTGATAGGTTGTCAAACATGCTTTCTCAGATTATGGAGTTTCTAAAGGAAATAACAGCTTTGTGATGTAAGAACTACATTAAAATAATGCAGGTCTGCCGCGAGTTATGGTGCAAGTTTACAAGTTTTATTATTTATGCATTTTATGCCCTTTATTAGAATAAATAGAAAGATTAAGGCCGAACAAAGGGAAAGAGGTGCGGCAGAGATTCCCAGCTGGACTCCAACCAGTGATGTTTATTTCATGGTCGGCATCTCAAACACTTTATAAACTCTTCCATTCGAACTGGAAATCAGTGGCTGGAAACAAACTGGTGCATCACGTCAGATTTTTTTGGTACTTGAGTTTCTAGTGCTGGAAATCAGAAACTTCTTCATTTAAAACTGCACTAATCAAAAGTATACAGAGCCTTTTAGCATCTTTTAGCTAATTGTTTTGGTGTCAAGGCCCACATCAAGGTTTCAGCCTGTAAAAAGCTCTGATGAAGTCGCTGTTTATCACCAGCTGCCCAGCAGAGCTGAAAGCAGACGCATATCGGACTTCATCAGGTGAACATGCTTCTCTGTGTCTTTGCTAACACTTAGGACATAGACACTTTTATACGGCCAGAATTTTTCAACGAGGATTTTCTGTCAAACCTTTTCACTGTGGTGCTTAAAAACAAAATCCACGTGTTTGAGATATAATAATTGTTGTTTTCTCCTTTTCAGAAGCCGCCTCAATCTCAGGAAGCGTCGATGATGCCGTAGAAGACGAGCTGCTCTGAGATCAGAGATAAATATCGAGGTATTGTCTCCGGGCTTGATGACTGAGTGAATCTGAATGTTACGGATGTTAAACCATCATGTCTGGTAAAATGACGACCGTCCGCTCCTCAGTGTTGCTTCAGACGTGATGAAGAGGAGGTTTCTTTGTCTGACCCGAACTCAACCGCATAAATCCTCATCGTGAAGCCTTACCTCCTTGACGAGCGTGCGACAGTTCTTCCAGCCATGTTCACTTTGTTGTTGTTCCTTCAGTGATGAACTCTTCCTGTTTTGCCTGTTCTCTGCTGTTCTGTTGTACCCAATGCTGCTTTGCTTACATGTGTTGTCACTTTAGTTTGTGTTCAAGAAATGAGGAGGGGAACAAAAACAGAATGCCAGTATTATTATTGAAAAGCACTGTGATAGAAGTCTGTGGATCCAGATGGCAGCTGCTTTATGGCTGATAATCTATTTTTTTTTCTCTATTTGTATGTATATAAAAATGTGATTGCTTACATATTGGGCTTCACCAGTTATTATATTTTGAGAATCAAAAACATAGTATGATAGAATGTGGGCCTCAGACTGTGTTCAATATGATAACGTGGCATCTGCTGTATCATCAGAAGAAAGTTTGTTTTCAGAGGTGTAATAGATTGTGCTATATTATAATAAAGGATTTATTTTATTTCACAAACATGGCTTGTGTCTTTTACTTTGAAATGCTTTTCATTCTATAAATTCAAATAAAATCATCAGCCATGTGGTAAAGTTAAAATCCTTCACTCCCACACTGAACTTTGAGGAGGTATTTTTGCAGCCTACGTTTGATATAAATCTTCACTGCTTAAATCAAACTGCTCTGCTTTGTAATCCGTTTAATTGATATAAGTGAGTTAAATGTAAAAGAAAGATTCCGTGGTGTTGTTTCATTGCCCTGTTGAAGTGGATCATTCATTCATTTCCTCTGCGGATCTCTGTTTTGGTTCTGCACGGTCCATGACCTCCACTCCGGACCGACCAATCACAGAAAAGTAGGTTACGCTCGCACATGCGCAGAAGCAGCAGAGTAATGTGTTGATATCCTGCTCGGTAGTACTCATTGAGACTTTGATATTTCAGACACATTCACCCCAGCGTCGGGGCTCCCTCTGCCTTGGGAAGAGCAGTGAACTATCACGTTCTCTATATGAGGGGCTGATGGAAGACACAAGGGATTTGGTGAGTGAGTTTGAAAGCTCTTCGGGCCGCGAGCCTCCGACTCCACAGGCTTAGCTTCGGCTAGCTTCGGCTAGCGCTCCTCCTTTGTTGTTATGTGTTTCTGGGAGCTAGCTAGCGCCTCAGCCAGCGTCCCGTTTCAGAGAACCCGAGGGTCGAAGGAGAACACGCTCATCGTGTTAGAACTACACGTGCATGGCTGCAGCTTTGCTCTGTAGATAAACATTGCGTCATGCTTTTGTAAATGAAAACGGGGGAAACTGGTTTCCGCTAGCTAGCTGTGCTAGTTAGCATCGGGAGCTATCTCAGAGAAGGCCGCCGCTTGTTCGAGCTCACTTCAGTCAGCTGGTCTGTTCCGGACTGGTTGGTTTTTGCTGGTAATGTCTTTGCTGGCAGGAAGATGTTTTCCTTCCACGGTGTTGCTCACTGAGGTAGAGTGGTGGGGCCGCCGGTGGGCCCGCCGGTGGGCCCGCCGGTGGGCCCACCTGTGGTGCTGAGGAGGAAGAGAGTAAACACGGATCCTCACCAGCTGCTCTTCACTTACTTTGAGCTTCTCTAAAGATCTTCACAAACATTTCTATCTGCCAACTTCCTCAGTAAGATGAATTATTCAGACACGGGAAAATATCTTCCACTGAAAGCTGACATTAATTTATTAAGGAAATAACAGAATTAAAAAACGGTCTTAATTTTGTTTTGAGACTAAAATGTGCGACGACGTTGATAAAGAATAAATAATAATTACCTGCTGGATTTCTGAGACTTGTGTGGTTGTGAACACCTTCGAGGAATGGGACTGATGGATTGACATGATAGCACTTTATACATCATATTATTATATATTACAGCACGGTGCTTCATTCACTTTATACATCATATTATTATATATTACAGCACGGTGCTTCATTCACTTTATACATCATATGATATATTACAGCACGGTGCTTCATTCACTTTATACATCATATTATATATTACAGCACGGTGCTTCATT